>NW_005355584.1:1662980-1697596 GCF_000412655.1 Myotis brandtii
TAAATACAGTTCCTCATGTTGTGACCCAACCATAAAATTATTTTCATTGCTACTTCATAACTGTAATGTTGCTACTGTTATGAATCGTAATGTAAGTATCTGATATGCAGGATGGTCTTAGGCGACCCCTGTGAAAGGGTCTTTCGACTGCCAAAGGGATCGCGACCCACAGTTTGAGAACCGCTGTCCTAGACTTTTGTAAATCAAATCCTATATAATAAAGGGCTAATATGCAAATCGACCAAATGGCAGAACAACCGTTTGCTATGAGGTGCACTGATAACCGGGGGCAGACGCTCAACGCAGGAGCTGCCCCCTGGTGGTCAGTGCGCTTCCACAGGGGGAGCACCACTCAGCAGGAAGCTGGGCTCATGGCTGGTGAGCGCAGTGGTGGTGGCGGGAGCCTCTCCCGCCTCTGAGACAACACTAAGGACCTCTTGGGGGTCCTGGACTGCGAAAGGGCACAGGCCAGGCTGAGGGACACCCCTTCCTCCACCCCCCAGTGCATGAATGTCATACACCAGGCCTCTAATCTTTCAATAATTTTCATGCATTTAATTCCTTCAATTGCATTATATCTCTTTAACTCAGAGGGATAAAAATCAAAGTTCAATAGCCGCATTACTTGGTCCTGTAAATCATGTTTAGCAATTACAAGATCAGGACATAGAGCAAGAAAATAATACATCTAGATTTAACAACAAACTTGGCAATATTTCTTATATTCTTATGGATACCTATGACTCCTATGAATTCTGTGATAATGTTTTTAAAAAGATATATACATGTTAATGAGAGTTTCTATCTGGAGCTCATTTTAAGATGCAATACTAAAGATCTCTCATAGAAAATGACTGCTGAACCTTAAGCTTTCAAAATGTGTGTCCATGACCCCAATTAAAAAGTATGAAAAATGTTATCATATCATCAGATGCAATAAAGCTGAGAGATTGAAAAAATAAATTGTGTACCATTAAAATTTTCCTGTCTTGTGCTTTTAGCCAGTTTATTATTTAAAGTTTATTTTGACACTTGTCAAATCCAAATCTTTAATTTATGAGAAGTCATGTAGTATAGGATATATTTCACCTGCTTGGCATTTTTCCCTTGCTTGACATAAGACTATATAAAAATAATGTTGGGATATAACACATGATATCATTTGGTCTACAGCCATTCATTAATTCTTACTAACTTGAGATAGAAGGCATCTATGACCCCAAAAGAGCAACCATCTCTTTCAGCCCAGCTTTAACCAGTTCTCTTTTGGATAAGTGAATTTTGTAAGGATAATTTATACCTATCCAAAGAGCCTAATTTATTATTTCATTGATGACCTATTAAGTACTCAGCTCTGTACAATGTCCTATGATTATTAAAGAGATAACTTTTTGGCATGATAAATTGCAATCCATTCAGAAAGGAGTAACTGATATGAGTAAAAAAAAAATCTAAGCTAACTAGAAATAAAAAGATCAGTAACCACTCTATCTTTCTATGACCTGTGAAGTATCACTATGGGATTTTGCAAATTAAGTGACTTGCACTTAATCCCTTTTCTAAAGGTACTTCTTGAGGCATTTACTAGTTTCTCAAAGAGTGAATGCGGATGGAGACAGTGCTTTGAAACTATTTTAAAATATGCTCTGCTGGGGTTAATTTTGAAATCTAAAAGGCTGATTCACATTGGACTATGTTTCAAAATAAAATTGCCCATAAAAATACTGTAGTTCCAGCCTGATAAATTCATGTTTTAGAAAAGTTTCCATAATTCTTTAGTAAAGCATTAAACCCACTTCACTGTTAAATTATATAGGAAAAAATGATCTATAGGCTTTTGTTTTAAAGAAATGACAGGGATGGCCACTACTTAAAGAAGATCTGTATCTTATGAGAAGTACTGTATAATGAAAATCACTCTACCAAAAGTGTCCATTCAGAGGAATGGCTGCTTTGGGAGAGATTATGGATGAAATGTGAACTTAGATGCTGAAATCTAGGTTATTTCAAAGTCATAGAATCCTCTCTGAACCAAGCCAAGTTAAAGCGGAGCCAGCAGACAAAACTATTCCTTTAAGGGGTGAAAATACCAAAGAAAGAGGGATAAAATGTAATGGCTAATCCATTAATCAGTAGATTAAATAGTGCTTTAATTTGTAACTGGACAATTAACAGATACATGCTGCCTGTCACTACTTGAGCCAGTTAAGCAGATACAGGGTTGAATCATATGAGCATTTATTTCAATAATGCCAGTGAAGCGGGATTTTTGGACTGGAACACGCAGTGTTTTCCTGGGCAGAATGGTTCCCGGGTCCTTTGTCCATTGGAGTTGAAGAAGGAATCCACGGAGGGAAGATGGTATAGCAAAGGTAGAAATTTACTGAAGAACATGTATAGATTCCCTTGTAGGGAAAGGGAAGAAATTTCAAAGCACAGACTCCTAGGTGGGGAGGGGGGAAAGGGTCCCACCGAGTCCCTGTTTCCACGGTTTATAAAGGTTGTAGATCTTTTTGCCTTGATATTCTCTGATGGGTCACTATTCCCTTCGACTGGTTACTATAGTAACTCCTGAGCTCAAAGGTCAAACCTCACATGGGATATGTGAGGTTTCCCTCCCCTCCTTCCTTATTGTTTTCCTATTCCCTTTGGGTTTTCTTCTCCCTTTGAGTGAGGGGTTTCCTTCCCTTTATTTTGTAAATATAGACCTTGGCTGCTTCCAGCTCCCCTATTCTATGGAGATTTACCTTCTGCTGCTCTGTGGCCCTGTGTTTTTTCCACGGTCCTCTTAATTTCTAAAATTTCCTAAATCTGTCTTTTTCACCCCTAAAAATTCCTGTTTCACCAGCAGTAGGGGAGAGCAGCAGGTTAGCCACAAAAATCTGCTCTGTCCCTCCCCATAAGTCAGCTGCTTATATTGGGTAGAAGAACAAAGATTACATGGTGAAGTAGGCAAACGGGTATGCCAAATGGGCAGTTAACAGGTAATGCAGGCTGGAGATTTGCAAAGGCCTGCGAGTATTTGAAAAGGGCTGGAGGTCTTAAAAGGGCTGGTGGCTCTGGTTTCTGCACCCAGATTGTGAATCTTTCCATAATAGGCAGCTCCCTGTTGGGGAGGATGGGCTGCATTTCCAGGTGAGCTCCCAGGTCCCTCATGCAACTCCCAGCCAGGTTAGAATGTGCCTTCTTTAATCCAAACAAAACAATCATGATTAACAGGCACGATTAATATTTATTTATAATTATAGCTGGTCCCCAATATTCTATTTCTTCCCATATCAAATTCACTGGAATATGTCCAATTAACTTAAATAATATTTACCAGAATATAAAAGACAATACAGTGGGGCCTTGACTTACAAGTGTCCCGACTAATGAGTTTTTTGAGATACCAGCTGTCTCTCTACCGATTTTTTGCATTGAGTTGACAGAGTAATTTGAGTTAAGGAGCTCCTTAAGGAGCTCGGTCTCGGAACGAATTAAATTCTTAAGTCAAGGCCCCACTGTATGTTTATTTGTTATAATTATAAAAATTTTTCATTATCCAGTATCATATCATTTTCAGTAGATTTTCACATAGATTTTCTAATTTGATACTTAAAAACAGACCAAATACATAAAGCAGGTGTGTATTCCTACAAAGAACTGTGACAGGCATAGGAGCGTATTTGTTTTCCTCAACTCCACCTTCCTGGCAGATAGATAATACTATCTTTGATTTTGCACTTGAATTAAGTGAAGTGGGGAATTTTAATCACAGGTTGACTGAATACAAGCATAATCCAGGCAAATTCCACATCATATTGTTTAACTCCTTCGGACATTGAAAATAAATCATTATTCACAGCACCAGAGTATTGAAATATAGCTGTAAGTGTATTGGATTTCCAAAGAACACACTACAACAAGGGCTGGAGAACTATGGCCTGTAGACAAACTGCCTGGTTTTACAATGTTTTATGGAACAGGAACCTAGTGAACCTTCTACTTAAGGTATCAGCCATGGCTGTTTTATATTATGCAAGCAAACATTGAAGAGTGGCAATGGAGACGAGAGGCAGGGCGCCTAAATATGTCCTGATTCTTTAAGGAAAGATTCGCTGAATTCACAATGGCCACCGACGATTTCAAATTTCAACAAAAAACAGTGAGAAGCTCAATCCCCAATTAGAAGGAACTCAAAACCCAGAGCTTCTCCCAAGGAGAGAAAGGGAGCACCCCCACATGGACACCCAGATTGTAAAACCTGCACCTGAGAGTCGGACCACAAAACATTGAGTTTCAAAAACCAAGGGTGCTCTGACCAGGAGACCCCCAGACTGCAGCAAACAGAAACCATTTCTAAAAGGCTCCTTGCAGACTCCCTTCCCCCAGGCCCCACCAGAGAGGATGCCCTTTGAAAAGCTCCCAGAATTTATGTAAAAGAAGCTCATTGCTAACCTTAAGCTTCTGCCTGAGGGTCAGGGTCTTGCAGGGTTTGCTGCAGAGATGAAGGCTGGAGGTGTCATCATTTTTCCTTTTTTTCTCCAGCCAGGCCAGCCTTAGCTCCCGTCAGCCCTGCTCCAGCTGCACACGCACCACAATCACTTCAGGCTCGTCTCACGCCATTGCTCATATTTGTGGGAGAGACTTCTGGTCCAAGCGACAAAGGGTGGAGAGCTTGGAAGATGTCACCCCCTTTCTTACAATATTAACAACAAAAACTGTCCAAACTGAAAATCAATGACTGCGTAAACAGGTCTGAGAACTGACAGAGCAGCTCTTAGTTCAGGCCAAACTGCCCCGCTGGCACCTACAGAGACAGGTGAAGGCAGTGAAGGCTGGATTGCTAACCTGGAGGATGGGCTTCAGGAGCCTTTAACTGTTGATTTGCATGAATGGCTGGAGGCTGTGTGTGTGGCCTAGATTGAGAGGGAGAAACTTCCTGAGCTTCAGTCTTTCCTAGATTTCACCTCTGGAATTCCAGCAGATTCTCAAGGGAAAGAGACCAAAAAAAAAAAGAGAGAGAGAGAGAAGGAAATGAAGAAAGGAGGGAGGAAGGAAGAAATTAAAGGAGAAAGAAAGGAAGGTTCCTCGTGTTTCTGGAGTGGGAAAGGAAAAGTAACCATTGTGTAAATGTGCCATAAAGTTCTCTGTGAGTCTCTAGAATAGCATGTCTCCATGGCCCACTTTCCTGTGGAAAAGACCAACCACAGACAGAAACATATATATGACAATAACTTCCATTGCACAGCTCTGAGGTGCTTACAGTGTGTGTGTCTGTGTCAATGTGTGTACATGTATATCTCTTAGTATACTAGAACTAAATCATCCTAAAAAATGGAATGTTATAGGGATCACATAGATACTCCATTTAGTGATATTTAATAGTATTATTTAAATGGATAGTTTGAAGAAAATAATTGCTGAAGTAACAATAAAAATCTAAAATTTGCATTTCCACCTCTTGCTACTTTGAGCCATTGAGAGACAGGTTAGGGATATACTGTCTACCAAGTAGTTTAACTATATGAGATTTAATCTTTTGAAAAGATTAATAATATTGCCCTAAAGAATATCTACTAATGTCTGAGTATTCCAAACCAATATCCCTTAACTCTTTTATTTTTAACTAGAGCCCCAATGCACGAAATTCAAGGGGCTGGGCCCCCAGCCGCCATGGCTTCATCTGGAAGGTCATTTGGAAGGACGTACAGAAGGATGTCTGGTCTAATTAGCATATTACACTTTTATTATTATAGATGCAGAGCTGTAGAGGTATGACTATTTACAAAGTCATTATTATTCTGATTTTTTCATCTGGGGCAATGTCTTAAGGTAAAAGCGAATTGTAAAAGCCACTTATCGGATCGTTCCTATCTGAATAAAGGAACTGCCTGAAAGAAGAGACACATCTTTAATTGCTTTATAAAGGTGATGATGCTGTTGAGATCCCCAAGTCTCTCAGTGGGGCTGTTGCCCTGTTCAACATATTTAATACATTTAAACATCCTACATTCAGAAAAGCAATTAGAGGTCATAATGAAATAGTCTGGTTTAGTTAATGTTATATACAGTATGAAGATAAATAGAAGTGATTAGGGAAGGGAAAATTGGGGCTGAAATTTGCCTCAGGGAGTAACAAAGTACTGCCATAGAAACTAGCGTTTGGCTTTCAGAATTATAAGGCTTATAGCAAAACAAGAGTCAGCTTGGAAATGAATAGCCCTGTCTCTATAATGCTCTCTCAGTTCAAATCCCCAGGCTCCACAAGCTTTTGTGCAACAAATTTAATTAGAAAAGAAAACCCATTATAAACTAACAAATGATTTACAAGGACAGAAAACCCTTCTGTAATCTGGAATGCTACACACACTAAGATGATTCACTCTCGTTATAGTTATTTCTCTATACATTTCAGTTCTATTTATATCTCTATACATTTTAATAAATCTATTAATTTTTACTAACGTTGCAAATCAGGAATTTGAAAAATTGGACATTATAAGAAATGTAGGATTTTAATGAGATATACATTTCTGGGTCACTTTTACTTTTTCTTGTACATATTCAAATATGTTCTCTTCCTCTAAGCTGATAATAGTGAACATTTGCCTTCCCACAAGATGTAGTGGAACCCAGGCTTCCATCTAAGTAAAAGTGAGTGGAATGCACCCCCCTGCTGGGGCAGATCATCAAGTTGATGGCTTGTCTACCTTTCCTTTGCAGATCAGAGCCAAGGAACCTAATGAACAAAACAAACTAATGAACAAAATAAACTGATGAACAAAATAGGTCCAGAGGCCTGGATACATGAAACAAACGGACAGATCTCAAGGGGGAGGCAGGTGGAAGCGACTGGAAGAGATTAACCAAATAATATATGTGCATATCTGCATAGCCCTGGACACAGACAATAATGTGGTGAAGGCCTGGGAGTGGTGGTGGGGGGCGGGTGGAGGAGCTGGGTGTAGAGGAGGAAAGAGGGGAGGAATGGAGGACATCTTAATAGTGTCCACAATAAAACGTTTAAAAAAGAGTTACAGGCATTTTAATGATCTGGTTAGAAATATAGTAAGGATTCAATGCTAATCTATCCTGACTATGTTTTAATATTTTTTTCTAAAATATTATTATTTTAGTATTTTAGATTTCCTCTGCTTTTCACCAAGTAGAGTAAAAAGAGAAAGAGAATATGGTCACTTAAGAACATTTGCCCTTTGAAAATGTTTTTAGATATGTAGCTAAGAGAGATTTATTCTCTCTCTTGTTTTCACCCTTTCTAGGCTTATTACTAAAAGAAACAGAAATGTGTGAAGGAAGGTTGATTCAGGCCTAGATGAGATTGGACAGGTTAAGAGACTGTGATCAAAAGCAAGGATAGGGTGATCAGATAGGACACTGATTGGTATTTGAAATGCGCTTTGAAGCCCTGGGGACCCATCGTGTTCCAGCAGAATAGCACCAGCCCTGGTGATGATGCTCTGTTTACTGATCCAACACCTTGGTCAGGTACTGCTTGTGCTGCTTGTTTGACTGACTCTTCACAACAATCTTGGGTAAAAGGGAGACTGGACCTCATGTCCCAGATTAGAAAGATTAGGCAGTTTCACAAAATTCAGTTTTTCAGGTAAAGGTGAATTAATTCAAACTCAGCTCTGTGAGGCTCAAGCTTGTGCACATCTATTCTTGCTAACTTTTTTTATTTATATAAACAACTAGATATTTTTCTGTCTCAACCATTAGTAATTTAAGATTCACAACTAATCCTGTGAGTTAACTAAGGGTGGTATTGAAACACTTGGGGATTAATGTGAGGCTGTGCTGTTTTTGTAAATATCTGCATTGATGGAGCCCCTATTAAAATTAAAAATGAGATCTTAATGCCAGGTCTTTAGATTAGGATATAACTGGTATGAAACACCGATGTGACTAGGAAGAGATTAAAATAGTTATTGAGATATTGCCAAGTACAATATCTAGGATATTACAGCTTCTTGAGTCAGGAAGCATTTTTAATGCAGTTCAAGAGGATACTTTTTAGACTAGAAAATAGCTATGCAACCAGGTGTGCTCTTACATGTACCCTATGATTGCCAATCCCATCATTAACTAAACCAGAACTTATTTTAACACATCTGTTTAATACACCTGAGCACAAATGTGAAACCTGGTGTGTGTGTGTGTGTGTGTCTGTGTGTGTGTGTGTGTGTGTGTGTGTATTGCACTTTTATAAGGTGTTCATCCAAATTGAGAAGTTTTTATAAGGCTTTCAATGACAGGATCTTCTGCATCACCAGACCATCCTATTTCTATTTTCTAATAATCTATTTTCCATAGATTGCTTCATCTGTTGTTTATCATTATTTCAAGTTCTTCAACCATCATTACATTGTGTTAATTTTTAAATACAGGGAAGATTCCTGCCTGGAATAACTTAAACAAATTTCCCTAGCTATACTTTTTCAAATTTTATGATAATATGGTAGAAATAGAAATATCATCTGTACTCATAAATTTTTATTTGCAAGTTTTCACTCTTTAAAAATTTTCTTTTAATATTCTTACTCTCTCCTAAGTACATAATAATATGAATGCATAAGGATTTACTACAGCTTATCTACTTTTTCTTGTCTACTTTCAATGTCTTCCTAAATTGTATTTCAAGTGTGATTTTCTTAGGCTTTTGTAAAGTTGATATCTGAGTCACCAACATAACAGTATCTGATTGATATTGGTGTGGGTGTTTACATGGTGTGGATGTTTACAGCTCAAAGTACAGAGGGGAAATATTGTAGTCATTCAACTACTCTAACTTTAGCTCAAAATTATTCAAAATATTTTATTTAAACATATATGCCCAACTTCATTCAGATCAGTTAAATGTGAACATATAAACAAATTTTAGAACATTGTTCTCACTACTTTATTTTTGTTTAAACTATGAATTTTGAATTCCACCTTGATTTGAATAGAATAATAAGGATCATTCTTGCCGAAACCGGTTTGGCTCAGTGGATAGCTCGTCGGCCTGCGGACTGAAGAGTCCTGGGTTCGATTCCGGTCAAGGGCATGTACCTGGGTTGCGGGCACATCCCCAGTGGGAGATGTGCAGGAGGCAGCTGATCGATGTTTCTCTCATCGATGTTTCTAACTCTCTATCTCTCTCCCTTCCTCTCTGTAAAAAATCAATAAAATATATTTAAAAAAAAATAAGGATCATTCTTAAAAAGTTGATTAAAATTAAAAGTTTTATTTTATGATCTAATGTTACCATAAAGCTTTATGTGTAGCAGCTTAGCATCTATTCTTCATAAAGTTACAATAAAAATAGCCACTGCACCTAATTCTATATTCCATAATAAAAAAGACATCAAAGAACAAGTTATACTCTAAGTTTTTAATAAAAAGGAAATGTTGATAATTTTATTGCTGTGCATGGCAGGATTCGGTGCAGTTGATCATAATACTTAGAATGAATATTAATTCAAGGTTGAACACAGTTCTTTTATTTGCTTCTCTCATTTTAGTAGCAATAAAAAGTTACTTATATTATTTCACACTTTCCACCATTTTTATAACATTTAAATTTAATGATGAGTAAATGTTGACAAATATTCTGTCATTGTATTGTGACATAATAAAGATGCATTTTGGTTACACAGGAACACAAATTATGAAAAACTTTTAAACAAAGTAAATAAAACTTATATACAAAGCTCTAATATCAAAAATAATACATATATACTATATCTTTGATTAATTAGCATATACAGATTAGCTGTCTAAATGTGAAATCAGTTTTAAAATTTGGTCTTGACAAAGATTTAAAAATATCAAACTAGAATGAATCATAGAATCCTTTTAATAAACTTGCTTATTTATGTAAATGAAATAGTTTTTCAAGTTTTATACGATTACTCAGATTCTCCTAGGTGTTTAAGTTTATCTGTGTATAGTATCAGGAACTTAACACACATGTATACTTTACTCTTACTTGGTAAGATTTAATAAATCCATAAATGAAATAATATTAAGATACTCTAGGTTTAGTGCCTTTCCCACATTAAACATTCAAAAATGTTGAGAATTTGTATTGGATGGTATGGGGGGGAAATGCTAGGAGAATATGCCCGTGCAGTGCTTAAGGTGCCTTGCACTGGATTTTTCTCCATGTCATTATTCAGTGACAACATGTGGCTAGCTTGAAATAACCATGAGTATTTGCTCCAAGGAAATCAGAAAACACTATAACTCAGGTCTTATTTTTCTCTCAGAGAAATGAAACCTACAACTCTTTGCCAAGAGCCTCCCAGTTTGCCTCAAAACACATTAGCATTTTAAAACTTTTATTTTGATTGAACTTATTGGGTGACATTGGTGAATAAAACCATACTGGTTTCAACTGTATAATTGTGTAATACATCATCTGCACACTGCATCATGCGCTTACCACCCAGAGTCAAGACTCTTTCGGCCACCATTTATCCCCCATTCTACCTCACCTACCCTCCCTTTCCCCTGGTAATCATCATACAGTTGTCTGTGTTTTCCCCCCATCTTAATGCTTTCTTCACCTTTTACACCCAACCCTCCCCCCCGTACCCCCAAGCCCTAATTATTTGACTGCATAGCAGAACCAAACATACAAACTTATATTTGAAAGGGAAGTTCCAAATCATGAAAGCAATCAAAATTTTCATTCTCACCAGAGGCTGATGACTCTAAAGAGCTCAGGGATCCAGCTAATGACCCTGTTCCCTCAAAGGCATAGGTCTGGAGGGAGTCCAAAGGATGAGCGTAAGTATCAGTGTTAGCTTCTTCTAGCTTTTCTAGGATGAATTCCTTGATTACAGCATCATCTGGGCCAACCTGCCATGACATCCTGCACAAGCTCCTAATCTCTGCAGATCTGGTTTTCCGAGTCCGAGGTTCCCTCATGAAGGTGCTGCACCTCAGCTCTCCAACAGCAAAGGCCTCCGTATCTTCTTCTCCTGTCCCCCCATCATCATATTTGAATATATTCTCTCTGCAATCTTTACCTTTCTCAGGAAATAGAGTCTGTTTTCTTCGTTGTTGTAGATGTAGGATCATAAAAATAAAGCCTGACAAACAAAGCATACCAAAATATTAACACAATATAGCATAACATGACATATTATGATAAACTTTACAATCCTTGCTTTTGTGAAAAGATCAAGACATAAGATTTGATTTTTTTTTATCTTAAGACAAAAAAAGATATATTTGTTGTTGAAAATTTACCAAAGGGGCTTGCAGAAAGACATGGGATGGATAGCAAACTTCCTGGTTGATGATTTAGAGTAGAAAAACATCATGAAAATATAGTGAAATGTTTTTGAAGATGATCAATTTAAAACCTCTACAATTTTATTTTTTTCTTATATATTGGAAATAGAACAAAGCAGAATATGAGAACACTTTCCAATCTATTTGCATTTGTCCATTTAGTAACCAAAGAGTCAGGTTAATAGAAATTAAGCAAAATGGACCAGTTTGATAGTCCCCATCGAGGCAAATTTGGTGGTATAATTATTTTCTAAGTTAATATTTACTGCCTACAAAGTGTGCACTGGGCATTTTTCTAAAAGCTTTTAATCTATTCACTAATTTAATTGTGAGACCCATATGTTATTCTTAATTCCCTATTAAAGTTGAGGAAATGGAAGCCTGGGGATGTTCAATAACACACTCAGTCACACATCAAGGAAACAGAAAGCTGGCACTCAAAATCAGATAGTTGGTTCAGAATCTGCAATTTGTGATACCACATTAATTTTAGAAATTCCAAACTATCAAGTCTTTTAATCATAACATGGTATATCCACTATCAATATTTATTAATAAGGTAATTTTAATAACATGTAGAAACGGAACGATTTCAGCATACTCTAGATTTTAAAGAAAATGTGTGTGTGTGTGTGTGTGTGTGTGTGTGTGTGTAACCAATTCTTACTCAATCTTGGATCTTATGTGGCTGTTCAGAATTTCATAGATAGGACTAGAGCAAAAATTGAAGCAATACCATTAACATTATCACAAAGATAAATACATTAGGTGATATTTATATAAAACCTACATTTAAAATATTGAAACACTGCTCTTGACTCAAATAAGGTCATCATGTTTAAATTTAGGTACTGCACTTTAAAACTCACCTGATCCCTGGCCAGGTGGCTCAGTTGGTTGGCACATCATCCTGTACATCAAAAGATTTAAGGTTTGGTTCCTGGTCAAGTCACATACCTAGATTGAGAGCCCGACCCCCAGTTCAGGAGCATAGGGGGCAACAAATCCATATTTCTCTCTCTCTCTCTCTCTCTCTCCCTCTCTCTCTCGCTTTCTCTCCCTTCAAATCAATGAAAAGATATCCTTGGGTGAGAATTAAAAAAACCCTAAACCAACCAACCAAACAAAAAAAAATCTCATTTGAGATATACAGTTGAAATTGAAAGGAGTCTAGTAAATAATTTCTAAAGTTATGAACTGGAGACAGTCCTCAGGAAGCACTCAGAGGAAACTACCATTGGTGGACCCCACTTTCCTTCCTCTAAATATTATGCCTGTGCAGCTGCCCTTGGTTTACCTGCAGAATTTCAAGACTTGGTTTAGGTCTAATAATTCAGTACTTGCCAAAACTACACTGTTTTAACTGCTTCTTGATTCTGATGTCTAGCTATGTAGTTCTAAATTCATTTTTATGATCCAAGATCATTAAAAATAACAGGAAACACTGAAGCTATGTATAAGAGAATGTTGGATGGTAAGAGAGGATAGCATGGGTTCTGAAGCTTTGAGAAAGTTGAGGCGAGCAAAGGCAAAGCAAGTCCTGAAAAATATTTTATGTCAGTTGAGCCATAAGTTTGGAACAGTGGCTGTTATAATTGCTTTCAAGACTTAGGAAGGTTGTGTTGTTTTAATGTATAGTTACGAGGTATGGAGGAAAAGGGTTTAGATTATAGATACTGATAGATTATGTAAAAGCTTATGCTAAATGAATCATTTGTTGTCTTGAAAGCCTGACTACATAAAACATTTAGGGGCTCATTTGCTTCATCAGTAAAATGAGTATAACTTATCTTCTTTTGAAAACAATAATAACAACAACAAACAAGAAATAATGGAGTTATCTGACAGCAATTTCTTTTGTGTTTAGCACATTGATTAAGTAAAAGTCTCTTGTTTACATCCCTCCATGCTAACATTTACTCTCTTTTTAATACTCCAAAGCTGAGAGTGAGTTGCAGTGTAAGATTGAATTGTGGTTGGTTATAGTTATGGAATCTCAAAACATCATTTAGGAGCTATGGAACCCTTTAGAAAGGGTTCCATAATACTTTGAGTTTCACTCTCTGTCTATTCAACACAGGTGTTAATAGTTACTACTTCATAATATTATTCTAAGGATCAAATTGCAATATATATGCAAAGCACTTAAGACACTCCCTGGAATGTAATAAGCACTCAGCAGAAGCTCATCATTATTGCTACTAATTTTTACATAACTACGTATGTTGCAATGTGTGTGTGTCAAAAACATTCCTAAACAAATGAGCACATACATGCATACTCATATAATTCAAGAATTTTTGATTTTCAGCTTGAAGTGCATATTTATCATTTTTAAAATTTACTTCACTTGATTTAAGAATTATAAGACATTCAGAAGAGAAATTAAATATGTGCACACACACAAAGCCATGTTATATTGCTATCATTATAATAAAAATTATCTATTTTCTATATTTATGTTATCTTCAATAAATGAAGATATGTTAGTTAAGCACTACTTACCAAGTATTATTATCACAGCGCATATCAGAACAGCAGTCATGATCTCTGTCCTGGGTTCCATGAGTAGCATATCTTTACTGTGGCAGATCAGTATACTGCCACTGTCACCACAGTCACAGACTTGGATGGTAAGGGTGTTTGTACTTGTAAGGGATGGGATACCATTGTCGGCAATTAAGATGGATAAGTAGAAGACAGGCTCTTCTTGAAGGCTGAAACCAGTTCTATTAGTCAAAATTACAGCTGTGTTATCTAAAACAAAAATCCACGCGCTTAATTTTTTCAACAATACATAAAAAATTCATACCAGGCATATGTACTAGAGGCAATAGTATAGAAATATCTAAATAACTTTTTTTTCAGTTCAATTTATTACACCTATGTAATATGCATTTTCCTTTTTGTTGTTGTTTTTTGTATTTTCATCTCCCCAAACAATATTTTCTGTAGCAATCAGACAAACTTTATAAGGTAATCTATAAAACCTAAACAAATGGAAGTCTTTTGAAATGTATGCTTACTAATAATTTTTCTCAAATAATCTTTTTAAAACAAATTCTCCATCTTGCTCTTGAAGTCTATAAAACCCTTTTGATTCTAGTTACCAGGCAGATATAATGTGATATAATTTACATTTTTTCCAATATATAGTTTGTTTGCAATCACAAACATTAAACCAAATCAATTATTTTCTTTGTTTCAATATCTATATTTTTCCCCAGTACATTGTTTTGTATTAATATAAACAAATCTAAGCTACATATTATTTCTTATGTTGATATTTGGGCTTTCTATCCTAAGTTCATTTGCGTTCCCTTCACTGGGGAATTTGACCAGGACTAAAAGGAGATAACATGTCTGCATTTATTCTTCCAACAAAAGATCCCCAAGATTAAAGACTAACTTCTGTTTTCTGGAAGAACAGCTGCTGCTATTGGTTATAGATTCTTGAATAATAAAGGCTATGGTTCATATCTTTGGGATATAAAGGAGAATTAAAACAGAAATCCATAGGATGATAAAAATATTTTACTGAAGTTAAAGAAAAAAAATAACAGAGTGACTCTATGAAGTTAGTCACTTCTATATGGAAGGAAAGGAAATTTTGTCTCTCCACATGAAATCTTTTACAACATTTTGTCCTTAGATTGATATAATCATTTCATTTTGAAGGAAAAAGAATAATATTAAACCTATTTTATATAGTTATAGCCAGAATTAATGACACCAAATATCTTTGAATTAATCGAGCTAACATGAGTACAAGTTAAGTATGTATCACTCTGATCCCCAGGCATAGATTGAAATTTGACTTACCTAATGACATGAAAGGAACCATTTTGTCAGAACTGCAATTATATTTGCAAAGCTATTCAAACTTTTTAAGGATTTATAGCCACTCATGACTTGAAAAAGTGCTTCTAATTTCAAGAAATCAGTAGGAAATGGAGATAGTATTTTCAGAACTTGACTTTGGGTTTTCTTTCCCATTTTCATTTCCACTTCTTGCTCTATGTCTCAACATTATCAGTATGCAGTTAAAGCATAAAAAGCAATGCTGTAAGTTTGCTTAAAATAAACCACAATGCTAGGAAAATGGGTCAAAGGCCATCAAGAATGAATGTAATTACCTTGATTATCTATGATTGTAAATTTAGAGTTCTTTGTGTCTTCCACAGATAAATTAAAATAAAAATTTGGACTTTCTATGGAGTCATCTTTATCCACTGCACTGATGGTCTGAATCACCTAGGGGGGAAAAAAAGTTTTGTTTTATTTTGTTTTTTATTCAGGAAAAAGATCACTGTCGTTGTTATTAGATTTTTTTATTAAAATCGCTTTACCAAAATCTTTATGAACATTGCAGAGGATAACTATCAAACGGATAGAGATATTAACATATTTTCTCAGCTTAAAAATATCTTTGCTTGCCCTGATCAAAACAGTGTTTTGCTATCACATAATGAGTATATTTTTGTTGATGGGCCAGATGGTTTTCATAAGCTAAGTTTGTTAGAAGATCTCAAAGCACTGTAGCTCTATGTCAAGACTCCCTCCCATTCTCCCAGCCTAGATTTCTCCCTTCCTTCTCTCCTTCTCCCTTCCCCATCTGAATGCCAGCCATTATGATTTGCTGCAATTATACATTCCCTGCTTATATTGAGAGCGTAACTGTGGAGAAGTTATTGTCTTACTAAAGTATTTGCTAAAGTAATGAGTTTGTTTAAATTTATTTCAGGGAATAGTGCATTTAAAGCTTAGGGACAATGTACATGCTTTCCTTTGACCCATAAAGATTATAGGAAAAGTGTTCCACCTCGGATAAGTTCCTCTCTCTTGGGTCATAAGAAGTGAAGTAATGCAGTTATGAACAAATCAGATCTCAATTAATTATTTTATTTAGACAGGGATGTGTCAGTCAAGTGGCTCCTTATTGTCAAAAAAGAAATAAAAAGATATGCTGTCTGGGTCAGATAGTAAGATTGTGATTAATTCTGGAAATCAAAAGTTCATTATATAAGTTAACGGTGTGTTTATACTCCTGAACACACAATTTCTGAGTTATTACCTTTTAATATTTCCAGAAATTACTTTTAATTATAATTTAAATCTGATATTTACAGCCATATGCTTAATAACTTTGTTGTGTTTGATTTTATGTGTGCAGGTAGATGTTTAATTATGTCTTCTTTTTTTATGAGTCATTTGAAAAGAATGATACAACCTGTACTCTACAATTCCTGTCTTATAAGGATTTAGTAAATTTAAATACAATTAGATGAGTACATGGGCAGAATTGGCCTTTGTTAAAAGTAATTTTATTAATATTAGCAGTGATAGTTAAGACTAGTGTTGTGCATTACAAGTTCTTCACATGGGGCCCATTTCCTTCTTAAGAGATTCTGAGTGAGTTATAAGATGTCTGTTACACTCAGCATTGCAGAGAAACACTGTCATAGTGTGACACTTTTAAAAAGAAATTTAAGTTATACAGAACCCACAACATAAACGCATGTGATTAATATGTCAGCAATTTATTATGAGTTCCTACCTGACCAGAGCTTGCATTTTCACAAACGTAGATCTCATAAAATTCAGGGAACTCAGGAGCATGCTCATTAATATCAAGAACCTGTACATACACAGGGACTTCAGAAGTCTGTTCTTCATTATCTACAACAAACAGAATACAAATAGATAATGCTGTCTTTAGGGGGCAATTTTAAAAAAAATTAGTATGTTATAATTTCATTTGAATAAAAGCTATCTGAAGACAGGCTGTCTATATCATTCATATATTTATCAGTCATACAGAGTGGAAAAAAGGTTATCAACATATTTAACTCAACCAATATTTATCAAGTGCCTTGTACCTGCCGTAGATGTAGGAGCTGATGAGAACAAGTAATAGAGAAGAGAGTTATATAAACATCTTCCCAAAACCCAGGAAGTTTTTAAAATATTTGTACCAATTCATCTAATCATGATGAATATGTGTTATTATCCTTCCCCAGATCTACTGATAAAATCATTGAGAAAATGTTTAATTTTATACATTGTAGATAATTGACTTGCCTAAGCTCATAGCTGAAGTAGAAAAGGCAGGTAAGAAGCCAGCATCCAGTACTCTCAATGAGGAGCATCATTCAGTACAGTTTTAAAAACAAAAACAGGACATGAACTAGAATCTAAATCCATGGTAAAATAAGATAATTAAAATAATATCTAAGTATGCATACATTGAGTTGGGAGGATTTTCTTAAGTGAGCCAAGAAATACAGAAACCATGAAAGACTGGGAAGATATCGTTTAAAAAATTTATTTAATGGCAAAAGAAATGTAAAAAAAGCCAAAACAACAACCAAACAACAGTGATCAGAAAAGGTGTTTGCATCACAAAATGAAATATTAATACCTCACATTTTCAAATCCTGACAAATGATATGAAAAAGACAATTCATTCCCAAACCACAAGTTCACAGATGAGAGAATTCAAATGCTTCATACCAAGGTTTCTTAACCTCATCAATATTGATATTTTAGACTAGATAATTATTTGTTTTGAGGGGTTATCTGTACATTGTAGGATGCATAGCTTCATTTTTTAGTTTCTATTAAATGCTAGTCATAATCCCCACATGGGTTGTGATCATTAAAACTGTCCTCAGACATTGTCAAATGTCCTAAGAGGAAAAAGAGCCCGCAGTTAAAAGATGCTGCTCTCTCATAACAGTATTCACAAAGATTTTTGCTCACCAGAAGTAAGGAGAATGATTATTTGGCCCATGTAATTTATGTTAAATGTGCAAAACAGACCCAGTGATGGGGGAGTAATGAGAAATAATGGGATGTACACATGTTCTAGAATGTAATCTGGCAATAGATAGTGAAAGTTAAATGACACATAATTAGCTTGGGCACTGTCACGGGAAAGGGACTGGGACCAAGGTGGGTCTACCTAAGTTCGATCTGGAATGTGTGGGTCCTTGACTTCATGCAGGACATGAGTGATTTTGAGAGTGCCTTCATTAAAGCTGGGGACACTGAAATTAAGAAAGGGCTTACGATAGAAGAGGCAAGATCCCAACAATAGGAGTGAGCCTAGGCAGAGCTGCCTTGGCCCTTTGAAAAGGGAGGGAGTCTAGACTAGCCTAGACATGACTGTGTTGGCCCTTTAGAAAGAAAGTCAAAAGGGCAGAAGAAGTGACCCAGCCGGGCTGCATGGACTCAGGAAAAACAAGCTACAGAGGCAAAAGCAGTGCCCTTTGAGACAGCTTCAAAGGGTTCGTCCAGGACAAGCTGCTGCCGCCCACTGCTTCCCTGGTGGCAATTCTCCTGGGAACCTTTACTGCCTAGGAGAAAAAAAAGCAAAGTTGCCCACCTGAGGAAAGAAGGAGTTGGGGGAGGAAGGTATGGGTATGCTCAAGGGAGAGAGCGTGCACTGAGTTCTTTGTCCTAAGAGTTTTTATGTTTTTTAAAGGTGGGAATTTTATGGGAGTTCTTAGGGGAGAATCTAAATCAAATATTCATTGACTTTCCAGGTGTGTCTTTTAATATGCTGATTCATCCAGATGAGCATATAGAGGGGTCATGGTCATTCTCTGGTCAGTTTCACCTTCAAAGAATGCCACCAAAGAGGGACCAGATGAGACAGTGTTGCCCCACCAGGGTCTGGAATGTGTCAACCATTTGCTCCTGTGTCCTTGGTTAGGGAAGATAAAAGCTTGTGACTTATTATCTGGCTGTAAATGGCTCAGCCTCACAGCGGTTCTCAATCTGTGGGTCACGAACAATGAAAATACATCCTTCATATCAGATATTTACATTACGATTTATAACAGTAGCAAAATTACAGTTATGAAGTAGCAACGAAAATAATCTTATGGTTGGGGGTCACCACAACATGAGGAACTGTATTAAAGGGTTAGGAAGGTTGAGAACCACTGTAAACTATCTGTCTTAGTTTCCCCATTCCACTTGCCAAGGAATTTTTCTAGCTTCTTCCTATCCTGTCTCAGCAACAGTATATAAGAATATAAGATTCAATTAATTTATTCCAGAATTGTTTGCATCACACCGAAATAACAAAATAGTACAAATATATATCAAAAGGGAATTGGCAAATTAAGTTATAACCATACTATGAAATTCTGTGTGCTTATTAAAAATGAAAGAGTCATTGTAACAAATGTATTAATATAATGAGCTTTAAAATGGATTTTAATCTTGGTTCTCAACTTGAAAAAAATATTTAAGTACTGTTTATTTCAGTTGTTTCTCAGTAAAATGCAAATGATACTAGTAACTACTAACAGAACTTTATTTATTTAATAAGTATTAAATAAATTAATGCATATACAGCATTTATAAGATCACTTAGCATATAAAGAAGCAATAAATATAAAATATTATGTTATTTATCTACTAACCAGAAGTGATATACATGATATTTTGTGAAATGCAAATTGCAGCATAGTATGTTCTATATTTGTATAACATTATTTTAAATCTTTCCTCTTTTTATTTAAAAATGCTGTGGAAAAGGTACATAAACTAAAGAATAGGAGGAGTAAGGTTCCTTTGTTTCTCAATGTTTCTATTTATAACTTACAAGCTCATTTGTTCATGGAAAAGCATTATATTTAAAATTTTAATCTCAATGCAGACATTTTTTAATCTTTATTGTTGAGAAGATTACAGATGTCTCCCATTTTTCCTCCATTGCCTCCCTCCATCCGGTTGCTGACACACCCCAGGCCTTCACCTCACTACTGTCTGTGTCCATAGATTATGCACATATGCAGATACTTTTTTGGTTAAACTCTGCTCACCCCCTCTCCTCCCCTCCCTTTGAGCTCCATCAGTCTGTTTGTTGCATGCTTCCATGCCTCTGGAACTATTATGTTCCTTGGTTTATTTTGTTCTTCAGATTCCACATATGAGTGAGATCATGTGATACTTGTCTTTCTCTGATCGGCTTGTTTTGCTTAGCATAATACTCTCCAGGCCCCTCCATGCTATCTCAAAGGGTAAGAAATCTTTCTTTTTTTACAACTGCATAGTATTCCATTGTATAAATGTCCCATAGCTTTTTTATCCACTCACCTACTGATGGGCACTTGGGCTATTTCTTAGATATTGTAAATAGCACTGCTATGAACATAGGGGTGCATATATTCTTTCTGATTGGTGTTTCGGGGCTCTTAAGATATATTAATAAAAGTAGGATCACTATGAAATGTCAGTTTTGTTTTTAATTTTTTGAGGAAACTCCATACTATTCTCCATACTATTCTTCCACCAGCAAAGTACCAGGGTTCCCATTTCTCCAAATCCTTGCCAATACTTGTTGATTTATTGATGGTTGCTAATGCAAAAGCAACCATTCCTCAAAATGCAAAGGGAACCCACTGTAGAGGAGAACATAATTATCAATGAGGCATAGGACAAGGTGTTAATTTCCAAAATATACAAAGACCTCATACAACTCAACAAAAGGAAGACACATAGTCTGATTTAAAATGGACAAAGGACATAAATAGACACTTCTCCAAAGAGGACGTACAGATGGCCAATAGTCATATGAAAAAAAAGCTCAAAGTCACTAATCATCAGAAAGATGCAAAGACAATTTTTTTAAAAGAGACAATTCTCTCTTTTGAAAATAAGGGAAAAGACTGTCCCTCCTTCCTCATAGAACATTTATCCTAGAAAACTTATAATTGTAATGTCTCTGCTTCTTTAAAATATATGTAAGCCTTTTAAAAGTTAAAGAGCCTTAGCTGGTATGGCTCAGTGAATAGAACATCAGCCTGCTTACTTAAGTGCCCCAGGTTCAATTCCAGGCAAGGGCACATACGTGGGTTGCAGGCTCCGGGTGTGTGAGGAAGGCAACTAATCAAGGTGTCTCTCTCACATCAATGTTTCTTTCTCTGTATCTCTCCCCGTCCTTTCAATCTCTCTAAAAATAATGAAAAAATACACATACATACATAAAATAAAAGTTAAAGAAACCTCTTGCCAACTTTCCAATCCAGGTTTGTATTTCTCAAGTATTGGGAGCCAACTCTTTGGAATGTAATCATCAAGCAGGAAGCACTGCTTCCTTCCAGTTTCTTCTGGGTAGGAGGCAAAGTTTAGCAAAGGCCTCGACCCAAGTTGCAAACTACCTCTTGTCATACAGGAATGAGAAGCTTAATTTTCATTTGGATAAAGTACATTAGCTAACACAGATGGTCACTCTAACTACTTAGTGAATTTTAAATAACTATGTGTGACACCTGATGTGAAGTCCTCCTAATTGTTTATCTTGAGAACTTGCTTGCAATGGGCTATATCTGCCTGGGTGTATAAAGGGTTAGATTTCTTTCTGTCTTGGCAATCAGTGGATTTACTTTAAGGGACATCACATTCTGGTCAATTATAAGACTGATCAATGACTGTTTTCCCTCTATTCCACCGTTGTAGACCTCCCTTGCTGTGTTGGGATGAGATTTTGAAAAACTCATGGCTTTAAGGAAATACATAAACCACTAAGAGTTATTTTAAGACTCTTGTCTATTGTCTTATAATCATGATAAATGAAACATCAAAATATTTAAAAGGTATTTCTAGAGATTTCAAGATAGAATGACTCAAAATTTAAGGCTTATCTTTTAATGGTTTAAACATATAATATATCACCATAGAATAACTTTTTGCTTAAAAAAACTAGAAAAAGTATTGCAGGCACAAATAAATTTAAGAAAAATTAGTAAGAAATTCATTTAAATATTGTATTCTTTTTTTCTGAAAAAATCTGTTTAAAATTAAGTTCAAATTAAACCTCTGACATGACTATATAAAACATACATATATCTTCACAGCTTCATTTTAAAGTAATTAGTATTTTTATTCACTTAGCTGGCATGCTGAGAAATAGCTTGTTGCTTCACTTGGGAAGTTTTCCAGGAACCAGACTAAGCACAGTGAACTTCATTTACTGATAAAACAAATGTTCCAAGGCAACATCTCTTTCCTACAATCAATAGACCTGTTGTGTTGCAAGCTTCTAGGTAGTGAACACATACAACAGGGTTTTTTATAGCACTTTTTATGGGATGCCCTGTTTTCCATGATTCAGGAAGTTTGTTTATATTATTACTGAACTTAAATTGTGAAATGAGTTATAAGCTATAATAGGAATGAGCAGGCATTGTTAATTGAAAATAATAAAAATATACATGTATGAATTGACATACAAAATATCATTAAACTTTATTCCCAATAACATTTTAAACTAGTTTTTGTCGCTATGTTCAGAAGTTATTGAATGGTTTAAAAAGTATGGTTCTCAAATGAGTACTTACATAGTTCTCTGGCTGTAATGCTGAGGTTGCACCAAGCACTCATCTCTCGGTCAAGAGGGTAAGTTGTGATGATGGTGCCATTGTCATCAATTTGGAATGTGTTGCTTTTGGTAATAGAATACCTGAACCAAAAAAAGTGTTCCTCAATTTTATTTACTCTGTATAACAGTGATACATAACACCTCTTTAAAAGCAACAAGACAAATTGTTAAGTGCATGTCCACATAGATAATTAAATTCAGACCAATTTCAGAAAGGTGTATTTATATATTTAAGATTCAACTCAGGAAATTGGGGGGAAAAACACTAAAACACTTAAATTGATGTATACTCAATCTAAACTCACACTCATTTCTAAGAGAGAATTTTAATAAATGAGTAACTTGTTTAAAACAAAATGGCAAATTGCATTTATAAAGAGAAAGAAGAGAAATACAAATAAATTGGGATAAAAATTAATTTTTGTGAACCTCTTTTTTAAAAGTTTAAAGCAAGATAAAACATATTCTCAGCCTAGACTGTTCTGAGTCTCTTTCCAACACCACATATATACATATATACATATATACATATATACATACATACATACATATATACATATATATATATATATATAGATAGGTATAGATATCCCAGGAGTAAGGTTAGTAGATCTAATGTGCTATTAGATCATACATAGAAAGAAGACAGATCATAAAATTCTCTCATGCAAAAGCCTGGAAATTGATCTCCAAATCCACAATGAAAGAAATCTTTGAAGTACTCAGAAAAAGTTTACCTGCCTGCAAATGATTAATAATAAAAATTAAAAAAGAGTAATGACTAGGGTTTGGTGATGGCTTCTCATTGCACAGATATTCCAGATGACTCTGATGAAACATCAATGAGGTTTGCCAAAAATCATGTGGCAAAAGATCAGTAAATTTTAATCTTGAATTGATAGGTCTCTAAAAATATCAATAATTTTTAGCTTGGTGTTCCAGGAAGAATTAGAATCAAAATTACAGAGAACTAAGCTTTAGAGGAATTCAGTTTTAACTCTACTCACTTTTAAACCTTTATAATCAATTTACTTACAGACCCACAGATGGTCACATTTCCTACTTAAGAGATTTGTTGACTAATGAAACATTAGTTTAACAGTTAATATGTTGTTTTAAACATCTAAAATATCCTTTTCTACAATACACCATTTGAAATAAAACCAATCAAATGTTAGAGATTATTTCCAAATTAAAGTTTTTAAAAATTATGATCCTGAGTCAACATTAACATTTTAAGGAACAATCAATAAACACATTTAAGAAAGAGCACATGTCTGCAATCTATATATATAAAAGGCTAATATGCAAAGTGTCCCCTCGGGAGTTCGACTGGGAGACCAGAAGTTCGATTGCTCACTATGACATGTGCTGACCACCAGGGGCTAGTGCAAAATGAAGGAAGGCCCTGGCTGGCAGCCGGAAGGCCCCAATCAGCCCTGATCTCTGGCCAGGCCTAGGGACCCTACCTCTGCATGAATCTCGTGCACTGAGCCTCTAATATATTTCATAAAAAGCCTGGGCTAAAAAGCTTAAACAGTAGAGTTTTGATGCTTAGAAAATTAATCTTTGGTTCACTTCAAATGTCCTTTTATGGACTCTTCATTCTAATATATACAATGAGATACAACTCAGCCATAAGACCAGATTAAATACTGTCATTTGCAACAGGATGAATGGATCTAGAGAATATCATGCTAAGCAAAATAAGTCAGACAGAAAAAAATAAAAACCAGATGATTTAATTCATATATAGGATATAAAACTGAAAGCAACAAATGCACAAACAAGAAAAACAAACAAAACTCATAGACACAGACAACAGTATGATGGTCACAAGAGGGAAGAGAGAATGGGGGAAGCAAAGAATCAAGGGGGGTATAATGTGACAGAAGATTGGGTGGTGGGCATACAATGCAATATGAAGATTATGTATTATAGAAATGTACACTTGAAACCTATATAATATTATTAACCAACATCACACCAATAAATTTATTTTTAAAAAGCTAAATGATTAAAATCTGACTGTGCAATGTTTTCTCATTGTTAATGGCTCTTTAAGGCATGATATAAACAAATGATTCTTCCAGGCTTTCTCCTCCAGATGCCTTTATATCTTGTTCTTAATGTTTGTGCGATTACAAAGGTTCTATCCCCACTTCACAGAAGAAACTGAGACATGTGAAAGCCAAGTCTCTATACATTTAACTTTGTTTTCATGATATATTTTTAACATTTGCTATACCACATAGAAAAAACAACATTTGTGAAAGCAATATATGAAAAGCAATCTTATTTATAAGATACTTATAAATCTTCGTCTAGAAAAGGCATTGAAAGATATTTTTAATAGGTGCTCACAAACTATTTTTAAAGGTAATTAATTTTGATGTAAAAATAACAATTGTTACTAAATATATATTGTAGAAAATAAGGTAAATAACCACCAGAAGTGATACTATAAAATACATTACCTCTGTAATAGGGTGTGTCTCATATATGCCTAACATTTTCACTAGTAGTAAACACACAACTCTAATAATTTTGTATTATCTTTTAAAATCATGCCATTGTTTTTTATCGACGTTCACAGTCATTGCAAATCATTCATCATTCATTGCCTTATTTGCATCACTAAGATTCAATATTTAAATTGTTTTCAACAAGTTTCTGTAAATTATAACATAATGAAGAACTTAATAATTAAAGCATTTTTTAAAAAATTAGTCTTAAGTATTCTAAGGGAGAACAATAAATAGGTTAATATATCTACTACTTTAAAATCTAAACAATTGATATACTGGGTTATAATTATATATATAACATCTATATATATATATGTATATATATAAAAGGCTAAGCGACTGGCCGACTGGCCAACCGACCGGTAGGTATGATGCGCACTGACCAGTAGGGGGCATACACTCAATGCAGGAGCTGCCAAGTGACAGCAACTTTGCAGAGTGCCCTCTTGCACTGCTGGTTTCAGCCCAATCCCCACAGGCCAGGCTGAGGGACCCCACCTGCTGGAGGGACCCCACTCACTCAGATGCCTTTGGAGCCCCAGCGTCACCCCAGGTGCAGCTGGCTGGGGAACGACCATGGGAGGTTGGCTCCAGGGCGTGTCTGGCCCTGCTCACCCAGTCAGGCCCCACCGGCCACCTTCTAATTAATTTCCTTTCAATGGGCATGAATCTGTGCACTGGGCCTCTAATAGAAATATTTTTCCTAAAATTACTATAACTAAATAGGATCTATATCTACAAATTAGGAGATGGTTTTTATTAGTAATTACTGTGGAAAACTGTGAGCATTGCTCTGTCTCACAAATGCAAAGACGTTCCTTCTCCTCTCTGTAGCCTCCCCCACACTCCAAAACGCATAGCAGAGCCAGCATTGTCATACATACAGGGAAGTTTGTAGAATTTTCTGAATGTGGAAAATAGATAATTAAGGGAACATGTAACAGATTTTGCTTTTATATCTAACCAGGCCTACGATTTGAATACTGAAAAAACTAAAGAAGAAAATTGAGTACATGAATGTAACAGACTAGTTTTGCCCTTGACCAGAATCGAACTTGGGACCCTTCAGTCCCCAGGCTGATGCTCTATCCACTGAGCCAAACCAGCTAGGGGACTTTCTACATTTTTTAATATTATTTTATTTAAATAATATTTAAATACACCACATTTGGATCAACTTTGTTTCTTCTTTGATAGGGCACCATCACCTCCTTACCCCACTTAATGGAGTTGGTTGCATCCAATTTTAAATGGTGACTGCCTATTTCTTGCATGTTTGCAATTACTTATTTTACTGCTTTTTAACCAATAATGAGGTCACCTATTATAAATTGTCTAAATTGTTGCTAAATTTGATAAGTACTATGCAGAGAAATATAGACATATCCTTGTTACATTCACATCTTATATTTAAGCCAATCTGTGTTCATTCATTCATTACTGCAAAGTTGGCCTTCCAGACATACCTGACAGGACTTCTGTTGTCATCTGGATCTATGGCAGAGACCACGCCCACCGACGATCCCTGTGGGCTTCCTTCAAAGATCTCAAATATGTAATATGGAAGGAGGAAGACAGGAGGTTCATCTTCATCTTCCACCCGGACCCTAATAAAAGTGGTGGAAGCCACAGTGTGATACTTCTTGAGCTGCTCATCAACATGGCGGTTTTTAACTTTTGCTCTAATCTTATAGTAGGTCTGTTGCTCATAATCCACTTTCTACAAAGAAATACAGTGTACATAAAAAAAAATGGCTTCAGTAACCCACCACATTACTTAGCAAAAGCAAGTTTCTGTTGTTACATTATCTCAGTTATAGTTAGGTTTTACTTTTTCACTCCCTTAGATTCTTCTTTTTTTTAATTTTTCCTTTTTATTAAATTTATTGGGGTGACATTGATTAATAAGATTATGTAGGTTTCTATGATTCATGATCTGCATATTGGTTTTACTTTTTATCTACTGGATCCCTCTGATATTATTATTAAGCAGTGGCAAAGCAATCTCCTACTTGTACTTTGTTATTTTTATCTATTACAAAATGTTTTGGGATAATAACTATATTTTTTAAATTTAGGTTAAAATTACACTTTTCTGGGCAAAAGTATCTTATAAAATTAAGAATTAATTTCCTGTATTTTAAGATCTTTTCAAAAGGTTTGTCCTCTATTTGAAATTTTGAAATATGCTCTACATATAAATAGAAGCTCTGTAATAAGTAAATCTCATCTCTAAATACCTTTTCTTTCTAAATCATAAAGCACAGGTTATCATTTCAATTACTTAATAAAGCAAAACTAACTGCTTATACAAAATAATCATGTGTTTTTCTGACTTGATTTTGCATTATTCTGCAAAGCAAATAATTTTAATATATCTACCTTTTTCAATATAACAATGCCTTCTTGGGTCTCATTATTAGTAATGATGTCGAATGTTTGTGATTCATCATTTTCAATGCTGTAATCCATTTCTGCATTCTTTCCTATGTCCCTATCATGTGCCATGATTGTTCCTACAGAAGTACCAATGGGTGCAGATTCGGAGACATTCATGCGGTATAAGCCTTCAAAAACAAAATTCAAGATACTTCGTATTAACATAAGACTCTCCCAATTGTAGAAAATCCCATGAACACTTTTCCACCTTTCATTTTTATAATCTGAACATTTCCTTAATAATATAATTAAGCATCTATTATTGTCCCTTAAATATATCTTAGGAAGTTCTATTACCAGTACATATAACTTTCAAATTTCTATTCATATAAATACATTCTCAATATTCATGGATTTATTTTTTTATTGTACCCTTCAACCATCCCAAATTAAATCTGATAAAAAGAGCTTTTCAATTTCACTCAAGCATTCTGATACCTAAAGTTACCAATAAATTTAAGCATGAATTAAAGATGGGAGAAACTAAAAGAAAATAGTTGAGTTCTAAGTATGATAGTTTGATTTGAAGATGTTGAGCCTAGATTCCATTAAACATAGTGGAAGTGAAAAAGAAAGTTGGATCCTTAAAATTTGGGAAGTGGATATAGTGGAAAATCTGTGTTTAAATTAGATGACCCTACTGCTTTAGCCATAACAAAATAATGACAATTGTACCTGAAATGCAGAGATAATAAATAGAAAGAACTGAGCTCTTTTCCTTATTTGGCAGAAGAATCTTGTATAAAACTGGTAACGAACTAGCAATTCATATATTATTATTTGTAATATATTCTTGAATGTAGGAAATAATCATATATGTTAATATTCTAAAGATTGAAACTTCTTAGAATTAAAAAAAAAATAACCATGCAATGTAATTTTCTTTAAAGGGACTCTTGATCTTCTTAGAAGCATAAAGCAAGTCACTTCACAAGTCACCTTGTAGTACGTTCCTTTATTTTTTAAGTGACAGGAATGTTACTTAAAAGTTGCTAATATTTTACTGTGTAAGGAAATAACAGTTTAACTATACTGCAGTTTTTATTTCATTGTGGGAAAATGAAAAGAATTTCTTATTTGATTGCACAAATTAAAAATTGCCAACAAATTAATCTGGAGAACAGAGTGACACTGCACTAAACCTGAAAGCGTATGCTTTAAACAATTTGATAATTCAACACTTTGTGCTGTTTTCCATACTTTCAAAAAATATTTTGGACAAAAAATGCTTATAAGAAGTGCAATGGATGGCAATAAAGAAAAGTAGCTTGAACAAGAGTAAGGAGGCCAGCATGCTTCTTTTTTGTAAGAATAGTCAATACATACATTTTCAAATGATTATGGTGTGGGATGGGAATAGGGAAATCATTTTGAAGAATGAGGTAACTTTATGGTATTAGTTATTAGTTACTAAACTATCATTGTGCATTAGGATTCTGGGTAACTAAGAGGATTTAAAATGAGTATTTCAGTTTTTTAATAACTGATAAATATTGGTTCAAAAAACTAAAAAAGCAGCTGAAGTTTGGAAGACTTCTCGCCATGCTTCATTGAGAGCTCTCTTCTTTCTAGTCTTAAACTAGCTTTTTCACCTTTATATGAATAAAATGTAGACCAGATTTATTCAATGAATTCAGCTACCATTTCTCTATATGTATTATATGCCAATTATTTTATAAAGTTCTCAGCATTTCAGATTTACTTAGACATTGTCTTCTTGCCTTTAGGGCACATTCATGTTGTGGAGAGAGTCACAACAGGATACAATTCATAATGAGGAGATGAAGGTCACAAACTGCTACTCCATTGCCTACCTTCCATCTGAAAAGGAGCTTTTTATTGACTTATAAGATGTAGCACAAAGGGTGAAAAGTTGCAATGATGTAGGATGGATAAATTTTAAAAATCTAGAAATGAGCTTTAGAAATGTAGATCATGGTGATTATACTGTATTTGGTAACAGAAATTTTCTAAGAGAGTATATATCTCTCAGTTTCTCTCAACACACACACACACACACATACATACACACACACACACGCACATCCACGGTGTGTGGAGATGGACAGGTTAGTTTGACTGCAGTAATGATTTCACTATGTATATATCAAAACATCATGTTGTACACCCCGAATATGTATAATTTCTATTTAAAAGAAAACGCAGTAGCTACATTTTGTAAACAAACACAATTTAAAATTGGATGATAGCACAGAAATAAAAATTCAGAATTCTAATATTTTTCAAAAGTTCAAAAAATCGGTTAACCCTGGACCTGACACAAATTGGCTACACTGAGTAGTGTCTGCATCATTTAGGAGTGTGTGTGTGTGTGTGTGTGTGTGATCTACTTTCTTTGCTTCATGCTTATCGAATTTCCCTTCTATCATGATAATTTCTCATGATTTATGGAAATGCTTGCAAATTTATTTCTGTAGCTAAGAAAGTATTCCCTGAAAAAGAAACTCCTTAGAAAATAAGTTCCTCCTAGGAATGTCATAAGAATTTCTTTCTGAAGCACACCATGTGATTTAACTTGTACTTACTACTTAATTATCAGATCAGATGTGACCTTTTCTTGCTACAAAAATAAAAAAAATAGATATACTCATTTTATCTTTTTTTATTTTTTTTCAAAACCAGTGCAGCTTTATTGGCTCAGGTGATGGACATTATCATTGTCTGGCCTGCCCTGTGCTTCCCGCCAAACCGATATACTAATTTTAAATCATTCCTGGTAGTAGGTAGAAGAATGATTCCCAAAGTTATTTGTGTCGTAATACCCTCAAAAACATGCAATCGGGAATTAAGGTTTTAGATGGAATTTAGATTGAAATGTGGACATAGTCTTGGTTTACCCAAGTGGTCCCAATGTACTCACATGTGTCCTTAAAAGTGGAAGAAGAAATAAAAGTGTGGGTCAGAGTGATGGCAGTGAGAGAAGGATATGACGCCATTTGGTGCTTCTGAGATCTGTGGCCATGCACAAAACCCAGAAAGAGGCCTCTAGGAGCTAAGCATTTCCTTCAGTTGACAGCCATTAAAGAAACAGAGACTTTTATCCTACAAACACAATAACTGAATTCTAGGAACACCCAAATGCAAGGAAAAAGGTTCTGCCCTAGAGCCCACAGAAAGGATGGCAGCCCTGCAGACATTATTTTGCATGATCCTACTTGGCCTGCTGACATGCATATTAGACATCTTTAAGATAATAAGTCAGTGTTAAGACATGAAGTTGGTGGTGATTGGTTAGAGAAGCAATTGAAAAATAACACATTACTCATTCATTTGTATTTGACTTCACGGTAATGAAAATAGGCATGTCTTAGAACAAACTTCTTTTATATCATTTTAGTGCTGTAGAAGTGCTTTTAGAATACACACTAACACCTGCATATATTCAACATACTTATAATTACGGTATAATAAAAACTCAAGATGCTTTCTACTTACCTTTTTTAAATGTAGGGATGTTATCATTAATATCAGAAAGTGTAATTAATACACTCGTTGTTCCAGACAGTGCTCCGGGCAGACCAATCCTGTCTTTGGCTTGAACAATTACCCAATATGAATCTTGCAGCTCTCTATCCGTTTTAGAAGATGTTCTTATAACTCCTTTAAAAGTTTGATAAACTCCAATTATTATTTTATTATTAACCATGATATATTCCTAGTTAATTTCAAAAATTCAACCATATTATCATTCTTTTGACACATTTTGAACTACTACAATGTGCCAGACACTGCTCTAGATAAAATAATAACAATAATATAAAATTAAACAATAATTCTACCTGGACTTTTATGGGCCATCACAATATTAAAGACAGTAGTAGACCCTTAATAAAATCCCATTGTATGATAACCCACAGGTAGAGAAGAAGACTGTATTATTTTTACCTCAATCTATTTTCTGCTAACTTCTCTAACATAATGTTAGTGTGCTATATTTAACTTTTCTTCTTAACTTGTAATAAGTTAGGTTATTATGGGTAAATGTGTAAATTACAATACCAAATGTATGTAAAAATATTGTGCACCTGTGATGTCTATTTTGAGTCATGTTGAATAAAGAAATATTGGTTTCTGACACTATTATTCATAATCTACCAATAGAGATGAACACACGCACAGATATTTGAACTCAAGATGAACCATGATGAATATGTTGATACTTGTCCACTATCTATGAAGTCTTTTAGTGAAAAAAATCATCACTGAATAAAACATAGAAAAAATGTCAGCGGTTTACAGGACAGGGGAATGCAGTCCTAAAGATTTGGGGAACACGTGAAAAAATACAGGAAAGATAATGGTCAATCCTCAAATGTGTCTGGAAAAAGGAATGCATTAAAAAATTGTGATACCAGGTTGTGTGTGTGTGTGTGTGTGTGTGTGTGTGTGTGTGTGTGTGTGTGTTTTAAAGAAAGATAAAATAGCTACATTGTGAGAGGATTTAACTGTGGATAGAGTATTTCACAGTTATAATCTATTATGTGAATCAGTATGAAAACCATTGAATATATTAAATAGATGCTGCTAGTATCTACCTATATGTAACTCAAGAGAGAATTGTTTTATATCAGCAAAGGAGAATAGTATTTGAGCTTCTGATATATCCAAAGATGTAGAGATCAGTACATCAGTGAGTGAGAGGAACATAGAGGCCTTCACTCCCCATGTGGGGGGCTTCCATGAACTTTGCCTACTTTATTTTCAACTTTTCTTCTCATCTTCAGACTGAAGAAAGGATATATATTCCCAGAGCCTCTTATACACACTGAAATTTACAGTTTCATGTTTTTTGGCTCTCATCTGTCTCGCTGCCCATTCCACCTTTCCTCCTTAAATACAATCCATAGCTTTAACTAACTTGCTCAATATATTTTTAGAAAATAGTGAGAATTGCGAACAAAGACAGTGCTTAAAATGGTCAAGAAGCCCCAATATGACCCAGCACATGTCTGTTCTTCAGGTACCTCATTTTCTACTCTCCTGTTCTGTGCTTTTCTACACTGGCCTCTGGTCTAAGAGCTTCAACACTCTCCCATCTCAGGAATGTCTCTTAGATTCCATAACCTGGAATGCCCTTCCATGCCCTTCGCCTCTGCCACAGGCTCAGCTCTGCATTCTGGTTTCAGGGTATTCTGTCTTGACCATTCAATATAAAGTAGTCCTCACTTTCTTTCTCTTACTGGATCTTGTTTGTTTCAGTTAATAATAATATTCACAAACTGAGTGTATGTATTCATGAGTATTCAACATGTTTAATATATATTTGTAAGTTCCAAGGAAGGAATTCATGTTCTTTTTCTGTCTTTGTTATAATTTTTAAGGGTGTAATATTATAAATATCCAGTATATTGCATAATGCCTGTTAACATAATTCACCCCTTTCAACCAAGATTGTGTGAGGGAATTAAAACCTAATGTCTTAAGGAATCCACTGCAAGTATTAAAATAGCTGTTGTCCTGTGCATCCTGAATAATAGAAGCTAGGTACCATCCTTGATAGAATTAAAAATAGAGTCACTCAAGTCATATTTTTCTGAATCTGATTCTCTCAAGAAACTCTAATTGAGAAAGAAAGGCTGAGACATTTAATATTTGCTAATTGAGCAAATTGATAAGAAATGTTTAAAGGTCCAATAGAATGCTCTAATTTGTTTAAGTTTTTCATGTTATCAAGATGAAAATAATAATTTGCCTCTTAAAACAAATATAGAATTTTCCTTCTTTTAAAATTTGCCACATTCCTGGCAGTTAGCTACAAACTTGTTTGTTTTATTTTTGTTTATTTGTTTTCCATGTTTAGAGATTATAAGCTCTTAAAGGCAGGATTCATATGGGCTTAATCTTTGTTTTGGACATGGCAATCAATATTTTTAAAATGAATTAGTGTCATAGAGCTCTTATGCATTTAATTGACATATTTAAAAGAACAGAAAAATGTCCTATTTATCTGATAAAGTATTCAATTGATTAATGGAAATTAGAAAGGCAATTTTTATACTTAAATTTTTAAATCTAAATAAAAATACATAAAATGTAGAAATACATCTTTGAAAGCAAATGCCTTATATCAGTTCCTACATCCAGCTGTAAATTCATGCTTAATATTAGTCATTCTGGTTGGGTTTTTGGTGTATCTCATTGTGGTTTTCATTTGCATTTCCATAAAGATTAACGAGGTGAGCATCTACACTAATAGATAAATATGTAAATTGATCATGCCTCTGTGACGCCCCACAGCCAATCAGGAGGGAATATGCAAATTAGCAGGACAAAGATGGCAGCAGCCACAGAGCAGCTGGAGCAGGCAGGAGGCTTGGGTTACCCCTGGCAACAGAGGAAGCCAAGCTTCCCGCCCACCTGGGCTGGCTGCCAAAGGAGGGGCCTGTGGACAGTGGCCACAGAGCAGGCCGGAGATAGTGGGAGGCTTGGATCGCCACCATCAATGGAGGAAACTTGGCTTCCTCCATCGCCAAGGGCGACCCAAGCTTCCTGCCTGCCCTGGATGGCTGCTGAAGAAGGGGCCTGTGGGCGGTGGCCACAGAGTTGGCCTGAGCCGCAGGAGGCTTGGGTTGCCCAGGCCGGCCACAGAGGGAGGGGCCTACAAACTACCCTCAGTCCTTCACCCAGGCTGGCCACGCCCCCATGGGTGTGCGGGTCCCCGCTGGGGGGTGTGGCCAGCCTGCAAACAGCCATCAGCCCCTCACACAGGTGGGCCATGCCCCACAAGTGGGGACCCTCACCCCATGGGGGCATGGCTGGCCTGCAAACTGCCCCAGCCCCTGGCCCAGGCCACTCCGCCCCCCAAGGGAAGCCCCACCCTGATCCGGGGCACCCTTCAGGGCAAACCAGCCAGCTCCCACCCGTGCACCAGTCCTCTATCTATACTAATAGAAGGGTAATATGCTAATTAGACTGGGAGACCTTCCAGGAGACCTTCCAGACGT
>NW_005355584.1:1697761-1705028 GCF_000412655.1 Myotis brandtii
GGGGGGGTGATCAGGCCAGCTGGAGGGGCAGTTGGAGGCAAGTAGGCCAGCAGGGAGGGCAGGTGGGGGTAAGCAGGCCAGCAGGCAGAGTGGTTAGGGGCAATCAGGCAGGCAGGCAGGTGAGTGGTTAGGAGCCAGCAGTCCCGGATTGCGAGAGGGATGTCCGACTGCCTGTGGGGTCAGGCCTAAACCAGCAGTCAGACATCCCCCAAGGGGTCCCAGATTTGGGAGGGTGCAGGCTGGGCTGAGGGACAACACCCAATGCACAAATTTCATGCACCGGGCCACTAGTTTTTAATATGATTGTAGTCTTTTTTATAACAATATTTTTGTCAAATGCTCATAAAGTTCTTTTCCTCATATTTTGAATTGGGTTATCTCTCATTTTTTAATTGATTTGCAAGAATCCTTACGTATGTGTTATGCCCCACACACAAACCATTTGTGGTATGGGAGTGTAGAGCCCAATCTTTCAGCCTTAGAAAAATTATTTAAAAGACTAGAAAATGATTAAATGTTTAAAATACAACCCCTTTATTTATTTTATTTTATTTTTTGTATAACAACAGGTCTGCAATACAACATGTTTGTAAGCTGAGAATTTTTCCTGTTATATTTGCCTACTTTGAATTATGTTGAATTGCACTTGGTTTCATTTAGAAATACCTGTTGTTGGCTCAATGGAGAAATATGGTTGGCCATGTAGTAACTCGTATACAAGACGAGCATTATTATTACATAAAGGATCATCAGCATCACTTGCTGTCACCTGGATGACGAATGTCCCTAAAGAGAAAGTAAAGACAAAAGTTAGTACAATGATGATATACAACACAAGACGAGTCTACATCCTTGTTTTGAATTTCAAAACCATGTATAATTTCTATATAGATAAGAGGCTATAACCTCATACTATGTAGAATTTTAAATATCTATGTCTATGACATAATTAAATGTAACCGTTGAACAATCCATTATAATGTGTGATTCAGGATTTTCAAAGGTGTGTTACTAGCAGAGAAATAAAACAAAATTGGAAACACTTTCCTTCAAAAATCATGGTGTGATCAGCACCTCAAAAATTAGAGAATATTGATGTAATTTTAATAAATATTATTTAAGTAAGCTGGAAATAGTATCAAGTTGAGAACAGGGATAACTATTTTGCCTGTTTAATTTCCTTCTATAAACTCCCTACTTGTTTAAAGAACTTTTGTTTTCAATGCAAAGCAAAATCTACCAGATATTGATAAGTAAGCATTACCATTAAATCCAGTAGTAATTAATAGAAATATGAAAAATAAGTACTTGTACATTTAAAATTAATGCTCAACTTAAATTTCTTGGAATCTAGCATTATGGGTATTTTTGAAAAATTGCATTTATTGATTCATAATGTTCTATGTCAATAAGAATGTTAACACAAATAGCACAAAGTCATTTCCTATGTGATTTTTTTTGCAACTAGCATCCTGTGTTTTTAGTTTTTTAATTTTATAAACTGAGAAACTGTAATAGAAAGCCCTTCTATTCTTCAGTAATAAAACTTTTGAAACTTTACCATATTCCTTAATTATATGTAACAGAAGGCCGAATGCAAGGGGGAGGGAGGCATGACCTGTGGGAATTGGCCCGCTGTGGGAGTGCTGCTCATCCCAGTCAGGCTAGCAGTGCTCCCACTGTGGGAGTGCACTGACCACCAGAGGGTAGCTCCTGTGTTGAGTGTCTGCCCCCTGGTGGTTAGTGTGCATCATAGCGACTGGTTGACCAGTCGTTCTTGTCACTCCGCTGTTTGGCTGCTGGGCTTTTATATATATATATAGATGTTTGCTGTTTTGTCTTAGTATTTTGATGTTAGTTATTTAACACTTGTTTTACATGCTTCAAGTACTCAAAATGTACACACATTTGTTTCAAGTGTTTTATTTTTTTAAAATATATTTTTATTGATCTCAGAGAGGAAGGGAAAGGGAGAGAGAGATAGAAACATCAATGATGAGTCATTGATTGTCTGCCTCCTGCATGCTCCCTACTGGGGTCGAGCCCACAACCCAGGCATGCACCCTTGACTAGAATCGAATCCGGGATCCTTCAGTCTGCAAGCCAATGCTCTACCCACTGAGCAAAACCAGCTAAGGTTGTTTCAAGTGTTTTAAAACTTATTTCTGCCACTTGTGACACTATGGATGGATCTTAAGAGCATTACAATAAGTTAAGTCAGACAAAGGCAGACAAATACCACTTAATATCATATGTGAAATATAAAAAAGCTGAACTCATAAAAACAGAGGGTAGATTGCTGGTTACCATGGACTGCAGGTGGGGAAATTGGGGAGATATTGATCAAAGGATACAAAATTGCATTTAAAACATAAATTCTGTAGAGATGCACAACATAGTGATTATCATCAAATATGTATTTTTTATAAACTTCAAAGCTGCTGAGAAACTAAATCTTAAAGGTCTCACTACTAAAAGAAATGATAATTATGTGACGTGATGGAGATGTTAGCTAGTGCTACAGTGGTAAGCATAGTGCAATATATAAATGTATCAAATCAATACATCATACATCTTAACTTTACACAATGTAATATTAAAATTATATCTAAATAAATAAATAATAAATAAATAAATTATTGTAGTGATTATGAAGTTATTTCAGCAAACGCGTTCTTAGGAACCACCAATTCAACCAGTTTTTATTGGGCAAGATGTTCTTTTAAATACTCTTTTTTGGACACATCCATTTACTTCCCCTACAGCTTCTCATTGTTTCCATTTCATTTCTTTCCTTGGGAGTTTTCTGACCCTAGGTTGCAGAACTAGACTATCTGCATTTAGCTTCAGAAATAATAGTCAAAATCATGGTATGGTTAGTTGTTGACCAAAAGAAATTCTTTGTATTAAAGCCTTAGATTTTCTAACACATGATTATTTCTCATACCCCATGGAAGAAGCTATAAGTAAAAAGGAAATATCTACCAAATTCACTCTAGTTTATTGCAGTGCCCCTACTATTAATATTATTTAAAAAAAATTAAAGCAGGTAAACTTTGGGTGGTAAACACACAATGCAATATACAAATGATGTATCATAGAATTATACAAGTGAAACCTATATACTCCTATTAACCAATGTCACCCAAATAAATTTAATTAAAATGGTGAAATAAAACAATAAAAATAAAAAATTTGGGACAAACGTTTCCAGGAAAATTCCTGAAATAAAATAGGGTGAAGCAGAGCTGTTCTGGGTAAAACTGGACATAGAATTACCCTACTTCAGAACACCTGTGACAATATAAAATGACCCCAGGATTATGTATAAAGGAAAGCGACAATTCCCCACAATAGATATGTGCATATTAAATTGCCTCACCCTTAACACATACTATTCCATCTTAAGACTCCATCCTATGATTAGAATTAAATATTAAAAGTTTAGGCTAAAAAACTTTCCATTGTGTGGTACATCTACACAATGGAATACTATGCTGCTTTAAAAAAGAAGGAATTCTTACCATTTGCAACAGCATGGATGGAACTGGAGAGCATTATGCTAAGTGAAGTAAGCCAGTCAATGAAAGAAAAATACCACATGATCTCACTCATTTATGGATAATAACGACCATTATAAACTGATTAATAAAAATAGATACAGAGGCAGAGCAGCATCAAACAGACTGTCAAATTACAGTGGGAAGGTGGTGGTGGGGGGTAATAGATCAACCCAAGGACTTGTATGCATGCATATAAGCATAACCAATGGACACAAGACACTGGGGGGTAGGGGAGGCCAGGGGAAGGTCAAGGGGAGAAAAAAAAGGAGACATATGTAATACTCTTTGTAATACTTTAAGCAATAAAACAAAATTTTTTTAAAAAGTTTAGGTTGGCTAAATCCTTGAAATCGAGTTAGAAATGAATGCAAACCAGTCTTCTCTTGGGAACTGAGGGTGCCTAGGTCAGCATGAATTTCTGAATGGAGTCACATTCACTTGATCAGCTATATCATTGTAAGAGCAAACAACTGCATTTGCTGTCTAAAGATTTTCTTAAATCCTTTTTTTATCTATTCGTTTTAGTGAACAAAGGTTTAAATACAATAATTATTCTCTCAGAATCATACAAATATTCAATAGAATAATTCTGGGTTCTATTATCACTTTGAGATTTGCTATTGTCTGCCAATATCATCCTTGAGAGACTTTTTCAAAAATGCAAATTTAAAATCAGTTTTACTTTTCCAGCTAGCTTCTGAATCTTCAGAACTATTATTTTTTTGCAAAACAACTTTATGATAATAAATTTAAGAGATATTTGACTTCGCCTATTTTTCATAGACTTTATTGCAAAAATGTATTGTTATGTATGTTACCTACGATGTAAACTTGTACCAGTGCTTGAGAGAAAAATTATAGTTTAGTACTCTCAGAATCTTCATTTGCTGACATATTTTTTTATTTGTTATAACACAGATAGAAAATTATAATGAAGTAATGGTATGTCAATATAAAGTATTTATTATTTGTGAGTAATTACATATAAATTATGCTTTGTGTGATAATGGTAGTAAATGCTAAACCTTTTTGAAGATTGCAAGCATTATTGATAGCATCAATTATATTCCCAACACTTTAGACTTATTTATCTTTAAGAGTAAATGTAACTAATGTAAGAATAATGTAACTCTGTCAATGTTGATTTATATGGACTTTAGTATAGACCAGTAGTATAACAAAGGACTAAATGATTCTCACCCAAATGTTGTTGAATATTTGTTAACAAAACTGTATTAGATGGTGATGTCTCATATTTCACACAGAATGCTTCATCTTCTAGTGATTATGGGAGGCATTCAAACATATCATTGTAAGAGCAAACAATTGCATTTGCTGTCTAAAGATTTTCTTAAATCCTTTTTTTTATCTATTCGTTTTAGTGAACAAAGGTTTAAATACAATAATTATTCTCTCAGAATCATACAAATATTCAATAGAATAATTCTGGGTTCTATTATCACTTTGAGATTTGCTATTGTCTGCCAATATCATCCTTGAGAGACTTTTTCAAAAATGCAAATTTAAAATCAGTTTTACTTTTCCAGCTAGCTTCTGAATCTTCAGAACTATTATTTTTTTGCAAAACAACTTTATGATAATAAATTTAAGAGATATTTGACTTCGCCTATTTTTCATAGACTTTATTGCAAAAATGTATTGTTATGTATGTTACCCAAGATGTAAACTTGTACCAGTGCTTGAGAGAAAAATTATAGTTTAGTACTCTCAGAATCTTCATTTGCTGACATATTTTTTTATTTGTTATAACACAGATAGAAAATTATAATGAAGTAATGGTATGTCAATATAAAGTATTTATTATTTGTGAGTAATTACATATAAATTATGCTTTGTGTGATAATGGTAGTAAATGCTAAACCTTTTTGAAGATTGCAAGCATTATTGATAGCATCAATTATATTCCCAACACTTTAGACTTATTTATCTTTAAGAGTAAATGTAACTAATGTAAGAATAATGTAACTCTGTCAATGTTGATTTATATGGACTTTAGTATAGACCAGTAGTATAACAAAGGACTAAATGATTCTCACCCAAATGTTGTTGAATATTTGTTAACAAAACTGTATTAGATGGTGATGTCTCATATTTCACACAGAATGCTTCATCTTCTAGTGATTATGGGAGGCATTCAAACATAAAAATGGAAAAGAGTGATAAATTTTGATATGCAGACTAGTTTAGACATCATGTAAGCAATAGAGAAGTCAGCTATCTGTGGCTAGAAAATTAAGAAGTAAAGTTTGAATTTATAGAATACTAAACAAACAGCACACTATAGTTTAATATGGGGCTTGAATGCCAAGATTTGAACTGTAGATTTCAAAATGGCTCATTTATTTTTATATGCAATGTTTTTGTTTTAAACTCAGTGGTAAAAATAATAACAGCCTTTTCTTAGAATGAAGTTATAAATTGTTTAACAGGAAAGGTATTTTCACTGGCATTTTTAGTACAGGTATACTTTGATTAATCTGAAACAAATTTATTGAGAGGATATTGACTTGTATAATGGTCAAATTTAAAGTAGCACAAATTAAACAATAGTATTTTGACATAAGGTCTGAATCTGTGAGTTTTGGCAATAACAAAAACAGATATAAGATATTAGATGATCTAGTAAAAATGTAATTTTCAGAAATTAAATCCATGATGGAAATGGTGGTTTAATCCATGCATCTGCTCACTCCTTCATACTGAGAACTTATTTTATCAGTGCAATAATTATTAGTTATTTACAAGTATTAATTGGCCCATCCTTACTGTGAGTATACTTGAGATGCAATTACTTTACAGCTTAAAATCTCCAGATGACACTCAAGAAAGAGATGGCATTTCCCTCTTGTCCATGCACTCATTCACTTAATCATCCCAAACCTCAGGTACTGTTTTACTCTTGGCCTATTAGATCTTATATTTTTGTGTGGAAGAAATATACTATTTGCAAACCCAGACTAATGAGTGAGGAAACAGAATGTTTTATCATAGTTCCACCTGATAGTTCTAGTTTAAAAGTATTGCATTTCAAAGGTAAATGTAATCAGTACAAACCTATCATTACTTGTAAATAAATATTACTTGTAAATAAATATTACTTGTTAAATAAACAATGCATGGTTTATAATTTTCTTGGTTTTCTCTTTTCATGATCCTCAAATGTAGATTCCTTTTAATAGTCTACCAAGTTCTAAGTTTAAAGTACAGGTTCAAATATAATAATTAGTAGTAGACTCTAATACAACACAAATCTACTTAAGAAAGACAATAGAGAATAAAATTTTTCACTGGTTGCTTTATAAAAGATAAAATGGGGAATTTGAAAGCAAATTAACACTCAAGGACCTGTTAAATGGCAATGGATATGAAAAGGAGATAAAGAATTAAAGATACATTCAAATAAAATAAGGTCCACACTATCTATTAATTAAATACTAGAGGCCCGGTGCACAAAAATTTGACATATAATATAACCAGTTCCTTCACCCTCAGCCAGGCCTGTGCCCTCTTGCAGTCTGGGACCCCTCAGGAGATAACGACCTGCTGGCTTAGGCCTGCTCCTGGGTGGCAGAGGGCAGGCCCAATCCCTAGGTGCAGCCCCTGGTCGGGCTCAGAGCAGGGCTGATTGGGGAGTTGGGGCGCCGCCCCCTGTCATGCACAGAGCAAGGCGGATCGGGAGGTTG
>NW_005355584.1:1705875-1723709 GCF_000412655.1 Myotis brandtii
CCATCTTGGCTGACAGTTAATTTGCATAAGGATATGCTGATTAGCCAATGGGAAGGGTAGCGGTCATACGCTAATTACCATGTTTCTCTTTTATTAGTGTAGATTGAGACTGAGGGAAACAGAAAAAATACATATAATATAACCAGTTCCTTCACAGCAAAGTTAATAACTGTAAGCATTTTTCAGAGGGAGACCATCTACAAAATGATTGACAGAGCAATGGGGGTGTTCCACTATTTCCATATTAGAAAGTATTTCTGGTTGCAGCTGCCCATCATGCTATTGACCCCTTCCATCGCTGGACAGATATGAAAAGTGCTCATTGCTTTTGGTATGATTCCATACAAAGCCTGGACCCTGGATTTACTTGTAAAGAAATATTTATTCGTACTTCCACAGACTACATTAAATTACATAGACTGACTAGGTTAATACGTACTGGGACCTCTAATTGCAAAGTGTAAGTGGCCAAATATCGTACAGACCAAACCGATGTTTTGTGATCTCCATCCAATCAACCACAGCATGGCTACACGTGGTGCCATGATACAAATACTGTATTGTACACACTGGAATCTCATTGTGGGCTCACTCTCCAACTCTATAAAATGCCCGTTATGTACCTCCTCTCTCTAAAATTCCTCCCCTCTGCTCTCAATTACTGCCTTTGCCTCAGGCATCACTGATTAAATAGAAATAATCATGTGTTACCTGGTTTGTTAACAATCAATATGTTAACCTACCTGGATCTGTCCCCTCTATTATTCCTTTAGATTTCATCACTCTTTCTCTTCTCAAAAATAGTTTTCTAGCAGTCACATCCCTTTTATTTTGCTTCAAAATACTCTTCTTTTGAATCATTTCCTATAGTATACAACTATGCTATTAAATATCCCATCTTAATAAATAATTAAACAATAATTTTTTAAAAATTGCCTTTACATTTCACATCCCTCTCTCTCCTGCCTCACATCTCTATTTTTTCCTTGCATAGCACTTTTAAAGAGGCTAAATTAACTGTCAATCACCTTTTCTCCTACCATTCATGCAATAGAATAATTTCCAACATAATGTAGTTACACAAATTCAACCAAATTACTCTTACTGAAAATACTAGGGGCCTTCAGCTTGCTAAATCAAAATCAGGGCTATCTTGATTTTATTCAACCTCACAGCAGCATTCCACATAGTTGAAGGATCTCTTCCATTGCAACATCTCATCTCATCTTTCTCTTCTTCCTATATCACTGGCCAATCCCATTCATACTAATTTACCAGTCAACTCCCATTTGCTTAACAATCGATTTACCAGGTATGTTTTTCTCATCTCTACCTGTATTGTCTACTAAGAGGATCTCATATAGTGCCATGACCTACATGCTCACTACAGTGGGGCCTTGACTTACGAGTTTAATTCGTTCCGTGACGGAGCTCATAACTCAAATTACTCGTATGTCAAATCACTGTGATGTTTGCTGTGCCAACTAGTGGTGGGGTATCTGAAGCTGGCTCGTAACCCGAATTTTTTTGAGCTTGCAACTCAAAGCAAAAAATCGGTCGAGAGATGGCTCGTATCTCAAAAAAACTCATTAGTCGGGACACTCGTAAGTCAAGGCCCCACTGAATAGGCCAATAACTTTCATACTCATAATGCAATCTTCATCACACTGCTTTTCCTAGAACATGGGATGGCTGTCCTCTGTATCATTCCCTTCAAATTTTACCTACTAACATGTCCCCACTTCCTTCAGTCAATTAATCATCAGCATACTTTTCCCATACTGAACACTTTCATAGCATACAGTATCAAATATTATCTTTTTTATTTAAAATAGGTATTGTTTGTATTATAACTAAAACATAAGTTTCATACTGGTGATTATTAGTAACTCTATATATCTCCTTCACAATCGAATCTGCAGTTTCAAAGGAAAGTTCCTAGAACATGTTAAATTTATAATATGTGCTTATTGAAGAAGAAGGATGAGGTGAGTAGAGAAGAGAAAGAGAAGGAGAAAAAGAAGGAGGAGAAGGAGGAGGAGGAGGAGGAGGATCGAGGGGGAATAAATAATGTTTCATTGCCTAGCTACCAAATGGAACAATATTAATATGTCCTTTAAACCTAATAATAATTGGTTGTGATACATATTATACAATTAAAGTTATTTATGCTTTAATTAAAGATCTATGTTCTGAATACATGTAGAAAGAGGTCTTTAAATTGCTACCTGGAAGGTTAAAAAACAAAGAAATCAGAAAAATATACAATGGAATATACATTTTTATACTCACTGGCTAATGAATCAAGTGTTAAGGTAAAACAGTTTTGAGCATGGAAGCAAAATTTAAAATGATCATTATTAAATCACATTTAAGTTTATCATGTTAGTAAATTATATACATTTAATTTAATTATATATTGTGTTATCAAAATTATCTTGATGGGGGTGGGGCTGGCCAGTCTGGATCTCACCCATGGGGGTGGGGCTGGCCGGGTCTGAGTCTTGTGTAATTTCGAGGCTCACATGGGTGGCCAGGGACTTGATTCTGGTTCCCATGGTGTGCCCCAGACTCTGACATGGGGAAGATTTTCATATATATTTTACTAATTTTCTTTCATCTTTGACACTTTTATTATAGAGAAATGGCAAATAGCAATATTAAAATATATCCTCCAATTAATCCTTTTTAATGTGCATGAATTTTATGCACCGGGCCACTAGTTTCAAATATTTTACTTAACATGCTTGTAAAAGGAAGTACAAATGTAGAACTTTCAAATAATTCACTTCCAATTCATATGCTCAACATCTCAAACTTGTTTACATTGCTAATATATGTTTGATGTCGATTAATACGTAATACCTTCTGGAGACATCTCTGGTACAACAGCCGCATAAGGTTCATGTAGGAATTTTGGTGCATTGTCATTGATATCTGTAACTTTGACAACAAAGTCAGATTCAGGTTCCACAGCCTTTCCAGTAGTTCTGTCTATTAAATGGGCTTTTAGATTGTAGAAGGCCTGTTTTTCTCTATCCAGCTTCTGTGCCACAGATAAGACACCTGTTGTTTCATCAACGAAAAAAATACTTTCGGCTCCATCTCCTGAAATCCTGTACTTCAAAGACTTGGATCCATTGTGCATATTTGAGCTCAGCTGCAAGTGCAAAGAGCGATCATTTAGTTTCCATATGTGTCGAAATGGGCAAGTCAATTATAATGGTTTTATTTTCTAGTCTGCTTATTATTCCCCAAGTTAATAATTCCATACAACTCCCATATAATATTTAAAAAGGTATAATATTAACTTTAACATTAAATTCTATCTCCACATATATTCTACTCAATTATCAAATATACCTGTTCTCTTTGCGCTCTCATTATTTTTATATTTTAAAAGCAAAGTAAATCTGTTTATCTTTGTGTTAATGTAAATTTGAATTTCAGATATAAAAAAGTGTTATTATGATATAGAGAACATTGGTTGTATTTTTTTTATATCTAAATTATTTTTACACAAAGAGGAAAACCTGCCATAAGCTCCTAATTATTGTGAACCCATGATCTTCTTGTTTCATCACTTATGAATATGCCCTTCTTCAAAGTAAGAGCTTCTCTGAAATTTTACAAAGTGAACCAAGAAATAAAATCTTAAATTCATAACTTTCTGATAGCTCAAGATATAATGTATTATTCCTGACTAATTAATAAATTGTTCTATGTGCTTGGAGGAGAATATCTGAATATATCTAAAACAACTAATTTTAATAACACATTGAGTATCACTGCCATACAATAAAAGAAATAAATTGGTACTACTAATAAAAAGCTAATGAAAAAGTTCTAGCTATCTTAATTTGACAATTCATTATCATAAAATAAAGTCTTCATGACCTAATAATAAGAAATTAAGGTAAACAAATGTCCTTCATCATTTTGATGTAGGTTGAAAATTTGATTCAATATTGGAATGAAAATAAGTCAAGTTTAGTAATGTATACATGCTTTTCAAGTACATTGATAGACTAATTTTCATAAATCAGTGAGCTTGGTTTTTATAAGAACCCAGATTTAAGTTAAAAAAAAATATTTTCTCAAACATCTGCTTCTTAATGTCATAAGATGCATCAGTTACACACATTTCAATTTCATGGATTCAGGTATTATTAAATTTCTATATTCCCATTCAAAAATATTTTCTCAATCATGCAGTTATTATCAATTTGGCAAATCAACATGACTTTAAATTTTTACTTAATTGTGCTCTCCAAACTTAATCACTTTTTAAAAATAGGTCAAAAAGAAAGTTATGTTGGACACCTCAGCTACATTTTATTTTTACTAGCTATTTACTTACAAGCACCTAAACATTCATTATTACTTTCTTTTAAACAAATTATCTATATATTATTATTTAAGGCTAATGAAGTTGTTTAGAGGGGAAATTACCATATTTTCATAAATATGTTTACAGAATGCAAAAATAGGCAAAGCCAGGGAGGCGAAAAATGTGTAGGGAGGAGAAAAATAAAAAACAAACAAACTAGAAAATGTGGCCATGAGCCAGGGAGGTAGTCTGTCTGGAGTGCACTGATGCACTTCCCTGTAGAGCCTTACTCACTAAAAGCCACACGCCCCTGTTGGCCTGTCATTCTTTCAATGAATGGAGAGCATATGGAGTTCTGTGGAGTCCACTGTAAATGTGGTTAGAGAGACTCAGTTAAGTAGCAGACACTTAACTACAGACCTCCTTTATGGTATTCTGCCTGTGATTTACCTGCAGTCATCTTACAAAATGAAAAGGGAGGAGAAATATTACTTTCAGGACATGTGTGCATGCAGTTTGAATATGTGCCTAAGACCCTAGTCTAAGCCTTTGGTTGAATGTACTCATATACATTTGGACAATGGAATAGATGAGCTCCTGTGGAATCTGGACATCAGGCTAACGCTGCAGTTCTCCTGAAAGGGCTAGAAAAAAGAGTTAATGAATTCTGAGTGCTTCACCCTTTGGGCCCAATTAAATTTTAGTGCCAGTTAATTAGCAGTTAAACTTACTTCAGTTCATTCATCTATAGAAAGAGCTTTACAGAACAGGACTTGGTATTGTAATTACCTCTATTTAAAGAAAATCAAAGAATAATAAAAGCCAAAAGTATAAATAGGAAATGTTCTTTCTCATTAAGGAAATTCTCTTACAATATATTCTTATAAGAAAGTGAAAATAATAATTCTTTGTATTTCAACTTCACTAATCAAATGAATATGTAGGCTCTTGAAGCTATTCAACTGTAAAAGAATTTGGTATTAACCTGCTTCATTAAAAATTAATGAGGTGTATATCAACACCTGCTTAGCATAATAGAAAATCAGGCTAAATACTGTTGGTAACTTTATTGTTCTCAGTGTAGTTGCTTTGATCCATTACCAAAAATAACACCATCAAACTTCCAGATGTGGATAATGAGGGCTGTGTTTTTACATGGGAGACTAAAGTGAAATGGGAATACTAGAGCTTTCCCTCTTTTGCAAGCTTTTGTGGTTACTCTAGGTGCTAACAAACCTGAAGCAATTAATTATGCTGGTATTTGAAGTTTTCTAATGGTTCTACAGAGAAAATTTAGAATTCATCTAATACCAAAAATTTCAACTCATTTATTTAGATTTATACAACATTATTTCCTGTAACATTTTCAGAAAATCAGTACCCGGCCAATGATCTTTCTAGTGATATTCATTTCCTCTTCTACAAAATACTGGTTCCAAATCCAGCCACTCTTCAGTCTCAGATGAGACCCTTCTGGGTGCTTCGCTTCCTTTGTTTTAGAGTTTTCTGTTGCTGTAAGGCAAGGCCGTAGGAGGGGAATTCCCAACATCAAATGTAGGAATAAGCAACAATTCATTCTGCTCGTTTGATGCCAGCTGATGGATACTCTTTAGAAGAAACTATACTTTGCAAATGAAAATCTTAGGTTCCTTTATAATCTTTTTAAAAATCTGAAGTATCTTTCACATTCCTAAAGAACAAAACACAAAAACAAAATTTGCCATTTTAAAAATAACACTTTCTCACATAATTGCTAATGTAAGGATACAACTTTTGCATTCATAAAATGCAAATGAGACAAAAAATACACATTTAATTTCTGTTTTGATTAAGCCCGTTAATTATATTTTGTAGCTCAGCGATAACTTGAATGTCATTATGGTACATTTCTGCTCAGGCATGGTGCAGCTTAAGCTGTAGTCAAATCTGCCTGAAGGTTGGAAAGTTGCTCTGGAGTCTCCTTGATTGATAGCTAACATTCAGATAGACTTTAAACAAAATTATCAGGATAATAATGATTAATAGGATCATATAGGTTTCAGGAGCAGATTTCTATGATACACTAGTGAGATTTGTATGTTGCACTGTGTGCTCACCACCTAAAGTCAAATCTTATGTCACAATATTTTAGGCCCCCTTTACCCCACCACCTTCCCTCTGGCAACCACCACACTGCCTTTTGTGCCCACGAGTTTCAGTTTTATATCCCACACTAGGGGCCCAGTGCACTAATTTGTGCACCTTGAAAGGAACTGTGGGCTTCGAGGCTGCAGTGGGCACAGGGGTGGGTCTCGGCCCATCCTCCATGCCCCCACCTGGTCCCTCTCACCACCACCCTCGGTCCCCTGTCTGCCAGCAGCTCCACTCTCGCTGCTGCCACTCCCATGTGCTGACAGTGCGGGCCATGCTCGCACCCGCTGATGGCACGATTGGGGCCAGTGCCAGCAGCAGGTGCAATTAGGGCCAGTGCCATCAGCTGATGCAAGCAGTGACTGCTGCCCTGATCGCCCCTTAGGAGTAGGGGGAGGTGTAGAAGCCCTCGGGGCGATCGGGGCTGACAGCCACTGCTTGCACCCGCTGATGGCACTGAGCAATCAGGACCAGCGCCAGGCGCCGGCAGCAGGTGTGAGTGACGGCTCCAATGCCAACTGTGGGTGCAAGAGGTGCTGGAGCTGGTGACAGGTGAGAGCGCCCGGTGGGACTGCGTCATGCAGGAGCAAAAAATTTTCAGTAACCAATGGAGGCTTTCCCCGATAACAGCGACTGGCGCCCTGACTTGGTCTGGCACCCTCGCTCACCTGCTCCACCATCCCATCATGGCCAATGCCTGCCATGTTCTGTGCACACCCCCCGGTGGTCAGCACACATCATAGCAACCAGTTGTTCGGTTTTTCCGCCATTCGTCGGTCTATTATATTAGGATTTTATATATATAAGATGTGAAATCTTATGGTTCTTAGAATTTTTCTGACTGGCTTATTTTACTTAGCATAATATTCTCAAGTTCCATCCATGTAGTCACAAATTGAAGTATTTCATTTTTTCTTATGGCTCAGTAATATTCTACATCTTCTTTATTCAATCCTCTATCACAGGACACTTTTGTTGTCTCCATGTCTTGGCCACCATGAATAATGCTGCAATGAATATAGGAGTACGTATATATTTGCAATAAATGTTTTTGAGCTTTTTGGGTATATATACAGGAGAGGGATGGCTGGGTCATATGGTAACTCTATTCTTAATTTTTTGAGAAATCGTCAGACTGTTTTCCATAGTGGCTGGATCAGTCTACATTCCCATCAGCAGTGAATGAGAGTTCCCTTTTCTCCACAACCTCTCAACACTTGTTAATACTTGTTAATAAAACCATTCTAAGAGGTGTGAGTCAGTATTTCATTGTAGTTTTCATTTGCATTTCCTTAATTTCTAGTGAGGTTGCACATCTTTTCATAGATCTGTTGGCCATTTGTATGTCTTCTTGGAGAGGTGTCTGTCTGGGACTTCTGCACAGTTTTTAATTGGGTTGTTTGTTTGGCATTGAGTTTTATGAGTTTTTATACATATTGGATATTAAACCACTGTCAGAACTATTGTTTGCAAATATCATCTCCATTTGGTCTGCTGCCTATTTGTTTGGCTGCTGTGCAGAGGCTTTTTAGTTTAATATAGTCCCATTCATTTATTTTTACCTTTACTTCCCCTGCCTTTGGGGTCAAATTCATAAAATGTTATCTATGACCAATCCCATAAGTTTAGTACCTATGTTTTTCTTCTATGTAATTTATTGTTTCAGATCTTATATTTAGGTCTTTGATCCATTTTGAATTAATTTTTTACATGTTGGAATTTGCACACAAAAAAGAATAAAAAACCTATGAATAAACTTAACAAAGAATCTGAAAGACCTATATACTAAAAACTGCAAAACAGTATTAAAAGAGATTGAAAAAGACACAACAAAATGGAAAAATATCCCGTGTTCTTGCATTAGAAGAATCAACATAGTTAAAATGGCCATATAACTCAAAGCAATATTCATATTTAATGCAATCCCCATCAAAATCCCAATGTCATTTTTAAAATAAATAGAACAGAAAAATCATCATATTTGTATGGAACCTCAAAAGACCCCAAATAGCCAAAGCAATCCTGAGAAAAAAAAGAATGAAGCAGGAGGTATTACACTACCTGACTTCAAATTATACTACAGAGCTACTGTGATCAAAATAGTATGCTATCAGCAGAAAAACAGACACGTAGATCATGGAACAGAATTGAGAGCCCAGATGTAAAACTACATGTATATGGACAGATAATTTTCAACAAAGGAGCCAGAAACAAACAATAGAGTAAATAAAGCCCCTTCAATAAATGGTGCTGGGCAAATTGGAAAGCCATATGCAAAAATAAAAAAATGAAACTAGACTTTTTTTTTTAAAACCTGCTTACTTCATCCATTTTATCTAGTAAAAACACTATCCCATTAAAGCAACAGCGAGGAAAAATATGATATTTCTACACTTTTTCAATAAAAATATATTTTCTCATACAATCTTGAAAAACTATGGTTTTATGTAGTATTAAATAAGCAAACTGATAATTCACCTTAAAACCCAGGGGGCTTAATAATCACTTATACTGATGTTATAAAACACTCTGAGAATAGAACGTTTGTGCAAGATATTTCCCATTTTGTACTATGAAATAGAGTAAATGGAATGTTTTTTATCTTAACAATAAAGAATGCAGGTTTTTGCCCTAGCTGGTTTGGCTCAGTGGATAGAGTGTCGGCCTGCAGACTGAAGGGTCCCTGGTTTGATTCTGGTTAAGGCACATGCCTGGGTTGCAGGCAAGATTCCAAGTAGGGGGCGTGCAAGAGGCAGCCAATCAATGATTCTCTCATCATTGATGTTTCTATCTCTCTCTACCTCTCCCTTCCTCTCTGAAATCAATAAAAATATATTTTTAAAAAAGAATGCAGGTTTTAGAAAATGAATACAAAATTATAGTGACTGGGTAAAAATGACTGAATGTTTTTAATATGTAAGACAAAGTTGAAAGGTATCTTCTAGTTATAAATATTAAAACAAAAAAACCCTCAAACTGTGTAGTTTTCTATTTAAAGTTTTCCATTTACCTGAGATTGATTACACACACACACACACACACACACACACACACACACACACACACAGGTGTGTGTGTGTGTGTGTGTGTGTGTGTGTGTGTGTGTGTATGAAAAATCACATTTTCAAAAATGGGGATGGTGTGGTCCCTCTGCAGTTCCCTTTAAGCCAATGTATTTGTTATAAGTTTACTTAACAAAAGTCATGAAGAATCCAGCTGAGATGAAAATTAAAGATAAATTCCACCCTTACTATTTGAGATTCAAGTAATGTCTGTTGTTTAGAAATTGTTAAATATGTATATTTAATATCTAGTGAATAATTAAAATATTTGGAACATTTAGTTTTCTTTATGAGAATGTATTTTGTATACATTTGGAAAATTATCACTAACAGTAACTTTAAGTATACTTATAATGTTAGATGAATGACATTCTTATTAACTTTATATTAAGATATTTTCATACATCTAGAAATAGAGAAAATAGTACAATGAACACCTAGAGACCATTACTTAGATTCAAAATGATCAAGGCTGGACAATCTTATTCCATCTATGTACATATCCACTTTCAGATGTTAAAACAAATTTAAAATGTTATATTAATTATTCATTACACACTTGGGCACAAATGCTACATATCTGGGTGCAATTTATCCTTCTAAAAATAAAAATTGAATACTAAAAATTGAGAATAAGTCTTTAATATAATCAAATATTCAACCAGTGTTCAAATTAAAATACTTCTTACTTAGGATTCAAAGATGTCTACAGAATGCAGTTAGTTAATATATTTCTTTGGTCTCATTTAGTCCATAGGTTTCATCAGTTTAAATTTAATTTTCCTTTTCACTTATGTGTTGGACAAGCAAGATGGAGTTTCCTAAAATATGACTTAATATGTTTATTTTCTATAAATCAGTAGAGGTTTGATTAGATGCAATTTTAAATATTTGTCAAAAATACTCAGAGCTGATACTCGGTACTTCCTATTGCATGATGTCTAGAGGCATAAAATACCTAGTTTTTTCACATTTTGTTTTCAGGGTTAAAGTTGTTCTTGTTTCCAGATTCATTTGTTGGTTGTATCATTTATTATGAATTTCCTAGTTAGCATTTGTTTTAAAGTATTACCAATTATTGATTATTGCTTAAATTGACTATGTCAGTGACCAGATGGTGAAACACAACTGAGAAATAGAAATTCAAAAAGCACCAAAAGAAACTCCTACACAAATTAATATTTGGAGTAAAAACAAAATTCACAGGATGGTTTTATTAAAAGATGAAACATTACAGAAGATAATACATTGGTTTTGAAGATTGTTTCATAGAAATTATTAAAATTATAGTACAAAGATAAAGTACAATAGTAAAAGTAATTCTTAAAATTAAAAAAAAATTCGTAACTGAGGAACAATCTTAAGTGGTATTATAAATATGTCATTTGAGTCCTAAAAAGGAAGAGAGATATTGGCTTAAGAAATGATAATGGCCAAGTGTAAAGAGCAAATAATAAAATTTCACCAGAAAAATAAAACGGTAAGAATATCTAATAAATGTTCATCAGAAATAATGTAAGACTGATAGAATGGCATTCATAAAGTTATGAGAGAAAAAATTTTAACCCATAATTAGATAACCTTTAAAAAAAAGGGTCATATAAAGCAAAGTAGAAAAATTAATCAACAATATCACTGAACTCTAAAAATACTAAGTAAAAATTCTTCAGAATTAAGGACATGTGAATTTACACAACGTAATAAAATTTGGAAATATAAAATATAAAGGTAAATATAAAATGTTATTTTGTGTTTTATTAATATTATAAAAATAATTTCACTATTTATTCATTAACAACAAGGTGTTTCAAAATATATAACATATGTAGAAGTAAAATTCATGATAGTGGCACAAACAACAAGATGTGGAAAATAAAAATATCTGGTAGTCAACTTCCTATAGATAAAGATATAACAGTCATTCAAGTAGACTGCTGTGACAAGTGACTAATGTACATCAAAATGAACTACTGATGCACACATCTCAAAATAATTATGCTGAGTGAAAAAAGCTTGACAAAAAAATCCATATTGTATGTTTCCATTAGTATGTCATTCCAGAAAATGTTAACCTAGCACAGTGACGGAAAACAGATAGTAGTTCAAAGAGAATGGGGGTGAGGAGGGAACAGAAAGGATGGCCAGGATCATGATGGAACATTGTGAGTTAATAGCTATGTTCTTTATCTTGATTGAGATTATGGTCTCACAGGAGGAAAAATATGTTTAACCTATAAACTAACAAATATTTTTTACTCCTTTATACATGAAGAAACTTTCAAACTTGTCCACTGGGAGGCATTATGGATCCAATTAATTGGGAAAAACATATTAAAAAAGAAAGTTCAGATTGAGGTACTACATAATACCAATTGTAGAAGTGTTTCACAATTAGAAAATAATACCCTACAAGACACCTGTCATAAATAGATTTTGTAAAATAAGTGTAGGTAAAAAAAATGACATGCAAAATTCATCATAATTACCATGATAGTAGGGAGAGAAATTGGCTTAAAGGCTGGACTTTAGAAATAACTCTCATATTTTTCTCCCTCTAAAACAATCTAAATTATATATATCAAACAATAGTATTCATTAAATCTGGGTGATTCCTCTACCATATGTCATATTTTTATATGATTGAAATATTTCACAATTAAATTTAAGTCAAAATATAATTTTATAATACTAAATCATAATAAAATAAATATGGGTACCCTTTTATTTGAACCTTTTTGTATAAAAGTACAAGAATGAAAAAGTAGCAGAAATGTTGTCTGAATTATGAAATAATGTGGCTTTGTTTATACTCTTCTACATTCTAAATTTTCTATAATGGTCAGAAAATATACCCTTCTATTTAAAGGAAAGAGAAAACATTTCAAATAATGATGCACTTGTGATTGAAGAGTGTTGGCGGCTGTCAACATGCCAGACTGAGAAATACTCAGGGCTGAGTCCCGGCTAATAAGGAAAAGTGCTATCAATTAGTATTCTGAGATGGTCCCTAGAGAAACAAGCAGTGACATTTTCACCCTACATCTGCAATCCTGGTTACAGTTTCCAATCAGGTGAATAGCTGGATAAAAACTGGCATATTATTTAAATATGGAAAAAGAAAGTCATACTAATACTGTCTCTTGTTAGTGTGCTTCAATTTAATCTAATTATTAGAATCTAGGTGTAATTCTTTACATTTATTAAGTAAAATACAGTATTGTATAATTCAAAATATATGATGTATAATAATAAAATGACATTGGTATTAACATAACATTATATAATGAAACAATTTTACTATATTTAAGTAACACTACTTCATAAATATCAAATATTATGTCCAAGTAGAATCATATAATTTCAGAATTGAAAATGCCAGGCCGGCATAGCTCCGTGGTTAAGCATAGACCTATGAATCAGGAGGTCATGGTTCGATTCCCGGCCCAGGCACATGCCCAGGTTGTGGGCTCAATCCCCTGTGTGGGGTGTGCAGGAGACAGCCAATTAATGATTTCTCTCATCATTGATGTTTCTATCTCTCTCTATACCTTCCCCTTCCTCTTTGAAATCAATAAAAATATATTTTTAAAAAGAGAAAAATTTATTTCATCTAATACATTGCATTCACATAGAAGAAATTTATATCTAGAAAATTTAAGGGATCTGCCCAGTACCAAACCGTTATTTAACAGTAAAGGTAGGACTGGAAACCTAATCTTAAGATTATAGAGTGAACAATATATACTATGCTATCCTGAAAGGAAGGAAATTTATAGATATCTGGCATCATGCATAACATCGCATAGAGTGAACAATATATACTATGCTATCCTGAGTGGAAGAAAGGAAATTTATAGATATCTGGCATCATGCATAACATCTGTCACCTTTAAAAATTGAATACAGATCTATAAATTGCATTATACTGTTTGGACAAGTCTTGAAACTAGACATAAAAAATGTTTTCTATTACCATATTTTAAGACACCTCCACCCCACTTATTCTAAAGACTCATGAGATTAATAAAAAAAATGGAAGAATAAGTCAGAATGATGGATTTGGTGGCTGCCGGGGGGAAGATAAAAGTTGAAGCTGGGGAAATGTGGATGGTTTAAATATAGAAACCTAATCCTATTTGTGATCTCTTAAAAATCAAAGGAAACTTGGCAGCCTTATAGAGTGACACTCTCCCTCAAGACTTTTAAATGGCTTTCTCAGAACTGCTAATCGGAAATATGGAAAGATATACGAGTGATAGAGCCTGCATACATAAGTGAGAAGAAAGCAGCATTTCTGGGCTCAAAATTGTTATTGTCCATATGCCAACTCTTTCTCTGCCGAGCTAGAATATAAAAGATTGTTCTTTGTCCCATTTATGAACTCTCATTAAACATACTGTGCATATTTACTGTCACGAATAAAAGCTGTGTGCTACGGATAAAGGAACATAAAGTCAGAATGCCTGTATAAGAATGTCTCTAGCCCTCTTTGACAGTACTGCCTTCTCCATTCACTATTCGTGTGGTGTCCTAAGATATGGACTAACAAGTGCCATTCTCCTGGGCTGGCCATCAGGGACTCTGTTTTTGAGCAGTGAGGAGGGCTGCAGTTTAATGAGCACCCCATTCGATGTGCTGAACATTGACAAGATGAGCCTGGATGGGCAAAGTATTCTAGAATGAGAAGAGACAAATTCCAGTTGCTGATATACACACTGCAAAATCTCATTTAAAAAAAAAATCAGGTATCCCACCCTGACACACACTCACCCCTACCCTCCACAAGATACCAAAACATGATTTCTCCTTATTATTTCAAGGCTAAATCTTTGTATGCCTCTGTCCCGATGATCTGTCTAAAACTCCTTTTTGGACCATATACCTAATTATATGTTGCCAATCCAAGTAATCTGTATAGAATTTGTGTCTTTGCCATTGTGTAATCTGATATTAATTTAGCCATTGCATGTAGATAGGCTATTTCTTACACTTATTTTCCTGTGTGACTGCTGTCAAACTTGGAAAATATTTTCTTTTCAGAAATATCTTTTTCTCTTAATTTTCTTTTAAAAATAAGTAACACGTACAAATAAAGCAACTCTTTATTTCTAATATCTAAAACATTAATGTGACTTTCATTATTAAAGAGGTAAACCCATGTACATTTGTCTCTATTTTGATTGTCATTGTATAATTTAAAACCACTGGGAATTCCCTGAAAACTCCAAATCTATTCATTTGGAGAGAATACATAAAATTAGTCTCATGCCCTGACCGGTTTGGCTCAGTGGATAGAGCGTCGGCCTGTGGACTGGAGGGTCCCGGGTTCGATTCCAGTCAAGGGCATGTACCTTGCTTGCGGGCACGTCCCCAGTGGGGGGTGTGCAGGAGGCAGCTGGTCGATGCTTCTCTCTCATCAATGTTTCTGGCTCTCTGTCCCTCTCCCTTCCTCTCTGTGAAAAATCAATAAAATATATTTTTTTAAAAATTAGTCTCACAGTTGTTTTTATTTACTTGTTGAAAAAGTGAATAAAAACAAATTTCCAAATTCATATTCACACAGTGTCATTCAGCCATTGAATGTGGTGCTTTAGGTCATTTTATGACATGGGAATATGGGTGTAATACTTTGTTAGATGGGAAAAATAAATAATTAAATACATTCAAAATGATTTTATCCAGTTAAGGGAAAAAGGTAGGCAAAAGCAGAGAGTGTAGAAGATTATGCCTTCAGATGCAGACAGTAATCACCTCTGAACTGAGGAATTATAAGTTGATTTAAATTTCCTCATGAGTATTTCTGTTTCAATCATTATTCAGTTAATACATATATACATCATGTTATAATAAGTTATAAAACTATTTTACATAAATACAGGTTATTTAGCATGATAGTGAAGATCAAGAAATTATTCTTTACCGACTCTGCTGTTATTCTCCCAAATACGCCGAGATGAAATGTTCTGAAGACAGTTGGTGGACTGAAGAGTCCACCTGTGCAGCAAGGATGCCTGCATGGCTAAGACAGTCTGCCACCCACTAGCTGAATGACTTCAGGACAATGGCCCAACCTCTTGGAGCCTTACTTGTCTCATGTGAAAAGGGAGGATAATAATCGCCTCCCATAGGGTTGTTATCTTGATTAAATGAGTTTAGGCATCCACTGTCTGACACATACTGTTATGTATTTTAAACTAACTATACAAATACCTACTTACAGGTGAGTGGTAAGGATCTGATCATTTCTTTACTTCAAAACTTTGAAATATTCAGCTGCTGTTATTTCCACAAACAATACACACAGATTTCAAACTTTATAGATGACTTTTGTAAAAATAGTGTAGGATACATTGTCCCTGATGTATGTGCTCTACATGTATTTTCAAATGATTTAAATGCCATTATATTTTTTCCCAAGCATTGCTAAATGACTATGACAAATACAAATTGTCATGCTTGAAACAGTATATGATATTGTGTGGGCGTATATAAGCTGAAAATGATCCTGATGAGACACAGAACAATTATGTTTTCAAAGAAGACTAATTATGACTTAACGGATGAAAATATTATAATCTAGGCACTTATACCATTTGTAACTGGATCTATTTAGAAATTGTCTTTTCTATGACCCCTTCTTGATTACATAAAGATAATTATTCCATCTGTGAAAACTTTACCAAAATATAATGTATTATGGAAGGCTTGTGGAAAGCTGAACTAAGCTCAGCTATACTAGCTTCTCATAGAGTAAAGCATGGCAATTAATATAATGTCTCCATCTTTAGAAAACCATTGAGTAGGCCTGACCAAAAAAAAAAAAAAGAAAGAAAGAAAAGAAAAAGGAATCTCTTAAAATAATGGTTTCTAAAACTATCCTTAAAAATAAGAGAAAACCGCCTTGGCCAGTTTTGCTCAGTGGATAGAGTGTCGGCCCTCAGACTGAAGAGTCCTGGGTTCAATTCTGGTCAGGGCACATACTTGGGTTGCAAGCTCAATCCTCAGGGTGTGTGCAGGAGGCAACCCATTGCTTTGTCTCTCTCACATCAATGTTTCTCTTTCTCTGTCTCTCCCTCTCCCTTTCACTCTCTCTAAAAAACCTTGGCCAGTTTTGCTCGGTGGATAGAGTGTCGGCCCTCAGACTGAAGAGTCCTGGGTTCAATTTTGGTCAGGGCACATACTTGGGTTGCAAGCTCAATCCCCAGGGTGTGTGCAGGAGGCAACCCATTGCTTTGTCTCTCTCACATCAATGTTTCTCTTTCTCTGTCTCTCCCTCTCCCTTTCACTCTCTCTAAAAATCAATGGAAAAAAATATCAAAATATCCTCAGGTGAGGATTAACAAAACAAAATAAAATTAAAAAAAGAAAGTTTTATCTTCATCAATTTAAAGAACTATGTCTAACATACAATGGAGTTGAAGCCAGCAAACAGTGCAAAACACATATTAAAATGTACATGGCAATATTATAGTAAAAGTAGTTAGAGATTCTTTTCTTTCTCTCTTTTAATTTGAGGGATTATTTATAGAAGGGAAAAAACTGAGTCCTTGAAATATCTATTAACAATCTCCATTTATCCCATATGCACCTTTATAATACCTTATAGAAAAGTAGCATGGAAGGTTGGTGGCCAGTTATAGACTAAATCTCAAAGTCTAATTTTTTTTAATGTTATAGACACTGCCTCAATACTCATTTTGAAGAAGGTACTCTGTATGGTGTGAATCTACTTAAAATCTTGTCTACATAAACACTGAAGCAAGGATATTTTAATGAATGTTAGGTATTTCGAATAAAATGTTAGGTGTTTAAAGCTGAAATGTCTTGGAGAAATCTGTATTATCTATTGTCTCATTTCCCATCTAAATGTCTACCATTATATCTAATTTCTATTTATTTTTATTTTAATCATTAGTTGCAATACAATGTTAGTTTTCAATTAAATCATTTGAATCTTCTAATCCAAGCATGTCAAACTGGCGGCCCATAATAAATATTTTTGCAGCCCAGCCAATATATCGGTATGTAAGAAACATTTTAATAAAAATTTCATAACTTAATTTTTACAATATTCTGTATTACATAATTATTAATAACAAACTACAATGTTCCCTAATGACTGATTACTATAATCATGCTGCATTCATTTTCCTTACTTGACTTATGCAAAGGCGCAGCATTTCTCTCCACATGCTCAAAGTCACTCACCAATCAGTGTAGGAGGGTTCCTTTTTCTCCACATCCTCACCAGCACTTGTCATTTGTTGGTTTGTTGATGATAGCCATTCTGACAGGTGTGAGATGGTACCTCA
>NW_005355584.1:1724177-1726074 GCF_000412655.1 Myotis brandtii
TTGAGTTTATTTTTGTGTATGGTGTAAGTTGGTGGTCTAGTTTCATTTTTTTGCATGTGTCTATCCAATTTTTTCAACACCATTTATTGAAGAGACTGTCTTGACTCCATTGTATGTTCTTGCCAATAGTTAACTTACAGAAAGAGAGACTAAAAAAAATCCCATTTACCATCGCACCAAAGAAATTAAGATACCTAGGAATAAACTTAACTAAGCAGGTAAAAGGCCTTTACTCGGAAAACTACAGGACACTGAAAAAAGAGATAGAAGAAGACATAAACAGATGGAAGAACATACCGTGTTCATGGATTGGTAGAATCAACATCATTAAAATGTGCAAACTACCCAAAGCAATCTATAAATTCAACGCACTTCCCATTAAAATACCAGCAGCATATTTCACAGACCTAGAACAAACTCTCCTAAAATTCATCTGAAATAGAAAAAAAGACCCCAAATAGCTGCAGCAATCCTGAGAAAGAAGAACAAAGTATGTGGGATCTCAATACCAGTTATCAAGCTGTATTACAAAGCCACTGTTCTCAAAACAGCCTGGTACTGGCACAAGAACAGACATATAAATTAATGGAATAGAATAGAGAACCCAGAAATCAACCCAAACCACTATGCTCAATTAATATTCCACTAGAGATTTTAAAGAATAAAATAGATGGCAAACTTTTGGAAACAATTTTGCTATAATTCAACTTTAAAGCAGGTAAATAGTGGAATTTTTCTGTCCTATTATTGATGTGTAACTTGCTCATTTTCATAGGAATGACATTTCTAAGTTTGTGCCTAGAAAAAATTACTTAGGTTATTTTAAACCATAACTGATGTGCCTAAATTATTTCCATTTTAATGTGCTATTTTGCAAATTTACAATGATCTTTTATCATGTGAGTTCTTAGAATGAAGGCACAGAAAATGTGTATATACTAATCTTACATGTTGATAAGTCACTGTTCTATAATAACATATAACATTTTTATTTTATTAAGGCAACATTGGCTCAAAACTTGATATAATTTTCAGGTGTACAACATTACAATTCACCATCTTATATACTACAAAGAGTCTAGTTTCCATCCATCACCACAAAGAACAGGAGTACTGGAGGCACAGGAACAATTGACCCTCTTTACCTATTTTGTCCTCCCTTCACCCCTTAATCCCTCAGGGAACCACTCATCTGTTGCCTGCTTCTCTGTTGTTTTGTGTTTGTTTGTTTGCTTAGTGTTTTTGTTTGTTTGGTTGGTTGTTGTTTTTTGGTGTGTGTGTGTGTGTGTGTGTGTGTGTGTGTTGTGTGTGTGTGTGTGTGTGTGTGTGTGTGTGTTTGACTTGGCATGCCAAAGTAGGGTCTCTGAAAATTGTGTTTTGCTTTAATATTAAGACATTCTTTGATGATTATGAATGTCTTCTATCAAGTAGTTAATGCAACAAATTTCTGAAGCCAACATTTCTGCTTTACTAAAGCTAGAGCTGTTTTGAAAGTCAGATGAGAATTCTCCTATTGAATCATATCAAAATCTTTGAGGGCATGCATCATTTCAAAAGGAAATTAACTAGTTAAGTTGTGGAAAAGCAGGTTTTATAACATGTGCTGGATTCTCTCAAATGAGGGGTGATGTGAGTTGCTAACAAACTCTCTAATAGTGTGGATGTTTTTTTAAGTGTCAAACATATTTCTGGTCACTTTGGTAAAAGTAACTCATTTCTCAAATATGTGAGCTGTAAGCAGCTTTGCCAGAGAGAAGGATTCATACAAGTTTATTAAATTCCATATTTGTTTATGTTCCATCCCCAATCTGATATGCTAAAGCAAAGATACAGGTATTTGAATATCATGGGAAGTAAAGGAATTCATTATGACAACAAAATAGAAAAATTCCATTTC
>NW_005355584.1:1726170-1732001 GCF_000412655.1 Myotis brandtii
CATATACTTTTAAAGCATCCTCAATTTATGATGATTTAATTGAATTTATAAAAAGTCTCCTGGAGATAAGTATTCTGGAAACATTCCAAAGGGAAAAACAAAACAACAAAAATATAAGCTGATACTATGTGCTTTAAGACTTCTATAAATTGTGTGTGTGTGTGAAGGAGGAAGGGAAATAGGAAAAGAGAGAGAAAGAGAGAGAGAGAGAGAGAATAAATATTTCATTAAGACACAAGTAAAGGACTTATTAAAACTGAGACTGTAAAATGCCAATATAATTTACATTATCTGATACATTTCAGTCATTGTTAAGACTTGGGAAAGTAGAAAATACATATAATAAGATGATTTCTAGATTTCATAAGCTAGTTGTTTTTAAAAATTGAATGATTCCAGACTTTTAATTTTGTTATGTTTATTCCTTTTAGGAAATAATTTTATTGGTTAAAAAATTTGGTAAGGAGAAATATTCAGATTATATTAAAATTTAAATATTTTTAAATGTTTTTACAATGTATTTTTAAGTTATGGTTGACATACAATATTACATTAGTAAGTTACTATGATTTTACTGACTATATTCCATATATTTTATAATACCTCCCAGTAATTTATTTTATAACTGGAAGTTTGTAATTCTTCACTCCCTCTAGCTTTTTCAAATAAAAAATTATAAGCATGCATATTTATATAATTGATATACTTAAACATCCAAAGTATTTAGAATGTTAATAGAGTATTATTTGAACATATTTTATTATGTTATTTGATACTGTAAATACACCCAAAATATCCATATTACTAAACTTGCAAACATTTTATATAATGTCTGCTATACAAATATAGTAAGTTAATTCATAGAGTTCAAGTTAAGTTTATATAATATAAAGAAAACATTTACCATTTTATTTAGATATTTTTTATTATTTACCTCTTCCTGTGTTTGTTGTTGATTTTTTAAATATATGTTAGTTACAGATTTATTAAATCCCTTTGACAAAACTTCATTGAATATTTTATCAAAATTAGTAGCATAATTGAAATTATTTTTAACAAATTAAAATTGAAACAATATTACATGTCAATATTAACACTTTGCATTTTGTTAATTTATACTTTCATGTGATTTGTATTTGATAAATTATATTTTTATTACATATAATGAATATAATATATTGAAAATTAATATGTATGCATGTTTTAATATGTATGTGTTTATATTCATAATATACTCAGTAGTTTACTTTTATCAGAATTAGTATTATAATATTCTTAGTTACTTAAGCTTTTGGTTTTCAGAATTGTCTAATGTCAATGGAAAGTTTGATAGAAAAAGAGGAAGAAAAGTAAATATCTGTATGTCAGATTTAGATTGTCCTTCAAAGAAACATTTAGATTTATTTTGATATGCAGAAAGCACCACACTGAATATCATTTACTAAAAATAAATAATTTATCATATTAAAATATTCACTCTGTAAATAAATATTTCCTTCATATCTTTAAGGTTGACAACTTTATTGTTCACAACATTTGATAGTACAGAATAATGCATGATAAATTAAAAACCAAATTCTAGAGAAAGAAAAAGATGCAATAGTGAGTGAAACCTACCTCCCAAGAAACAATGTTTCGAATGTTCTAGAGGTTAGCAACTTTTCATTTTCCTCAATCTAAATGGTAAAGATGGCAAATTGCTCTCACACATAGTTGTGTTAGAGAAAGTTCAATATACATGTCACAGGTTTAAAACTTTAGAATTTTTTCTTTCCTTTGTGAAGTGCAAACTAACAAAGAGCTTTTCAAAGTACTTTTTGCCCCTATAGTCATTTAAAAAAAATTTATATAGTTCAATATATGCCTGATTAACACATTCTTACCTGTGTCTCTTCAAGTTCAAGGAATTCTGTGGAAATTAACATTCAAAATTCATGTTTACCACATGAGAAATATTAGAAGGGATCATTCTTGCATTGCTTCTCTGGCTTCTCATCAAAACTGCATGAGCCACATTGCTCTGAGCTTGGGCTTTAAGTACTCTCATGTCACTGCTTAATACTGAACGCTATTTTGGTTTTAGTGTGTAAAACCACAGACACTGAGCCCTTTGTGTGAAATATCATAAGGTCTCTCTGCTGTCCACTCATAGTCTGGAATTCAAATGCAGACAGCTCCAGTAAGTAGTATGAGCTGATTATATATGTTTTTTCCTTTTTCTAACAACAAACAAACAAAAAAATAAAGTACTTATTGGTTTGAGGTGATAAAGGGGAGATGCAACGTATGTAAGAATTCTGCAAGTGGAAAGGTCATGCCTCTGCTTGGGGGTTAGCTGATGAAACAAACGACCAATTTAAAGTTAGCAGGAAAGTTACTAAAAAGAGAAGAGCTTTTCCATTGTGTCTGTGTCTTCTGGCTGCTTCTTAATTCAGTCTTTCTGCTCAGAAATCAGTAACACAGAGAGAGAGAAGGCAGTGTCTAAACTGTAATCCTCCTCCTTTCCTGGGCTTATTTACTACCCAAATATACTGATTTCATGAAATGTATAATTAGATTTTGTCATAAATATTATTTATTGTAAAATACATAATATTAAGTGTTATGCTGTTTTCTCAAGCTGTGTTTAGTTAAAAGTAATTTGTACCAGAACTTGAACTGTTTCCTAAGGTCAATAGGAGGTAACCACTGAAAATTCCTACATTGTAACCAATCACTGAAGAACAAACAGTCCCTGCCCCCCTCACTCTATCAGCGGCTTGATAACAATACATCCCTGGGCCACATGCATGTTTCAGTCTGAGTGCTCCCAGTTTACAAACTGTCTTTTTGATGTGTGCACAATAAACTTAGATTAATTCCTAAAAAGAACAATAGTTTTCAAACCAATTCAGAGAGAGGTTAAAAATATTGTTACAGAATTTACCAGGCGACCGAAAAATACACAGGAGTACTGGAGGCACAGGAAAAACATATTTATTTCCAGACGTTTCACAAGTACCCGTACAGTGACTCAGGGGAGACGGTTTCTCTCCAAGTCCTGAGCAAGCCAATATGGAGGAAGGTTTCCCTGTATACTCTTCGGTTTCTTTGTCCCCCAAATATGGGATGGAACTTCGGGACCTTTCGCGGGCTTTGCAAAAAGCCCCGTGTGTTGGAGTGGGGACTGTAAGACCACATCTAAAGGCCTGGCCTGGCGCTAGCACTGATAACCCTGTCTGGGGGTTGTGTATTGTTCGTGGCTTATGGCCTCTCTAAAGTGGGAGCAGTACTTAGCTAAACAGGTCTTGCAGGACCAGATAATTAAAGAAGGGGCAGCGACTAGACTAGACTATAGGCTAACAAGAATGTGCATTAGGTTACTGGAACAGATTCAGATTGCTAGCCTCCCCCCCCGCCCCAAATGCCTCCTTTTCCCCACCAATATGAACAGTGTCTAAAACTATGAATGTCTATATAACTTAACATTTTAAGGTTTGTATGTACAGTTATTGTATAAGCAGTGGTTCTCAACTTTCTGGCCCTTTAAATACAGTTCCTCATGTTGTGACCCAACCATAAAATTATTTTCGTTGCTACCTCATAACTGTAATGTTGCTACTGATATAAACATAATATAAATACCTGATATGCAGGATGGTCTTAGGTGACCCCTGTAAAAGGGTCGTTCGACCGCCAAAGGGGTCGTGACCCACAGGTTGAGAACCGCTGTAAGGAGACAGCATCAACTCGAGTCCTACAATATTGGGACTATAAGCATGTGCATTGCTCTTTTATCATAAGAAGGGAAAGATAGTAGCAAAAGGGTTACAACTAATGCTGTGAGAATGAAATGCAATGCGGTCTGATTTATGCTTGTTTCATTTTTTTGAATTCACAAAAAAACCCCACAAATTTTATTAGTTACCGTTTGTTAAATAAATGTTCCATACCTCTGTGACATGTGGAAAACCAAACAGAAGTTAGCTTTTTTTTAAAAAAAATCGTGGTAGGAACACAACATAAGATCTAGCCCCTTAACAAATTTTAAAGTGTACAACACAGTATTGTAAACTATAGGCACAACATTGTACAACACATCTCTAGAACTTACTCATCTTGCCAAACATTATACCCATCAAACAACCTCCCATTCCCTCGCTGCCGGGCTCTGTCCACCAGCTTCTCCTCTCTGCTTCTGTGAATGTGACTAACTCAAATGTCTCATGTAAGTGGAATCATTCAATATTTGTCCTTCTGAGACTTGTTCGTTTACTTAGCATAATTTCCTCAGGGCTTTATCCATGTTCCAGAATATGCAAGATATGTGAGAATCTCACATTTTACAGGATGTGGCTTCTTGCTTAGATACAATTTCCAGCCCCACTTTGGATTGCAATGACATTTTTGAACCTGTGAGGTCACATTCAACATCATGTCCCGAGAGCTTATTTTATGGCATCAGGGAGCAAGTGTGGGCCAGATTGCTACACTGATTGTTTCAATACCTTACAAAATCCACCAGAACTGTAGAAACTACAGTGAACAGGATTATGTTTCAATGGACAGTCTGGAACTATATGCTTTATGTAGGACACCATTAACAGCAATTTTTTATTTCTTTAAATGGAAGATGTTTTTATAAAACACCTGTGTAAAGAAACCAACTAGATTTGATTTTCAGATAGCCTCAAAGTACTTTAAAATTTAAATTACTTAGCAAGGATGTTGTCTGCCCTGGAGGACAAAAGGTGATTCATAGCAGACAGACTGGAACCCAGCAAGTCTTTACATCTACGTCACAACCAAGAATGTAGGCGACAGGACTGATGGGAATAGGAATCATACCAGCTGAAGTCTTTTCCAGCTATGGGAGGAGAAAGAAATTTTGAGGAGTGAATGGAACATGACTGTATATGAAAGGAGAGTCTCAGAACTAGTACACCACTACTCAGAGGAGAGTCAAAGCCAACAGGGTCTTTGGAGGTCTCCATACCATAGAATAAGCACGTGAGAGGTGGACAGTTCCTGAGATGCTGTTTCATAGCTACAGAGAAACATTCTGGTAAGCAATCCGCATTCTCATGCAACCTGGGGGAATCTGCCAACGTCATCCGCCAACAGGGTGACTAAGAGAGCCTGAAGTTTCAGAAGCCTTCAAGCAAGAATTGTATTGAGTAAACCTAAGGGTTTGAATTAAAATATAATAATTCATCAATGCTCTGAAGAGCCAGCATTTTTTATAAACCAGATATTTGAGAAATGTAAATCTATTGATTAACTGTAGACTGGACCATCTAATAAATCTCAGATATAATGTAGGCAGGAGACAAAAGCTAAACATCACTCAGATTCTTTGAAGATAAACATTTTCCTTGAAGATAAATGTTTAAGCAGAAAGCTTAGGTCTATCTGCTTCACAGCCTTGACTATCCAGGTACCTTCCATTAAATATTTAGGTTTCATCCAATCACTGTGTGCAGGATGATAGAATCTAAGGTCTACATCATCACCAGTCTTGGGCATAGTATTTCTCAAATTAAAATTATACTCAGACATGTTTTTTGAAAAAAAAAATTATGATATATTGCCCTAGCTGGTTTGGCTCAGTGAATAGAGCATCAGCCTGCAGACCAAAGGGTCCTGGGTTTGATTTTGGTCAAGGGCACATACCTTGGTTGCAGGCTCCTCCTGGCCCCAGACCCATGCAGGAGGCAACCAACTGATATGTTTCTCTCACATCGATGTTTCTCTCTGTGTTCCCTCTCTCTTCTACCCTCCCTAAAAATCAATGGAAAAATATCCTTGGTTGAGTATTTTAAAAAATTGCGCTATATTAAGATAGAATAATT
>NW_005355584.1:1732013-1754061 GCF_000412655.1 Myotis brandtii
CCCCCACCCCACACACACACCCTCCAAAGGGTCTTGGATTTGATTCCTAGTCAAGGGCACGTACCTGGGTTGCAGATTTGATTCCAGACCCAGTCAGAGTGCATGCTGAAGACAACCAATCAATGTGTCTTTCTCACATTGGTCTCTCTCTCTCTCCCCCCTTCCTCTCTCCCTTTCACTCTCTCTAAAATAAATCAATTGAGTATAAACAAATTTTTTTAAGAAAATAGGATAATTTGAAAATGTATTTGCTATATGGTATCACTGTATTCATTAGGATTTTTGAAGCTGTCATATAAAAACTAATACAAAACAAAGTCCCCAAATGGCTTAAAGAATGAAGAAATTTGACAGATGCATAGAAAGATAGACTTAGGATTAGTTGATTCAGTGCCTTCACAATGTAATTAGTTATCCAGGCCCACTTGATCTCTTCTTGTGCTCAAGAGTAAGTAATTTTTTCCAAAGTGCCCCCAAAGCACTCTATGTTTGTCTTATTGACTAAATTAATGATTTGTCCATATGTGAGCAAATTATGCCAAAGAGAAAAGCTTAGAGAACCACTAAGCCATTCCTGCACCAGGAAGTAAGAACTACCTGTTGGAGAAACTTGACTCTAGTTATAAACCAACAGCATTCACTATAAGTATTATTGGTGGGGAGAGGTCTACATCCCCACCTGTTGCTTCTTGGGTGGGCTTCTTGTCATATCCTGAGAAAAGGAATTTTCTGAGACTAACATGGGAGGATGAAGTGGTGCAGAAGGCTTTATATCTGTGGAATGACACCCCCTGAGTTTCTAAGGGCCCCTCTCTCACCTACCAACCATGGAAGAAGTGTAGCTGTGACTTCAATATGACTTAAAGGAAAGCCAGTGTCCAGAGTTCCCGTTCCACGTTAAGGCATAGTCAAATTCAGCATCAGGCTAGCTAAGTTTGTGTTTCCAACTACAGGCCATCAGTCCATTGACGACATTGCTATGCAACTATGGAGGGAACACAGGCAGGAGCAAAGGCAATTCTATTTGTTTACCAAAGAGCTGAGAGAGCCATGAGTCAAGAGCCAAGAGAGTGAACTTCTTTGTTTAGGGGATTTTGCACCCCCAAATTTTCCCAGGCTTGCACTGGCTTCACCTCTTCTAGCCAATGACTTCTGTTCCCAGGTTTGACAGACAGACATATTTCCTAGTCATCCCAACTCACTGCCCATGCATTATCTCCTTTTTGTTGGACCCCTTCCCCCGGTGACCTGCAGGGAATGGGCTGGTGGTTCTCTGGGGAGTGTGAAATTGTAGCTTCCTGGTGAAGCTGCCCAAATGACATGCCTATAATGTCTGGCTTCCCTTTTGCTCCTTTCCTATTATTATAACTAGCTAATTACAATGGCACCATAGGCATGTGTAAAATCACTTTTTAAAAAAACTGAAAACAAAAAATAATTTCCTCCATGGATAATCATTAGATGCCATTTTTTCTACTAGTCCAATTTGCTGCATGTTATTTATTAAGAGTGAACATGCATCACAGTGATAAATAGGAGAACATAAAATGCACTGAGAACAAAAACAATAAACAAAACGCTAGCTAATCAATATACTTCAAACAATGGCAAGTCTTTTTTTTATCAGTCTCAGTAAAACTTGGCTCCTAGTAAAAAACAAAACAAAACATTCAATTGAATATGGCAACTTGTGCATGGCCTTAGAAGATTTATCTTTTAAATTCTAGTTGTAGCAGCATTGGCTTGATATAATTAAAATGTATCTGTTCATAAAAATCCACATTTCCTTCTCTTAGTTTTCTTTTATTTCGTTACAGTAAGCAGACCTTCTCTGGAGTTCTGCATCCAAGGAAGACTTGTGTTTGATTAAACGATAACATAACCTCCATGATAAAGGAACTGGCAATAAATAAGTACATGAGTAACCAAAATGTCCATTCTATAAAAGTCATCCTCCAGCAATTGGCAATATAAAGACAAACAATTTAAAATACTAGAATTCAGAAATACAACCCCAGAAATGCAGAATTATTACCCTTGACCCCTGACTCTCCATCTCTCTATCATCTATCATCTTTACTTTTGTAAAACATTGTGTCAGAGGTTAGAGTTATACAAAGACACTTTGACTCTGACCAACCTTTCCTTGAAAATGAAAAAAAATTTTAAGTATCATAAGGAGTAAAAACAACATGGATATTCAATAGAATCATTTGGGGAGAGAGGAATGTCAACCTCCACTGAACATATGATGAAATGTGAAATGTGTGTTATTGATTCAAGAGCTGATCATGGGAGAACTGTAGATCAGAACAGCTTGATTTCAAACTATGTTGTATTGTATAGCTAAATGTCCTGCCTATTGCTTAAGTTGCCTGAAATGTGATGGTTCCTCTACAACTTTTCTGCATTTTATAAAAATTTTGTATATACCTGTAAAAAAGAAAAATTCTGATTAAATGATATATTTTTAAATTAATGAAAAACTGGTCATTAAAAATTAGTAATGTTTTAATATGAATTAAATGGCAATCTTTCTTTCATGACCTGCTAACTAAGAAGCCCACATGCCAAATCCACATGGCATTCTATTTACGTAAATAAGATTCTATTGGAACTCAGCCATTCCATTTGTTTTAGCATAACCCAAATTGTCTGGTGACTTTCATACTATAATGGCAGCCTTGAGTTTTTGCAACAGAGACTCAACCTAAAAAGCTAAACTACTTTCTCTCTAGCCATTTACAGAAAAAGTTTACCAATTCCTACTTTGTATTTATGTGATATAGTGACATTTAGTTAATATTTATAGCATAATTTACTTACAGACACATCAGGAAAAGTTCAATTGAGAAGGAGGTAGTAGGTAAAAACATTAATGAGATGAGGGAGTGTGCTCTGAAGTTATCTTGCTGAAGAACATCATATGAAAACTGTTAGCCTTGCCTTAAATGTTCAAGAAACATCAAGGAGTCCATTCTGACTGGAGTGTAGAGAAGCAGAAAGTAGGAGATGAAGAGGTGTGTTTGTGAGGATGTGATCACTTGTTACTCGGGCTGGGGTTGGGTGCGGGGGTGCGGGCAGACTTTATAAGGCCTTGCTGTCAAATTTTGGTTGTTTGGCTTTTACAAGTAGTGAGATGGAAAGCTGTTGGAAACTTTTGAAACAAAGAGAATGTGACCTAACTTATATTTAAAAAGCCCAATGTAGTCTGTGTCAAGAGATTAGAATGGCACTGGCCATGTTGGAAAAGGGGGTAAAATATGTTAGAACTATTGTATATTCAGTATCCAGCTTCTTGATTTCAGCAAACTTATGAAGCAAGTATCATTATAGTTATTCTCAAGCAGAGTTTCGTGGAAATAAAGGAAGAGCCTTGGCAGGGTTATAACAGATCCAGTGGTGGCCTTGGTGGGAGTTCATAGTTGTCTCATAGGTTTCCAGAAGCTATTTGGCTACTCTCTCTCTTCATCTAGTCCTGTCCCACTTAATACCAAAGGTGGGTCATTACCTTCTTCTGTCTGAGAATGGCTTTTCTTTCTCTCAGAGTTGTTGCTTATGTATAATTTATCCTTTTTATGGCTGAATGTTACACCTGTAAGTTCTTAGTCTCAGATTTTAAACTTCTACTAATAAATGATTATTCTCTTCCTAGTACAGACCTATCTCAACTAACAAGAAAAAAAACAAGTAAACAACCTAACATTATACTTTAAAGAACTAAAAAGAGACAAAAGCAGCCCAAAATTAGCAGAAGGAAGGAAATAATAAAAATTAGAGAAGTAAATGAAATAGAGAACAAAAAGAGTATACAAAAATTAATGCAACAAAGAGGTGGTTCATTGAAAATATTAATAACATTGAAAAACCTATGGCTTGACTCACTAAAAAAAAAGATGAGACTCTAACAAAATGAGATATGAATGAGGAGAAGTTACCACAGACACCACATGAATACAAAGGATCATACAAGAATACTATAAAGACCATATGCCACTAAATTCAATAACCTAGCCCTTGCCAGCATTGCTCAATGGTTAGAGCATTGGCCCCTACACAGAAGGGTCTTGGGTTCAATTCCCAGGCAAGGGTGCATACCTGGGTTTCAGGTTTGATTCTATATGGAATCTAAAGAACAAAATAAACTGATGAACCAAAAAAATCAATAACCTATTGGAAATGGATAAGTTATTGGAAATATATAACCTTCCTTGAATGAATCCCAAAGAACTGGAAAATTGGAGTAGACCAAATCAACAGTGAAGAAATTTAAACAACCATAAAAAAAGTCCTCAAAAAGTAAAAGTCCCTGACCAGATAGCTTCACTAGTGAATTCTACCAATTGTTCAAAGAAGATTTAATACCTACCCTCAAACTCTTCCCCAAAATTGAAGAGGCAATATCTTTCTGTTAAAACTTTCAAGGGGTAAAAGTATTCCATGTATATTGCAACGGTCCTCTAGTTACTTATCTTTTGGATTCATACCTCTAGTCCAATTTTCTATGGTAATTCTCCAGGGCATCCCTCCAGCAGAAAAACAAAAACAAAACAAAAAAAGAGAGAGAGAGGATGCATGGCCCTTCTAAGTGATACCTAGTTCTCAGACTTTGTGATATATGTTGGATGCTATTATTTTCCTCAGGCTTGAGGAAAGTAAAACTCAGAAAATGTCATGCAGTGAGGATGTTTTGCAGCCAGATTTCAAGTTCCTGTCAATCTGATGCCAAAAATCATACAGTTTCCACTCTATCATGCTGTCATATATTTAGGAGTGCCAGTGAATGTACAGCATTCATTTATTCAAAGAATGTGATTGTTACTCTGTGTGATGCCCTGTGCCAGAAGTAGATAAAAACAAACAAATCAAAAAGTCCCACTCTAGTCTTTCTCTACAAGACTCAAGGCATCTCTTAGTTAAAGGGCCCTGCAGATTTTAGACTCTGGTAAATGCTATGATGTATTTATCACAGAATACTATAGGAACACAGGAGGATGTGGCTTAATCTACCCATGGTTTGCCAGTGGAAGTGTGGAGGCAGTTGGGAAAGTTCCCAAAAGAGATGGTGCTCATATTGAGTTCCATAAGCAAGCAGGTCTACTGACATCAAAAAAGGTAAGCCTAGTGTAATACCATTAAGAATGGCATCTTCATGGAATGCTTAAAAAGCAGCATAGTTGGATTTTAAGGTAGCTGTTGAGAAATGTTAGAAGTTAAACATGAAAATATAAGCAGAACAAGAACATGGAGGTATAAGATTTAGTTGTGAATACATTAATATCTTCTGGGAAAGGACAATTTGACTAAACTGAATTTTAAGAAAGTAATTTTGGCAACAGTAAGGAGTGGTGTCTAACAGCAAAGGCAGAATATCCGGTCATGAGTCTATTTTAGTAATTCTCACACAAATTGATAAAACATAAAGGCATGGGCTAAACAATGTTAAAGGAGATGAAAATTACTTGTAAAGATATTGGTTAGGTAGGCCCTACAAGATTTGCTAATTGTAAGTAAATATAAGGGAGAAATAGAATGCTTCTTCCATAGGTTCATATATTGTCCAATTGTGAGAAAAATGGCAAAAGGAAAAGGTGCAAAGTAAAACAGTTGGGGGCAATCTGTTTTGGATATGAAGAGAGAAGAAAAAAATGGAAGTGAAAAGAGATGGGGAGAAAAGGGAATGGTATTTTAAGGACATGTTGCCCTTGAGTTTATAATCAATATGCGCAGGTGGGGGATGGGCACTGTGTGACACTGTCATAGTAGTGATAGCTCTTCAACCCATAACATCACATTTTGCTCCCTCAGAAGGACATAGAGAGAAATTCTATGTTAACCTCAAGTTATATTTTTAAGTTCTTGCATTATTCACACATAATACGGTTTGGCATCATGAGATCAAAAGAAACCAAAAAAGCATAAATTATCCTATATAATAAAAGCCTAATATGCTAAGTGTCCAGTTGTCCAGTCATCGGATTTCATTACCAGTTAATCAATAAGTAAACAAAGGTAAAATCCAAATACATTGATATTACAGGTTCTGTTTTATACTCACAGCATGTCTTTTCTCCTCATATTAAAGCCATGGATGTCTCCCACTGTAGAGAGAACACATATGTATGGATCAGAAACATATTTTGCACCAGTTGGCAACATTCATGTTTAGAAATTGCCTTGCAAATAGATGGTCACCTCTTCCATGATTAGTGACTTATCAAAGAATTTACTAACAAATACTTTCTTTTCTCTGAGGATAGTGTGTCATTTCTATGTATACATGTTACTCTTAGTGGCAACTCCACGTAAACAAACCATGTGAGTCATCTTGGAAGGGGCCCCTTCCCTAATCAAGCCTTCAGATGACACCACAGCTCAATCACCACCTTGTTAAAGATCCTAAAGCGGGGTGCCCAGCCAAATCATATTTCATTCTGACCTATAGAAATGTGAGATTATAGATGCAGGTTATTTCAAACCACCTGTTTTTGGTGTAATGTATTCTGCAATAAAGGTAAGTAACAGTTCAGGAACCCTGTGTCTACTGCTTTACCAAATGACCACATGAAACATTAAATTTAATACACAAAATGAGCTGTACTTATGCTACTTAGAGATGTATCATCTACAGTTACTAAAGCATATAAGATAAACATAGGAATTAAGTCATTTCAATATACCCTTATTCTATTGATTAGTCAAACCTTTAGTGAACCTTATAGATGTCAGTGGCCTTATAGCTTATTTTTATTTTTAATTCAGATTATGAGTACATTTTTTAATGTAAATTCCCTTCCAAGGGTACTCTGTTTTTTGAATTATTACCTCAAGATCCAGTTATAGTGCCATGGTTAGGAGGAGTCAGTGAGAACTGAAGGAGTCCCTGTGAAAGGCCATCCATTAAAAGCAGCCAAAAGTGTTTTACAGGCATGATTGTGCTTTAAAAGCAGTTCGTAATGTCAGATTTTTGGAGTGCTTCTTAAAATAATTTTAAGGAAAAAAAAATACATAGAATGGGATCTGAGTTTCGGTTCTAAAGGAAAATGTTGGAAAGTGCAGCAAAGGTTATTTTATTTTAAAATTTTGAGTTTAGTTCTAAAATTTAAAATCAGAACTTTCACATGATAATCATATATAATAAGAGAGAAATATGTTAATCAGCCATTACCCCCCGAGGCGTAACGACCAAGCATGTCACATCAGATCACAGATCAGCAGGAGGGTGGGCCAGCGAGGTACAAGGGAGCTGCGGAGAGCTACAGGAGGGGGCAGGGCAGCAAGCTATGGGGGTTCGGGGGGGAGCTACAGGAGGGCAGCAGTGACCTACTGGCACACAGATTCATGCGCAGGGCTACTAGTGTGTAATATAAACTTTCAAAGGCAACTATCCAAGGTAACTTACCAAAGGACCTTCCTATCCTTGGGGGACCGATAAATGATTGACAAAATAGTGCCTCTTGTGACAAACACTTCACGGAAATCATTTTTGGTAAATCTGTGAAAGTTGGTAACGTGTTAAATTGTTTCAAGGACCCTTGTTATGACCTCCTATAATCTTCTCCTTTTAATGGTTCTATGTAGGATATCTTCTTCTTTAAAAAATATGCAAGCCATTTATCACTGCCACACTTGTGAAGGAAGAGTGAGGTCAGTAAGTTTTCACACATAGCCCATTTCCCATCAAGTAGCTAAAGTGGTTAAACACCTCTAGACTATTTTATGCTTTTTTTTTCCTATGGAGCTCATGAAATCAGCTTTTTGTCTATTTAAAGATAAAGTCAGTATATGGAACTACAGCTGAAGAGCTGACTAATGGCAGGTTAATCAATTTCTGAAATGCAGGCGAGGAAAAACACTGGGATACATTTCAACTGTGGCCCTTCCACATTTAAGTTGTGTGACAAAGAGTAACTCACTGTTTTTGTTATCTATAAAATGGATAGTATTGTCATGAATATTCAATTCCATAATATAAATAAACTTGTTAAAGGCACCATGCTAACCCTTAAAAATTATCACTTTTCCTTCTGCTAAAAGCAAATATTTTGCTTGCTAATACTACTGTAAAAGATTAGATGGTGTTGCAAATTGATTCAAATCAACTAGCTTTAAAACTTTGTAAGGCTACTTTTTAATAAATGTCCTTCAGTGAGAGGATTAAGATAAGAACACTCTTACCCTAGACCAGTGGTCCTCAACCTTCCTAATGCCTCGACCCTTTACTCATGTTGTAGTGACCCCCAATTTCATTGTTACAAATTGAACATAATTAAAGCATAGTGATTAATCACAAAAACAATATGTAATTATATATGTGTTTTCTGATGGTCTTAGGCGACCCCTGTGAAAGGGTCATTCGACCCCCAAAGGGGTCTCGACCCACAGGTTGAGAACCACTGCCCTAGACTCTATGCCTCCATTAACAGGACCAAGGAGAATGCCTGGAACTCTTCGTAATTTGGGTAAATGTCCCTTCCTTCAGTCTCCACAGCTTCACTGTCAGGAGGGAAGACAAGTGCAGATATCTGCATGGCCTACCCCTAGAAGGACCTCATCCCCTCTATTTTCTTTACTAACAGCCTCAGGACCACCATTTGCCTGGACCTAATCCTGATTACTATCTAACCCTATTTATAGCAGAAGGATCCCGAGACTCCCGGAGTCATCCTATTACCTGACATTCAGCACCACAGAGCTGTGCCCATTATTACCCTTCTTGGAATAGTCAGTCATCAGCAAAATCCCTCCAAGCATTATTTATAAGCGTTTTATTCACGTTCTTGCTCCAATCAAACTTAGCTCTCCCTGAGCATTCTACTTCCCCAGCAGCCTGCCATGTTTATTTTTCTTCCTCATACTTGTAGAAGTGAGAGCCTCACCTAGAGATGGGCCATAACCTCAGCTATACCATGCACAACTCTTCTTGATACAGTCATCTAAAGAACCTGGATCACTTTTTCTCATAATTTGAATATTTTAACTTATTATATTGCTACTCTCTCCAACAAGATTTTCCAGTTCTCTCCAAGAAGACATTATAATTCTTAACAATTTCTACATAGATGACATTAGTACTTTGAAATCTTCTCCTCCAATAGCCTTCTCTACTTCACGACAACCTTTTGACCCAACCCTAGATTTTCTCTTTACCTACCTAGGATCTTATTTTCAAACTTCGCATTTATTTATTTTTTCATCTCACAACCCTTCTTGCCTAATCTTTGACCACAGAGGGATGTATGATTCATTCAGACACTATTTCCCTTTATCTACTACACTCCTGTCTGCTCACCTCACTCCACCCCAACTCCACCATCCTCTTGCTGTTTACCCCAAAGGCTGGCACTCTTCTTCCTCACAGTATTCAAATTTGCTGTTTCATCTGCATTGAGTGCTTTTCTGCTTTAAAACCACATAGTAACTAAAAAGAAAGGTTCACACCCAAGCAAAGTCAATTATATTGTAATGAAGAAACAGGGAATGCTCCATTAAAATAAGGAAAGATTCCTCCATTAAGTTTTCTGGAGTAGAGAATGGGGCTGAAAGGTCTTATAAGCAGGAGTTAGTTCTCAGAGGCCATTGACTTTCTGGGCAAAAGAATGAGGCAAGAACCAATGTACCTACATACACCTATCAAAACAAATTTCTTGAATGCCATTCATTTACTTTCATTTCGCCAAGCTGATAAATGACTTTACTCATGCAGATTCTGATAGCTATATTTAAAGCACTGTTTGTGGCTACCTCTGGAGTGTGACTCTTTTTTAGAATGTTTTAGACACTCATTAAGCATGACTACACCATTGATTCCTAAGTGATATTTCAAAAGTTAACTAAAAATCATTGGAGTATTGATTAAAGAGACTAACATACAATTAAGTTACACCATGTATACTGAAGTATTTGATCACAAATAAATACGTATTTGGATCTATGCTAGCATTATTTGGAATCAACAATAGCCAACAATGAGTCAAGAAAAGTGTCACTTATCAGATGTTTGCTGAGGATATATATATATATATATATAATGAGCTGGTTTGTATGGAAAGGTGGGATAAGGTGTGTGCTAGTTTATTGGGGGAAGTACCTAGGATTGATGACTGTGGGAAATCAGAAGTAGCCAGGGAGAACTGTCAGACCACAATACAAGCCTGATGCCTATGCAGGGAACTGGAAAGGGATGAGGATTGGTTAGGAGAGATTTAAGGCTGCAGCAACACTATTCTGGTAAGGTTTTGATTTCTCTCACGTGGGTCATTGACTCCAGACAGCCTGTAAAGGGAGTCTCCTAGAAATGGGCCTGTACTAGTAGCTCTGTCATCACCAATCTCTGGTGGCAGCAGCCTCAGGGCATCGTGATCTTGGCATCAACATGGTGGTGGATCCAGACTCCAGAGGGGTCTTAGTAGGGACTGCCAGTCACCTATGTTCATCATAGCAGCAATTCATATGGGGGATACTCATGGTGACCACAATGACCATTTTTAGAGTTTGCATGAAGGTTTTCTTTTTTAATGTTTTTGCCCTAAGAAAAATGTATGCAGACTTACAAATTAAATATTAAATACAAAGTAGTATGTTTGACAGATATTTGTAATATCAAGTCATCTACTTGGTCATTATTTGACATATATGACCAGCATGCACACACACACAAAGAGTAATCAAAACAATCTCATATTTCCACCTGAAAGCTCCTCCAGGACAGTGGGACTTGCACCATTCTTGGCGGCTCTCTGCTGCTGCTAATTATACCTTCCCATCAAAAACTCTGGGGTAGCCCTAACCGGTTTGGCTCAGTGGATAGAGTGTCAGCCTGTGGACTCAAGGGTCCCAGATTCGATTCCGGTCAAGGGCATGTATCCTGGTTGCAGGCACATCTCCAGTAGGGAGCAGAAGGCAGATCGATGTTTCTCTCTAACCGATGTTTCTAACTCTCTATCCCTCTCCCTTCCTCTCTGTAAAAAGTCAATAAAATATATTTTTAAAAAAACTCTGGGGCATCAACGGGGTATCACGCCTTTCCTGCTGAAGCATGAGGGGAATTGGCAGGAAAGGCTGTTTCCTAATAAGCCTGCTTTAAGACTAAAATAAAAGAAGCCATGGATGTGTCTACTTAAAGGGAAATTTTACTATGAAAGTAAAATTAAGGAATAATGAACTTAAACAAAATAAAAACCTTGAACTTTTTCTTGAACCTTGGAAGATGAGCACTCAGATTCCCTTACATCATTCATCCTATACTTCTTCCACTTCTGACCCAGCTCTTCCGAGTTTTTGCTTATGCTATACTTGTATACTTATTGTTATTTTGTTTGATAGCAACAATTGTCAAAGCACTCTTTCTACAGGCAGTGGTAATTTTATCAACTTAACTTGGGCTTCATACTAAAGTGCACTTCACAAAGGTATGCAAACCAAAAGTTTTGTATGTGAGCGTAAATGTCTTCTTTATTTAGTTTGAATGTTTGTACTTGAACTCTAAAACTAAATAAGAGGCCCTTGACTTAGTTGCATGGCACAAAGAATCAAGTTACTCTAATGGCATCCAGAATATTCAATAAAGTATCAAAAACATAAAGATTATAAAACATGATGAAAGCAATTCTGTTTAACAAGCGATGACAGTACTATTGATAAGGTAGGCCATATGAGTCTTCCCACCAGGAAACAGTGCAGAAAAATACAACATAATGAACTATGAGGCCTTCTAACATTCTGGGTTTGTTTTCAAGTATGTTCATGTTAAAATATCTAATGTAAATAGTTGAGATAAAAAATGAAATTAATCTTCAGAAAATTATTCATAAGAGTTAATTTATGCAATGCTACTGAATCTCATTTCATTCACATACAACTATTATGCTTACATAGTAAATGGAAGGACATTGAAGAGTTTTGAATGCTAAATATCTGGACAATTCAAATATTATTTGGGCTATTATTTTACTGGAGAAACATGTAGCACCATTTTAATTAAAAAGCTGATTGTTTCTTGATAAACTAAATTTAACTTCACTGCTCAAAACTATTTTGATCTGTCTTAGTAAATTTTTGCTTTCACTAAATATTGTAAATAATAAATTGAGTTTCTAGGAGCAACTTACTTATGGAAACTGATTTATGTCCAAGAACTTAGGTTTCTCTATTTCAACACATCTTCTAAAGAAAATCCCAATAACATTTTCATGTTAAGGAAATCTGTAGCAAAAGGATTTCTAACCTAAGTCAATGAATAGTAGTTCTTTTCTTCACCAATAAAATAGATAGCTACCAGGAAGCTGTATTTTCTGTTCTGTTCTCTATTGGTAGGTATTTTTGCAACAGGCTAACAATTGCTTCACTGATTGCTTCTCACTGCAAAACACACTTAAATAGGAAATGCACTATCTAGGCTGGTGTCTAAAAACAACATTGTCACTGGGGGAAAAGTATGCAAAATGTATTACTTCAACATTTTTGCACAGTTGTACTGGCATCTAGGGTATCATGGTTGCTTGTTTACACTTAAATCCACAGTGCACTCTGCTTTGTCTTTTTGCAACACAATTTTCCTATTCCTATGATTATATTTTTCTTAATATGGACTATAAAAAGTGGATCCTATGTTAACAATTTCTTCTATAATTAATGATAAATAAAGGGATATGCCTGGATAAAAAATTATTAGATTATGACTATTGCTTTAATAATTAATATGGAAAATAATGCTGGGTAAAAATATGCACTCCTCACCACAATCTTGAGTAATTTTCAATAAATGGTTGTATCTATCATGATAGACTAAATCATACTGTAGTTTAAAAAAATAATAAAAAGTTAAACCATAGAGACTGAAAAGAAATGATTCTTTCTCCTAAAGCAACGTTTTACAAAGCTTAGCTGGGAATCTGCTTTGTGTACGTTCTTGAGAACTCAAGCTATCAGGGCAGACACTATATTGAAACGATGCCTGTTATCAGCGTGGCCTAAAGAAAGATTGATGGGCTGTGTACTGGTTCATTAATATTACAACTGGACCTGACAAATGTCACTTCTACTCACATTTTATGGGTCTTCAATGATGTAGGGCAGTGAAATCATAGAAGCTTCTCATAAGGAGAACCAGCAATATTAGAGGGGACATTGCTAATTATAACCAAAACCAGGTTCTGCTGCCTGCCACCATAAAAGCCAAACTCGTGAGACAGGTGCTGGTGAAACAGGAAAGATGTTTATTTAAGTGTTGGCCATTTGAGAAGATTGGGAACTCTTGTCACAAAGCCCATCTCTCCACCTCAGTAGAGGCAGATATTTTTATAAGGATAGAGAGGGAAAATAGAGCAAAAAGATCAAGGGAAGTGGGTTACAAAGTTCTCTACATGCAGACCAGTACAGTCCAATCTTATAAGGATCTTACATTGGTGAAGTGCTTGTCTGGTATCATTCTGGTCTTTGTTATCCTGGTTCTACTAGTACATCTTCTTGGTTCTATGGTTGAAGGTCAGCAAATTTCCCAGAACTGGGATGACTGAAGGTCTAAGTCTGTATCTTCTGTAGTTAGTTTCTAGGAGTCTTACACACACACTAGAGGCCCAGTGCGCATGAAATAGTGCACGAGTAGCTCGCTTCCGCTTGCCTCAGCTGACCGCCCCGCCCATTGCTGCTCATAGCTTGCTGCCCTGCCCTCTGCGGCTCATAGCTCTCCGCTGCTTGTAGCTCTCCACCGCTTGTAGCTCTCCATCACAAGTAGCTCACGCCCAGCCTCGTTGCCATGAGAGCCGCTGCTCGTTTGGTCATGACAGCATTACGGCGTGACGGCCACGGGCCTTTTACATAAGAGATGCTGTTTATCTACAAGCGGCATTAGTCAGAGTCAGCATTTATAGAAACAATGTCAAAAGGAATGGTGGGGTGGATTACAATTCCCTTCTGTTACATAATGATTCCACAGGCTGTCTAGCTATGCTCCAGTTTGTAGGTTCTTCTATTTATTATATGTAGACACACTCACTCACTCCTGTAGGAAACAATGCAAACATCTCATGAAGTCACTGTGTTCCAGGTCAAATTCCAGGAACTTGGAATGATATATGGGTGGTTTTTGTTTGTTTGTTTTTTGCTTTTATCATGTTCAGATATCATGTCCTCTTGGTTTACTAGTAGAGACCTACACATTGGAAGACAAGTTTTCTCAAAACTCAAACAAACACTATGCAATAATAAAGTAGTTACAGAACATACAAGAAACCCCTGCATTTGGAAAGACAGAACTCTAAGTGCACAGAGCAGTCACAGATATGCAGCAATTCTGACTTCCCTGCAAGCATGGCCAAGGCCTTGACCCCCACGGTGGAAAATGCTTCAGGGCCATGCCTTAATTTTGCACATAGGGGGAGTTGCCCAATCAACTTTTCTCTGTAGATGTTGGTGTCATATACTGGCAGTTTCTTTTATCCATTATTCTCCCTGATCATGTCTACATTGGATTAGAGAGCATACTTTCATGGGGGTTATGCAGTTTACTCAGCCCATTACCTGCCTCTAGTCACCTGGATTAAAAGAACATTTTAAGTCTAAACAGACATAGTTTGTGTTGGTCTGGGAGAAGTGATGGTGGATATTCTGGCATGGCAACTTGCTTAAGAAACAAGTTGGCCTCTGACTTTAGTCAGATCGACATGCCAAGACATACATTCACATTTTTTCTAAAATCTACTTCCTGAATTGGCTGTGCATTTTATTTTTTTCACTAGAGGCCCGATGCATGAAATTCCTGTGAGGGGCTTGGCCCTCACAGCCATGGCAGTTGCCTTGGCCCTCGCAGCCATGGCTTCGTCTGGAAGGATGTCCAGAAGGTCGTTAGGCTGTCCGGTCTAATTAGCATATTACACTTTTATTATTATAGATTCCCACCCCAACCATGATGAGGTATGTGGTAGGCAGAATTCTAAGAAAAAATTTATTTCAGCAAATGATTAAAATTGAGTGCAGATGAAAATAGTTGCATTTGGTGACATCAAATCATTTTACATAAATGGGCAGTTAAGCATTGACTCAGACTATTGCCATAAATCAATGCAATAGTCTGAAGACATTTTCCAAATGTAGCCAAGAAGATATAAATTCTCACTAACCAGGGACCTCGTGGCGCAACCGTAGCGCGTCTGACTCCAAATTCTCACTAACCAGGAAGGCTGAATTATTTATCTCGTTTTTGTTAATATTGTCATAATTATTGTTTCAGGCTGTATAAGCAGATAAGTTTCTACTATGAAATTTTCTTCAGTTAGCTATTTGATCTTTAAGCAGTGATGTACAATTTTAAATGCCAGTATTTTATCTTTAACATTATTGTGGCCAAATATAATAAAATTGGAAAGGTAGAGAAATTTTTACCATGTTTTTCACACAAGAACTATAGAATAACTGTAAATTAAGCCAGATGCAGAAGAACTATAATTTCATATTACATGAGAATAGACATGATGAAAATATTGATTATACAAAACTTATGTAAATATGTCTTCATCACTTGTTTAATTTTAGTATATTATTTTAGATTTGATTAAATTGTGAGTTTAAGCTTGGCAGTTAATATTATTTGACTAATATCTTTGCATCTAGATGCTTTCTAATAAATAAAAATCACAAATTCATTTCAAAGATTAAGATTGCTCAGTGTTTAAAATAAAAATTCAAATATAATTTTTTAAATGTTAAGAAAATGCCCCCAAAATGCAATTGAATTTAGTAATGATATAATACCAGATAAAATGAATAGAGAAGTATTCTTTACCTCTTAAAAATTTAGCAAAAAAATGTAGAGTGTTATCTTTTGTATTAATTAATTATCAGAATTTGCCTGCGAAATTATATGGTACTAAAATTTTCATTCTTAGAAGGAGTTGAAGTAAAAAATTAAACTGTTCTATTATAGTACTACTCCAATTATTCATTTTCTTTATTTGGTTTTTGTAGTTTGTGTTATTCAAGGAATTGTTCCTTTTTAACTAAGTGTTTAATTTTTTGAAATACAGTTTCTAAAAATATATCTTTACTGTAAAGGACCAAAATAATATTTACTTCAGAAGACTATGATAAATTCACCAACTAATGGATATCAAATGCATTTATTAAATGTAAATTACTTGCAAACAGTAATTATTGTAGTCATTTGGTATTGTAATGGGAAACTGTAAACCATACCACCATTCTTATTTCTGTAAATGCTGAATCTGACTAATATGTAGCTTGTAGAGAACTAGCACGTTTGTTAAGAATCGTAGGAAATAACTTCAGAAGATGCAGACTCTGATCTTCAGTCATCCCAGTTCCAGGAGATTTGCTGAACTTCAGCTCTAGAACCAGGATGACAAAGACCAGGATGACACACACTAGACCATCACTTGACTAGTTTTGAGGTCCTTATTGGAATGGACTGTTCTGGTCTGCACATAGAGAACTTCTCAACCTCCTGCCCTTGATTTCTTGGTTCTGCTTTCCCTCTCCCTCCTTATAAAAAACCCTCTGCCTACACTGAGGTAGGGAGATGGGCTTTGCAATAAGATCCCCCAATTATCTTAGATAGCCAGCATTTGAATAAACCTTTGTCCTTTTCACCAACATCTGTCTCATGAGTTTGGTGACGGGCAGCCAAAACTAGGTTTTGGTTACAGCATCATATATCTAACTGATGGGAAACTAAGAATTATTCTAAGCCGGGGTTCACAACCTTGGCACTATTGACATTTGGGACTAGATAATTCTCTGTTGCAGGGCTTTTCCTGGGCACTATCAAATGCTTAGGAGCATCTGTGGTTACCACCTCAGATACCAGTGCCAACCTCTCTTCCCCAGTTTTGAAAACCAAATGTATCTCCAAACATTGCAAATGTATTTTGCAAGGCAAAATCCCTTCTGGTTCAGAGCCACTGTTCCAGGTTGAAGGATGAGATGCAACATCTCATGAAGTAGTATAAACATTGTTTTTTATATAGATGAAAAATATATTATTGCTCCATGTATTCCAGTTTCTAAAACAAACAAAAAAAGTTTAATACAAAGGCAAATTGATCTTTTAAATGCCCTTTTTATAAAGAGATTTACTGCTATCTTAGCAGCCCTATGGAAATAATGGGAAATACTTTATTGTTGGTACGGAAAGCCCAAGTGACAAATAGTAGTCACTATGTCTTTTGTCTTTTTCTTACAAAGTAAAGATAGAGATACCCTAGTAAACTGAATAAACATCATTAGCCAATGCTCTTTTCTTTTTTTCGTATTTTTCGTTTATCAAATTTTAATAGGAGCACAGTTTATGAAGTTATCATCCAAGTGAAAACTAATTGAGATAACTTATAGATGACTAAGATGAATACATTCATCATGACAGGACACTCACAATCTTGCTCTATATCCTTCCTCTGTTAGAACAGTTTTTCATGATGGCTTATTTTTAGGAGTCTAAAAGGGAAGAATTCAATGTGACCTTCCCTATACCATGTGTTCAGAAAACATGATACGCTCTGGGGAATTAATGACATATCATCACCATTACCCTAGCAAACACATCAGTGCTGTAATTTGTGCTGAACATAAACCGGGTGTGGGAAGGATACTGAAATTAAGTTGACATTGAGTGAAAGTTAAAATTATAGCCCCCCTCACATATCCCCATGGGGTTTCCTTCATTTTAATAAGGTATTACAAAGGAGCATTCTGAATGATAGGTGTTTGGTATTCATGAACCATATAAATAGAACACTTTTAGAAATAATAAGGTTGCAGAAAACCTTATTAAAAGTGGTCTTACTGCTCTGACCAGGTGGCTCAGTTGATTGGAGTATCATCCTGAACACAGAAAGGTCGTGGGTTTGTGAGGGCACATACCCAGGTTTTGGGTTCATTCCTGGAGTGGGAGGTAACAGATCCATGTTTCACCCTCAAATAGATGTTTGTTTATTTTCTCTCTCCCTTCCACTCTCTCTAAATTCAATAAAAGCATGTCCTTGGGTGAGAATTAAAGAAAAAATAAAAGCGGACTTACTAACTTTTCATAACTTATATTCACTGATACACATGTAGACCTTTTCCTTGTGGGTAAAACCAAACTGACAGGATGTTAACTGCATATCATTTGTTTGTAAACTTTGGAATGACATAAATAGGCTGCATGTTCAGTTTTTAATTCCATTGTTACTATTATATAATTTTATATTTTACTTAATTTTGCTTCAAAATGCTATTAAAAGATAGGAATATTGCTAATTCTTCTCTTAGTAAAAATACAGGAAATAATTTAATCTAACGCCGTGGTCGGCAAACTGCGGCTCGCGAGCCACATGCAGCTCTGTGACCCCTTGAGTGTGGCTCTTCACAAAATACCACGTGTGCGCACACACGTACAGTGCAATTGAAACTTCGTGGCCCATGCGCAGAAGTCGGTATTTTGTGGAAGAGCCACACTCAAGGGGCCAAAGAGCCGCATGTGGCTCTAGAGCTGTGGTTTGCCGAGCCGTGGTTTGCCGAGCCACATTTTGCCAACCACTGTCACATTACTAATGTGACACTGACTTATAGCATACTCATGCTCCTCTGATAACCACTATGGAAACTAGAAAAATACATCAAATACATATAAATATGTAGGAAGGCATCTAGGACTTTAAAGTTCAAAATTCTGGGGAGAAGGCGAGCCGGGCATTCTGTACACCTCTTTTTCCTCAGGGTATTTTCCAACACTTAGTATAGGTAGAGAGTTTGGAAAATTAGTCAGATGGTGATTTCAAAAAAAAGCAACAGGCAGAGCTTTCAGCAATCTGACAGGTGTAGAGATAAACCCTGGAGTTCATGGATTGTTGGACAAGTAGGGCTTGAAAGGGCAATAACGTGGAGAAGAGAGAGGTTCAGAAAACTGATCTTGACATTTGACATTCCTGAGGCATTTGAGATTAAGCTGTGTAGGAAGAGGGACTAAGAAGCCAAGCAGAAAAGAAATGGAGAATTGTTATTAATGTCACAGTGCGGAAAAAAATAAAATATGAATCCAGCACCTTCTACAAAGATGGATGCTAATAATTATTCTAAATTCTCAGTTGATACTCTGAAGGGCTCTTTGGAGAGAAGGTGAATCAGAGGTATGTTTACATATACAGAACATGCATACTAGCCTGGAACAAATGTAAACCCCAAGTTGATTGAGAGTTGTCCCACTCTGGAGTCTGAAGCCAATTCCAACATTTATGAGTTGAGAGGAGTAGTTCCAATACCACTACCAAGCAATTCTTGGGAGACTATCTGGGTGTCCTACAATTTAACTCAATCTTGACACTATCTACATGAGAGACAACAACAGATCCAATATAGTACGGGTTCAGTCCCACAAGGCTACCAGCCATTTCAGATGTCAGTCATAAGTCCATGTCATCTGCTGAGCACCTGACCTACAGGATACAAATTGGAAGATCCCATGACCTCCTCGTTGCATTTCAGGGGCCAGTCGAAAGCTCAGGTTGCCACCTGTACTCCTAGCTGACTGTCTATGAATCAGAGGTGCCCAAGACCCTTATTCGGGTTTGATTAATTTTTTTAGAGTGGCTCACAGAAGTCAGGAAAACAGTTTACCAGTTTACTATCAGGGATATAACTCAGGAGCAACCAGGTGGAAGAGTGGCGTAGGGCAAGGTATCAAGAAAGAGCATGAACCTTTCATGTTCTCTCCACGTACATCACTCTCAGTTTCCACATAGTCACCAACCCAGAAACTCTTTGAACCCTGTGCTTTTGGGGTTTTGTAAATGCTTTATTACATAGACACACTTGATTAAATCATTGGCCACTGGTGACTGAACTCAATCTCAAACCAGGAGTGGGGCAGGGGTGGGACTAAAAGTTCTAACCCTCTGAGATCACACAGTTGACTCCACTGGCAACCAGCCCCATCCTGAGGTGTTGTCTAAAGGTCACCTCATTAACATAACAAAGGACAACTTTATATCTCTCTTCACTTGGGAAAAAATTTAGTGCTATGCCATAAATGGACAAAGACAAAACATGTTTTTCTTATTAAAAATCATAATATCACATCCTCACACTAGTTCCCTATCAATCAGATCTACCCTGAAGATAACATCCAGAGTTTTTTCAAGCTTTTCGTGGAAATCTGAGTTTAAAAAATGTTTCACAAAAACATAATAAAATACTTTTTTCAAAAAAGATAAACTCAGAAGTAACCTGTACATTTATCAGAAATAGATTTTTTAAAGTTGTATGAATTGAAAAAAAAATATGCCAAGATGGAGAATTTCACCGAAAACTAGAATACACATTAAGAAAAGAATCAATTAGACATTCTGCAATGGAAAAAAATACAATAAATAAAATTGAGAACTTAGATGGACAATAAAGGATTCATTAAGGCTAAAGAAAAATTATCAACAAGTGAGAAAATAGACAAGAAAATACAGACTTTCAATCATGGAAGGCAAACAGGATGAAAAACACACACACAAAAAGTAAGTGTGAAATATGTAGGTCAGAATGAAATATGTAGGTCAGAATGGAATATGTAGGTCAGAATGGAATATGTAGGTCAGAATGAAAAAGTTTGTAAGGAATTTAAATGGACTCTTAGAAAGGAAGAGAAAAGAATAGGTCATCTATGGTTATCCTCTGGTAAAGGGGCCTGTGTCATGAGGGAGGCTCACTGCTCCTCTAACATGCTCATACTAATACTTCTGTTTGTTCATTTTTGTTTTCCTTTATTAGTTTCAAGTAGTCTGCTGTGCACTTGCATTTTGGTTTACAATTCTGTAGGGTCTCTCTTTTCTGAGCATTCTTTTTTATTGAATGATTGTTTTCTCCATCTGTGTTTTGCTTTGTTTTATTTTATTTATTTTATTTTATTTATTTTAACAAAAGACAAGCTGTATTAGGGTTTTCCAGAGAAATAGAACTTGAACTTTATACATACGTTTATATCCATACCTATGTAGACAAAGAGATATCAATCCATCGTTTATCTATCTACCTACCTATCTATGAATCTATTGATATTTATTAGGAGAAATTGGTTTATGTGATTATGAAGGCTAAGTCCAGGATCTGCCATCTGTGAGCTAGAGACCTAGGAAAGCAGTTGGTGCACTGCCTGTCTGGATCCCAAGGCCTGGGAATCAGGGGAGTCAAGGGTAGAAGTCCTAGTGCAAGGACAGGAGAAGACCCAAAGTCCCAGTTCTACAGGCAAATAGAAAGAAAAAAAGTGAATTCCTCCCTCTGCCTTTTGTTCTATTCATACCCTAAATAAATTGGGTGATGCCTGCCTCATTGAAGAGAGAGGTCTACTTTACTGAGTCTACACATCCATATGCCAATCTCTTCCTGAAACACCCTCACTAATACACCTAAAAATAATCTTTAATCAGGGCACTCCATGGCACAGACAAGTTAACACAAAGAATTTAACCCTCACACAAGTTTTTACTCTTTTGTTTAAATTTTGAGAAAACCTCTTCATTTTTAAAATCTTGATTTCTTAATGGTGGGCTCACTTAACTTCTGAGATTCAACTCAAATTTTTGTGTTTCATTGCTTATTTTTTAGTATGCTATCCAATTATATTCTACTGGAGGTCCTATGCAAGAAATTCATGTAAGAGTAGGCCTTCACAGACCCAGCTGCCTTGGCCCTCGCAGCCCTGGCTTCATCTGGAAGGTGGTCTGGAAGCTTGTCTGGAAGGACGTTTGGACAGTTGTTCGACTGTTCGGCCATTTGGTCAATTTGCATGTTACGCTTTTATTATTATAGATATTGTTCTATCTATGTGGAATACCTGCTGTAGCCTCATAATAAGCTACTGCAATCTTTTTCAATCAAAATACCAATGGAGCCCTAACTGGTTTGGCTCAGTGGATAGAGCGTCAGCTTGTGGACTGAATGGTCCCAGGTTTGATTCCGGTCAAGGGCATGTACCTTGGTTGTGGGCACATCCCCAATATGGGGTGTGCAGGAGGCAGCTGATCGATATTTCTCTCATCGATGTTTCTAACTCTCTATTCCTCTCCCT
>NW_005355584.1:1754779-1770614 GCF_000412655.1 Myotis brandtii
GCATACAGTCGCTCTGATTGGCTGGTGGGCATGGCTTGGGGCATAGCGGAGGTGCGGTCAATTTGCATGTTTCTCTTTTATTCGATTAGATGACTTAAAAATAATACTTGTAGCACTAAATGATAAACTTATATGTTCAGTATGAGATGCAGTGAAATTTGGTTTGTATTAAACATTCACTACAGGATAATATGTGCAAAAATACCTAGTGCATATTTCTAAGAATACTATTTGTTAGGCTCCAGTACATGAGAGAACATGGTATATATTTTGTCAAATAAGAAAGAAAACTGCTCTCTGTATCAAATCTCTCTCTCTCTGTCTTAATAACACTCCTTGATACCATCTAGCAGAAAACATTTATCTTGAGATAATTATACTTCCAGTGTCTCATCAATTAAAAAATATTAAAAGTTCCCCAAACCTGTCTGTTTAATTAAATGAAATTAAAAATTCTATATAAGAGATTTATATTCCTACTAATTTATTTTTAAAATTGCATTATAAAAATTAAAAAAATAACATTTTAAGATAAGACTAGGCAAGCTATTATGGCATGTTAATAATTTTGACATAGCTGGATGATTTCCAGACTATTTTTATAAATTTTAATTGTTTGGGCTTTGGTTTTAATATATCCATTTCTAGTGGTTCTAAATAGGCCCAAATGTGTCACTTCGGCATGTGAATTCCTTTGAGCTAAAGGCAACAGAGAAACTCTGTCACCTTAGGAGAAACTTTTACCTTTCTCTTAAAAATTTAAATTATGAGCCTTGCTCATAATAAGAGTTATTACCAGAAATAACATTTTATGACTTACTACAGGGCAGGGTGTACTTCTAATTACTAAACATCTGCTCTTCTTATCATTCTGCAATGACCTGTCTCATCTTTAAGCCCCAAGGGGATTCTTGGCTCAGAATGTCATCTATACCTCCTCTTCCCTTTCTGTCTTTGAACCACTCATATATGCGGGGTTACCACATGTCCATATGTATTAAATTTGGTCATTTTCTCTTACTAATCTGTATCATGTAGATTTAATTATTAGACAAGCCAAAAGAACCTTGAGGGTAGAGAAAAGGTTTTCCCACACACACATCCAAAATAATGTTCTTATTGCCAAATAAGTAAAATTATTGCTTCTGGTTATTTAAAAATACAACTTTGTCAAGCTTAAGCAAATGCAGAAGAAGTATATTTGAGAACTTAAATTTGTATGAAGTTTTCCAAATCTTTAATTTTTTTCATCTAAATTATCAGGCTCCTATATAAATTAAAAATATGCTTACGGTTAATAAGACAAACTCTATTTATCTAAATCAGCCATGGGCAAACTACGGCCCGCGGGCCGGATCCGGCCCGTTTGAAATGAATAAAACTAAAAAAAAAAAAAGACCGTACCCTTTTATGTAATGATGTTTACTTTGAATTTATATTAGTTCACACAAACACTCCATCCATGCTTTTGTTCCAGCCCTCCGGTCCAGTTTAAGAACCCATTGTGGCCCTCGAGTCAAAAAGTTTGCCCACCCCTGATCTCAATTCACAGAGATAAACTTAAAGAATCAAAATAACAACACCTTCTCTAAGATATAGCCCATACCCTTCAACTTCTGTCCATAACTAGCATCTATGCTCAGAAACAAGTTAATCCAGGAAGGAGATATGGAACACATGAAGATTTATTTCCCAAAGGATGTGAGAATAAAACCATAACAGACAGAAATATGTTTCAGACCCCTCATGTTCTTAAATGGGAAAATATTAATTGGTTTCAGTTCTGTTAACATTAACAGAAAGGTCAAGAATAAAGCTGTCTGGCTAGTGTAGCTCAATTATTGAGTGTTGACCCATGAACCAAGAGGTCACTGGTTCAACTCTCAGTCATGGGGGTTTCAAGCTCAATCCCCAGTGAGGTTCATGTTTCTATCTTTCTATCTAAAATCAATAAAAACATATTTAAAACAAATAAATAAAGCTAGTAGGCCAGTTAAAGTTTTAGCTCCCATAAAATTGTAAAGTCCTATTTTTCTTTAAAAGTATGCATATGCCTGGCTGGTGTTGCTTAGTGGTTGAGCGGCGACCTATGAACCAGGAGATCACAGTTTGATACCAGGTAAGGGTATGTGCCTGAGTTGCAGGCTTGATCCCCAGTGTGGGGCATGCAGGAAGCAGCCTATCAATGATTCTCTCTTATCATTGGTGTTTCTATCTTTCTCTCTCTCTCCTTTCCTCTCTGAAATCAATAAAAAATATTTTCAAAAAATAAAAAGTATGCATATGAACTATAAAAATTAAGTATTTATATATACACTAGAGGACTAGTGCATGAAATTCATGCACTGGGGCGGGGTCCCCTAAGTCCAGCCTGCACCCTCTCCAATCTGGGACCCCTGGCTCCTTACCTCTCACCTGCTTGCCTTCCTGATGGCCCCTAACTGTCCCCCCACTGCCAGTCTGATCACCCCTAACTGCCTTTGCCTGCAGGCCTGATCGACCCTAACTGGCCCCCTGGTGGCCTGGTTGCCCCTAACTAACCCCCCTGCCAGCCTATTCGCCCTTAACTTCCCCCCCTGCTGGCCTGGTCACCCCTAAATGCCCCTACTGCTGGCATGGTCACCCCTAACTGCCCCCCCTGCCAGCCTGGTTGCCCCCAATTGCCTCCCCCTGCCAGCCTGGTCACCCCAGGCAGCCTGCTGTTCAGTTGTTTGGTCGTCCCTCACTAACCCCCTTGCCGGCCTTGTCGCCTCATGCAGCCTGCTATTCGGTCGTCCATCTGGTTGTTTTGGTCATGACAGCCCCTGGCTTTTTATATATTAGGATTTATAGGTGAATGTACTTATATATAATTTGGGGGTGGAACAGTAGTTTTTCTCATCTTGTGAACAATTAAAAGTTGATCCTTTATAATTCCTTTAGGCTTCTCCTAAATAAACCATTTTTGGTAATCACCCACTTACCCATCGATCTATTATATCAGCATGAATTGTATAATGTCAGTGAATATTTATATTTTATGTGATGCAAATAGGATACAGATGAATAAACCACCCAGTCCCCAAAGAATATATAGTGATCACTTAAAGTTATTGATTTTGAGGAAATAAATGTATTACTCCATCCAAGGCAAAAATCATATGAGCACTTTCTCACAATTAAGAGAAATTATTCATTTCCCACTTTTGTGGTAAAGTAGCCAGGACTCAGGAACTGAAAGAGGTCAAGGTGTTATCTTTAGCCTGCTACCATTAGTTAGGTCCAGGCTATTGTCTTCTGCTGTCACAGGAGTTAACAATTATCAAGGTGAAAAGTTAGGTCTATGAGGTGTATATAGAGAGAAGGAAAAAAAAAAGATATCTAGAGCTATGGTCACATATCGAATCAAAATCATGAGGACTCTCAGTTTCAAAATATCATCATTGATCTAAGAATCTAGACCTACATACCATTCCTAATTATTTTTTCTAAAATATTCAAGAGTCTTTTCAGAATTTTCCTTCCAATTATGTATTTTATATATTTTCAAATTAATATTCTTTATACTTAGAACACATCTTAATTGTATTATTAAAAACAAATACATCTTGACAAATTTTTTTGTCAAATCCAGGTAACCTAAAATTCACCCAGAAAATGTATAAACATTTGTGAATTTAAAGTTATATATTTCAGATATTTTTCTTTGCAGGCATGTGTGTAACAATGTATTTTGTTTTGTTTGTATAGAGTTACTTAAAACTATACAATCCATTATGAAAATTATAATTTTTTGCTTTAAAAATAGAATATTTGATACATGCAACAGAATCCATATTATTTTTATAATTTATTTAAAAAATGATAAAATGAACACCTATTAATTTACCACACAAAGAAATAAAGTATATTATTGATAATCATTAGGAGCTCCCTCTAATTATCTTGCTCACGACAATTTTTCATTTCATTTCATGCTTTCTTAATATTTTTACAACAAATATTTTATCTACAATAAATATACATTTTATTACATTCTTATTGTGAACATTCTGGATATGCTATCATGCTGTATCTTGCCTTTTCAACTCAATATTAAAAATCTAAGATTCGGTAAAGTGGATAAGTGAATAGTTGCTTTTTTTCACTGTTGAAAAGTATTCCATTGTGTTATTATCTACACATTACCTTACTTAAATTTGAAAGCTCCCTTCCCCATCTCTTTTCAATTTTTTCATTGCTTTTATAGCCCTCTAATATATCATATAATTATTTATTATGTTTTTAATTTTTTTCTGTGTCTCCTTGCCAGGATATGTCTCACTAAAGCAAAAATTTTTGTTTTGTTTACTGATATATTTCAAACATATAGAATTTTGCTTGGTACAGAGTTTGAGCTGATTTTTTAAAGATTTAAATTAAATCTTGTCCCAATTTATAATTTTATGTTGTACATATTGGTGATTCTGAATAGTTTCATAGAAAGCCAACCTGAAGACAAAGTTTTTGTTTTGTTTTTTATATCTTTTTGTCTGATCACCATTCAGAAAAGTGAGCTCTTCTTGTAATGTTGAACATTAAAAGTGACAGTTAAATAAAAAACATGCCAATAGGGAAAAAAGGAAAAAATATCAGAAAATGTATAACTTTAATTTATCAAAAGTCTGTAGATTTTCTGGGTGAATTGTAGGTTACTGGAATTAGACAAAAATTTTAGTCAAGATGTATTTGTTTTCAATTATACAACTAAGATCTTTACTAAAAATAGAGAAACAATATTAATTTGAAAAGACATATAATTTATAATTTGAAGAAAAATTCTGAAGACACTCTTGAAGATTTTAGAACAAAAACTAAGAGTAGTAGGCACTAGATTCTTAGATCAATGATGATAATTTGAAACGGAAAGTCCTCATGATTTTGATTTGTGACTACAGCTCTAGAAATCATTTTTTTCTTCTCCCTCCATACATCCCATAGACCTAGCCTTTCACCTTGATAATTGTTAATCCCAATAGCCGGGACCTGATGAATGGTAGCAGGCTAAAGATAACATCTTAACCTCAGTTATTTTTCAAGTCTTGAGTCCTAAGGTGAAATGACCCTCTGGCTATTTGTCCATGGAAACCAGAGAGAGAGAGAGAGAGACATCAGAAAGGACCTCAGAGCTGTCCTCAAGACCTGAACAAATGATTTATTACCCTTAACTCATCTGGGACCAACCAGCCCCTAACAGAACCCTGAACCCCTAACTCAGTGCCTTGTGATTTTGCCATATATGATCTGTAACCTACACACCATCGGGCAGTTGGGTCTTTTAGACCAGGAGCAAACACATAGTCTGGATTGGCCAATCCTTTGCAGTGGTTCTCAGCCTTCTGGCCCTTTAAATACAGTTCCTCATGTTGTGACCCAACCATAAAATATTTTCGTTGCTACTTCATAACTGTAATGTTGCTACTGTTATGAATCGTAATGTAAATATCTGATATGCAGGATGGTCTTAGGTGACCCCTGTGAAAGGGTCGTTTGACCGCCAAAGGGGTCGTGATCCACAGGTTGAGAACTGAAGTGAAACTACTTTGATTCTTCAGGGCAAACTCCTGCTTTGCATTTCTTTAGGCCATTGTGCTCAGGTGGACAGACTCAAATATTGGGATTAAATAACAAATGTAATTAAATTTAAAGTGAAACCTCAGCCTGCACTGAGTTCCCATTACAAGCAGAACATACTTCAAAGTCCTTTCAAACACCTTAAAGACTTTAGGGTTCTGGCCCTTACCTACTTTACAACCTCTGCACCTACCATGCTCCCAAGCTCCCTCTCCTTTTACTTATCACTCTAGCACCCCACCGCCATGCCTCCTTGCTGCTCCTCAAAGGAGCCAAGCATGTTCCTACCTCAGAGCCTTTGCATTTGTTGTTATAAAATGTTGAAATGTTCTTTCTCTAGATATAGTTCAGTCTCTCAGTTGTCTTTCCTCACAGTCAACTTGCCTGATCATCATGGTTGCTACAGGAGCAGGAAACATATAAAGAAAATACTATAAAGCTGTCACCTAAATATAAAGTGTTTGATAATGGAATTGTAAATTGGTACCATTTTGTGCCATAATTTGTCAATTTCTGTCACATTTTTTGCTACAAGCAAATATGTGCTCATGATTTTCCCTACAGCATTGTTTTGTGTTAGAAAAACAACCTGGAAACAAACTGAGCATCCACAAATTAAGACATGCATGAAATACATAATAAGGGACTATTTGGCTAGGACCATGGATATTCTATTTTTGCATTGCATAGAATGAAGACTTTTCTGCTGCCCTGCACAATGTGTAGAATGTCCCACAGGACACACATGTTTATAATTTTTGTGTCTTGAACTTTACTGCATTTTGCATATAAATACAACTAAATGTTTGCATGATTTCAAACATATTGAATATATATTCTTCAGCAAAACCAATCCTGTGTAAACTGAGGGAATATAATAATAATTTATTCTATTTAGAACATTTTTTTGACATTTTGCTGAGATATGTTAACAATACTGCATGTTTTATTTTTGCAAAAACAACATCCTTACTTCTGTCTAAATTTGTAGCTAATAATTACACTGAGTTTAAGTACTGGTGCAAAATGATTATATGCCTTCTAGTATGGTCATGTCTGAATACTTTCATATTGAAATACATATTATTTATGTAGTAAATAATCCTATTAGCCAATGTTACCCCAATAAATTTAATAAAACAGTAAAATTGATATGCTAAGAGAAAAGACAAAATGGAACCATATAATATGCTCATCTAAAAACAGAGAAGAAAAAGAGAGAGGAACACATAAAAAAGAAAAGACAATGATCAAGAAACAATAAATCCAACTATATCAATAATCACTTTAAATGTCAAAGGTCAAAATTCATGAATTAAAGGACAGAGATTGTCATAAGGAAGCAAAGGAGAACACCCAAGTATAAATTATGTACAATAAACCTATTTTAAAGACATAATTATTTGAAAACTAAAGGGATGGAGAAAGATATTGTAGTTTGATTTATATAAAAAGTCCACTATTACTTTGACCATCATTGAAGTTTGACATAGATACAGACTTTATTTAAAACAATAAAGACCATTTTTACATGCCATGAGCTGTTATTGGAAGTCTCTACAAGTAATTTAATATTCACCTGAATACATTTTGATTGGTTTCTTAAAAATAATTGGAAAAAAACCCTTTTTAAAAAAGGAATCAACATTATTTTATTATAATTAATTTTCCTTTTATTTCCCCTTTTTGTAATTATTATTAGGGTACTTTTTGACCCACTGAAGGCTTTTTTTTACATGTTTTGATAGATTAGTTTATCAATAAACTTGCTTCAGAAAACAAAATGGTACTGCAAAACTTTTGTTTAAATGGCTGAGCAACACAGAGCGGAGAAGTATTTCTCTTACCCTCTGCTGCTCAAATGTCAATGCTTACTTGTTGGACCAATAGTATTAGCAGCATCTAGAAACCTATTAGAAATGCACAATATCAGGATCCTCCCCCAGACCCACCCAACCAGAGTCTGCATTTTTGTATCTGCAGGGCATTTATATTCACATTGGTATTTGAGAAGCATGACTTTAATCCATCTCTTCCCCTTCTTATCCACTCTATCAATTTAATCCTCTACATTTTAGTAAGGGTTCTGCAAACGTTTAAGGGCTTTCTATGCATGTTCCCTTCCAATGCATTCTTCAAAAGGAGAAAGAATTATCTTTTCAAAAGAAAAAAATCTAATTTGCCCAATCCCTTCAATGGCATATTAGTACTTTTAGGAAAACACTCACTTCACTAAGAGTGCATGACCCTGCCTCCCACTAAGAAGCTTAATGTGATCTGGTCCCAGCACCCCTCAGCCAGCTCATCGTAGACAAATCTGAATGCTGTGAATGAGGACATGCAGGCTTTCCTGTGATCTACTGTCCATGCTGTTTTATATTTCAGTCATTGCAAGCGCTAAGCCCTGCATTTCAGAAGCTCTTTTCCATCCCCCCAACCCAATTTCCTTAATTTTGCCTGTTCTTATTTTTCCTTCAAATATGAATTCAAATATATCTTCTTCAAAAAAACTTTCTTTAAACATTATAATCTATTATTTGAAACTTTTATTTATGCTAAATGAAATAAGTCAGTCAGAGAAAGACAAATACCATGTGATCTCACTTTTATGTGAAATCTACTGAACAAAGTAAACTGCTGAACAAAACAGAAGCAGACTGACAGCTGTCAGAGGGGTGGGAGAGGGAGGTACTGGATGAAAGAAGGTGAAGAGATTAGCCAATGAACACACATGCATAGCCCATAGACACACATAACAGTGTGATGACGGCCGGAGGGAAGGGGTTGGGTGGAGGTGAACAAAGGAGGGGAAATAAGGACTTAAAGGACTTTGCTTGAGTCAATGTGTGTGCGACGAAATGTGCAGATGATGTTTTATTGAGTTGTACACTTGAGACCCGTATGGTTTTGTGAACCAATGTCACCCCAATAAGTTCAATAAAAAGTTTCTAATTATATAATTATTTTTTGAGAAACTGAATATACTAATGGACAATCCCCAGGAGGTATATGATGATAAAACTTTGACCACAATCTCTGAAGCCAAATCATCTTGGCAGTGATCAGTTTAGAAGGTCAGAATTTTATCAGTGACTGACAGCTTCCAACTCAGGATGGACCAGAGAAAGCCAAATATGCTTTCCCAGCCAATCACAGAGAATGCCCTGCTTCTGGTTAGCCCACCTACAGCTTCCCCAACTTCCAATCAGAGTAGACCAGAAGCCTTCCCTCTCATTTGCAATAAAGCTTATCCACACTCCCACCTGCCTTTGAGTCTTTGCCAAGGCAAATGACTATACAGCTTAGTGGTTAGAAAGTCATATACTTTACAGAGAGTTCCTCTTGGTAATTTCAAGTACCCACCTGGCACCGTACATGGTTATTGCGATATTATTGACTATATACAGTAATGCTATACTAAATAGTGTAGTTATCCATTTTAATGAGTGACTATATTTTTAGAAGCATCCCATCTGTTTTTAGAACCCAGGAAACAATGGATATCCTTTCTGTGCTTAACTAGAGGAGGATAAAGCAGAAGGAACTGCTGTGTTTTTGCCAGTGTTATGCAAAATTAATTCCACATATCAGCCTTTCTCACTGCTCATGTTCTATATTTGATCTCTGTTTTTCAATTAACTGAAAAGAAAGGACTGTTAAGAAGACAAGGAAGATAAACAATAATATTTTACGTCAAAATGTTTGTTTCATGATTCCTATTAGAGCTAAATAGCAGCTGGAGAGCAATGCAGGCCGTAAACAAATGTACCTTATTCTAAATGAAAGCCCTGCCATCTCCCAAAGGCTTCCTTGCCATAATCGTCTTATGTCATTTTAAAACTTACCCAAGGTATTTACAAATTAAATTACTATCTTTGGTATTTGTGTAAATCTATGTATTTCATTATGTTTAATCAACCCCAAAGATTTGTGGCTTCACTCCAAATATATTTATTAATTTCTAATAAATGTGTTATATTGAGTCAGTTCTTTTCCTCTGGGTTTCTTGTTCCCAGCAGAAGTGAATGGTAATGGGAAGGACACATGAGGAAAAGAGTAATAGCATATCCAATACAAGGATAGTCTCTTTATAAAGGCAAACATGAGGGCCCCTTGAAGCTGGTCTATTTGTTGAAGTTAGAGAACCCGGGGAGAGGATGATTACAGTAATCATCACCGGAGAGTTAAGTAAGAAAAATGAATCTGAAATACAGGGCCACGAAGCACCAGTTGAGCAATCCATAGCCAGTACTGGCAAGGTCTCCAAACCATGGGATTGGAGCTAGTCCCATGTGGGAAGCCACCGCTTTCCAATACTGTCATAAGCATGCACCAAGGAATGCGGGAGGCCATGGACACTAGGCACTGATTGTTCATGTTGAGATAGTGGTGGCTCGAAGCAATCTCCTGACCCAATAGCCTCAAAGTAAAGGTTTACTGGACCTTACTGATCTTTACTGACCTTTAAGACTGTCTGTCAGCTATGAGTTCGCCATGCTTTACTGAGGGCAAGATCATCTAAAACGGAATAAAAAGCGGAGTAGGCCAGACCTTGGTGTGCCTCTTCAGGAAAGAGGTTCCACTTGGCCCCCCAATGCCGTCTAAATTCATGTTTCTTGTCTAGCATTTTCATTTGTGCGTCGGCCCCTCCTTCAGATCCTGAACCTCACTGCGAAGGTCGAGGCAGTCCCATTTGTGGAGTGGTGTGTGAAAGGAACGGTGGTATGCAGGTGAGTCAAGAGGAGTAAAATGGTCCAAATGAGAGCTGATGAAGATGTACCGTAGGGTTATTTATTCTAGCTGGTTTCCCTTGTAGGTAGCATGATTAAAAATATTTGCATCAAGAAAGCTCTGTCTGCTGTTAAATTTCAAGGGGTATCATAGATGTTCTCCCCATTTGCATTCCAAGGAGGCAATGTGGGCTCCAGGTGTGGACAGTTAAATGTGGTCCATTAAACCTGCCTTAAGAGACATCAAGAAATGGTGTCACACCGTGTAATTATTAGTAAGCAATTGTATACATCACATTTACAGCCAGTAAAACTTTTATAAAGGTTCCATAATTAATAGTATAAATCCAGTTAAAAGTCTGTGATTGCTAATCTAATGCATGGAGACGCAACAATACATTTTCCCATAAAGTTCATTAGAGTGTCTCCTCTATTCCCGGTCCTTTCTTAAATCTATCCTAGAGAGTATTTACAAAATAGAAAATATTATTTCAGTCTTAAAGATGAGAAGACTTGAGTGTCAAAGAAGTCAAAAAAGCCACAGTGGCACAGGGAGAGCCACCAGAGTTAACTGTTTTTGCTTCTGTCCCTGTCCTGCCAGGGCCCTGCCCCTCCATCACATTGTCCTATGCATGGGTCAGTGTTTTACAAAGGGAGCACAGAACAGACTAAAGAAGATGCCACTGGATACTGTGGGGAAGCCTGGATAAGTAAGCTAACAGTTACATACACATTATTAATGATTAAAACTAGGGATGTCAACAAGGATAATGGGGTTTTCCAGAGGCTTTTAATTAACTTAATTAGAGCTTAATCTGTAAATATTTGTGATTCTCAAAGAATCCTAAGTAGGACAAATTACTATAGAAAAAAGTAAAATCATATTGTAAAATTGTTAAAAACCTCAAGAAAAACTAATATATACTTGTATCTGCTGACATTTCAGGGGGGATGAGGAGGAGGAGAAAAACAGAAACTGTGATTATCTTAATTATAAGGCAGTAGCTGTGCAATGTTTTATATGGACAGCAACCCTTGATTGTGCCTCGAATTTCCTACCCACCTCAAACTCTATCATTAGCAGCATTGTTGGGCAAATATTGGATAATTACAAAGAAAAAAAAATACCAACCTGTAGATCTTTGCTGAATTATCACACTTAATTAAATGTTCCCTGGAGACAAAAAGGTTGATAGAATAAGCAGTTAATGTCTTTTTGTCTATCATTCCCTACTTTTCCTAAGAATAAAATGTATTTTTCCCCTTCAGTAAAGGATGGTATTTTTATCCTCCAAAAAACCTTTACAAAAGAAAACAAAGACTTTTGCTGTAGGAACACTGCTTAGAAACAGAAATCTCCCTTTTACACCAAAAAAACAACCATTGAAAAATGTTTGGAGCATAAACATCGCTACACATAGAAAATGAGTTGCAGGGACCCTGTGAACCTGTAGGAAATCAGTTCACAAAGGTGAGAGTTAAATGCTCAGACATGTAAATCCCGTACCAGATGACCGACCTCATCACCACTCTGTTCTTTTATTAAAGGCAGCAGGCATCTGACGACATCCACTCTGGGGAAACTTTTTCAGATTTCAACCTCTTTTGCCAAGACGAATGGAGTGGGAAATGCAATACATTAGGTATGCATTATACAAGCAAAGAAATGTTGGCCTTATAGTGACTGAAAAATGAAAGGTGATGGCAAACAAAAGCTCAGACCCATTCTTCATCTTACTAAGCAATCCAAAAACTCAGTGGGGAGAATGGAATTTTGAAGAACTAGCAGGTGATTATTCTATGGATATGGAGGTTACAGGTTCTTTTTTCCCCCTCCTTATTCTTTACCCCTCAACCCGACCCCTCCCGCTCAATTAAAAGCCAGCTTAGAGAACTGTGGCAGATGTCACTCTTCCAGGGTAGAGCCAAGCAGCCTTCCCTCTTTTGCCAGCTTCCACTGCAGGGAAGCTGCTGGTTGCACTTTGCTCAGTATGTTTGTGAATATTTGATTTTCACAGAAGACAAAAAGGGCAAGAGCTCTGGAATTCAGTAGAAGGTCAGAATGGCAATCTTTTTGCCTGGTCCAGCTTCCTTTTATACCCGGACATCTGGCGCCCATTATGAGACAAATGAGAGGAATGCCTCACCAGGGTGGAGGGGGAGGACTTCCTGTTCTGACAGTATTATCATCAGTATGAACACAGGAATTGGGGCTCAGACAAGGCAGCCATAGAAATAGATGGGTGACACTTGCTTTGCAGATTCAAAGCATAGCCTATGCTAGGGGTAATTAAGGAGAAGGTGGATTCTACCAGAGTTGCAATTACATTGATGAGTTTCTGCTAAGTTTTCATCTTAGGATAATAGGAAACACAATTACATAATCAGATTTTTGTTTATGTTGTTTTGTTTATCAAGAGAGAAGGAGATTAGTCACCAGAAACATTATAAAATCCAACAATTTAACCCATGTACTTAGAAAGCTGCAGTGTATTTTTTTCAGGTCATTCATAAAATTCATCACCCAATAGGTCTTTCTTGTATTCCCTTTTATCACACACTACAGGCCCGATGCACGAATTCGTGCACAGGTGGGGTCCCTCTGGGTGGACTGCAGAGATCGGGCCAAAACCCACAGTTCAACACTGCCTGCAGCTCCTACCTGCTGCTCCTGCTCATCCTGGCCCCACTGTGTCTGCTGTGGGCTCGCGCCCAATCAGTCCCAATTCGGAGAGGCTCACCCTGCCGCAGCAGCGCTTGCCAGCCATGACCCCTGAGTCTGGCGCCCTCCCAAGGTGAGTGGCCTGCAGGATCTGGCTGAAACCTGCTCTCTGACATCCCCAGAGGGGTCTAGGATTGCGAGTGGGCACAGGCCAGGCTGAGGGACCCCACCAGTGCACAATTGGGCTGGGGAAGGGCTGTGGGAGGCCTCCAGGGCATGTCCAGCCCATCTTGCTCAGTCCCGATCTGCTGGACCCCAGCAGCTTAACCTACTAGTTCGGAGCATCTGCCCCCTGGTGGCCAGTGCACATCATAGCGAGTGGTGGAGCACCCTTAGCATATCATTAGCATATTACACTTTGATTGGTTTGGTTGTTCTGCCGTTTGGTCTATTTGCATAATACCCTTTTATTATATAGGATATTGGCTGTCTTCCCAATGTGCCCCTTGTATTTTTCATGCTTAAAAATCTCACTGTAAGTAGTTCAACTCTTTTAATATTTGTTTTTTCTCTTTGATAATAATATTTAGCATCCTTTAAAAAATTATTTATTAAAAACAAAACAAAAACTAACTCTTATAGAGTGTTGCACACAGGCAAGAAGCAAACAACACTGTTCAAACAGAACACAGACGTTGAACTTCTGGGTAGCTCACTCAGTGACCATGCTGGTTTTCATCTGAAATCTTGTGATACTGAACATGCAAACTAGAGGACTAAGACACTAAATGGTGGCTTAGAATGGAGTAATGTCTCATAAAATGATTTTATGATTTATTTTTAAAATATTTACAGTAAAATATATTTATAGTCATCAGTGTGTATTTTAAAAATTCTATCTATCAGTGGAAAGAATGAAATGTGTTCTCAGAACTTTATTATTTTCATTATTGATTTTATACATATAAGATACATTTATATATGTATAAACACACACATACTTATTCCTCACTTATCACAATTTCCATATCACTTTTCTACACAGCTTTCTTTTTCCCTTTCTTCCTCTTTACATATTGATTTGTTATTATTTATATAAACTCTTGACATCAAATTTATTATATTTGTATTCTGTATAAAATAGAAATTCATTAAATATTAAATGACAAATTATCTGCCTTCTCTACTCAAATACTACGAGCAGCTTTGCTTACTTAGTGCACCCAGAGGTATTACATACTGTTTTTAAATTTGTCAGTAGGAATTTAAATACTGGCACTATACTTATATTTAAGTTAAAGCCTCATGACACAAGAGGCAGACCAAGTTTGGGGAGAGTTGAATCCCTTACCAATTTTTTTCATTAATTTTAAAATTTTTACTTTATTATATATACTTTTAAGGTAGCATGGCCAATTTGTTAGCCTAATGGACAGCAATATCTACAGTGTAGAACAGTGATAATCTGGCTACTGCATTGATAGTGAGTGTCAAGGGTGATTGTATTAGAGAGCATTGAGATGTATGCACAATGACTGAGTAGTTGAGGATCACTTAGTCTTTTTGTTGGGTCTCAGATAGCAGGAAGATGGAAAATTTCTCTTGTATCCTTTTATAATTTTGCTACATAATCCACAAATACAATGAAAAAATAACTCTCTCCTGGAATAAGACATATATTCAGTTAGTTAAAGAAAAAAATAATATTCTAAATTGGAAAAAATTATCAGGTATTTCCATTAATTTTTAAAATATTTCATATAATATTTTCTTATTATATGAAGTTTATATTATTTTATCTAGTTAAAACATTTTATATAAATTTACTGTAGAATTTATTAACTTACAGTAGATAAATGATAAATTTCATATATGGAGACCAATCTTTGAGAAAGAAAAGTGACTAAATGTTATTTATTATTTTACTATTTAACTGTATAACACATTAGATCATGATGGATTCTGGTTTAATATATTACTGGATTTGAGTTGCTAAAATGTATTAAGAATTTTAAGACCACTATATATAACTGGGATTTAAAAAAATATTTTCAATACCCACACTTTCATTAATTTCTTTTTTAGGTTTTTGTACTTTTTAATCCCATTATTTTTTTTATCATTTTCATTGTCATTACATGATTAATAGGTATTCATAATTTTCATTTGAATAGCTGAAGGCCTACTTTATGATTGCATTATTGCAGTTTATACTGCAATGATAACATTCAGAATAACTTCCTTCTTTTGAGAATTTTTCATGCTAGTAATTATGCTATATAAAGATAAGGTTATTCTGTATAATTGTTAAAACACGTTCCTATGCTTATATTCTAAAATATTTTTTAATTTTATAACAGAAAAGAGACTGTCTTATCAGCATTTGGTATAGTAATCTTTTTTTTACTGTACTGTATATGATTGCTTAGTTAATAGAACAAATAAATGGGGGTTCATCATGGCTACATTTCCATTTCTTGAAATATTTTCAAGACAAAATTCTTTTAAATATTTATTTCTAAATTTTCTTTTGTATATGAAATAATTTTGTTTGTATGGGGTTTTTTGTTGTTGTTTTTGTTTGTTTGCTTTGTTTGTTTTTGGCTAATCCTCACCTGAGGATATTTTTCCATTGATTTTTAGAGAGAGTGGAAGAGGGAGGGAAAGACAGCTACATCGATGTGAGAGAAATACATTGATTGGTTGCCTCCTGCATGAGCTCTGAGCCGGGAGGAGCCTCCAATCAAGGTATATGCCCTTGATAGGAATTGAACCCTGGACCCTTTGGTACACAGGCCGACTCTCTATCCACTGAGCCAAACTGGTTAGGGCTGTTTGTTTGTTTTATATA
>NW_005355584.1:1770984-1777839 GCF_000412655.1 Myotis brandtii
TCTGTTTTGTCATTGCTATTGTTATGGAATATTTACAGAAAAAAATGGAATTTTTATTTTTATGAACACAGATATCTCTGATCTGTTTTTAAAAATATATTGTATTTATTTTAACAGTTTTTTAATCTTACATTTTTAATGATTATTTTTTCTGACTACTTCTATTCAATTTTATATTTGGCCATCTTATCATTTATAGTATAAACTGTCTTATTTTTTAATTAATTCACCTGCTTGTTTATATTGTAATATGCTTAAGGGTATGTACTAAATTATCATTTTCCTAATTTCAATCAAACATCATCATGCAGTGTATTGAATAACTTTTCTTTATCTTAATAATTTTATTTTATTCCTTCTCATCAAAGTAAAATTTTCTGTGCAATAGTATTTTTCAGGGCTACTTTGTCCCAACCTTCCATCTGTCTTTTCCTTGCTAGTAGCAGATGGTTTTAATTAAACTTTCATTACAGTTTTCACTTTGCAATGCTGATAAATCTTTAGCAGTCTGAACCCAGGAAAGAAAGAAAAAAGACTAGATAGTCGAAGGAAAGTTATTTATGAAAACACAGAAAATAATAGAGTATGTTGCTGGGTAGCTATTCTTACAATTTGAGAGTTGGTATAATTTGATTTATTATAATATATTTTTCAACTATGCTTGATACAGGTAGCACTGAATATGAACATAATATGACAACATTCTGTATGGAGGTTTAGGTTTTTCTTTGTTAAAGGGAAACCCATTTGACTCTTTAATATCTTTAATTTCATACTTTCTTTTTTGGAGCATGCACTAGATGTTACTGTCACTCTCGTGTGACTTGCAGTGGTTAAGAAGAGGTACTATGCAGTACTGAGATAGACTTAGTTAAAATAATTAAATAAATAAAATTTGGACCTGGGATTAAAGTGGCATTATTTTTTTCTATATGTGATGTTTCCTATTAAGACCAAGAATAAAAATAACTATATATACTTTCTACTTGCTGACATATAAACTATAATGTTTTAGTCTCTATTTAAATATGTATCTATGCTCATTATACATCTATATATTTAGTACAGACACAAGCATACAACTTTTTATAACATTTTATCAATACATCTAATATAAACACACATGGAGACACAATATAAGGCTTTACTGGTCAAAATAACAATAGTGATTGTTTCCATGGAGAGAATGTCAGATTTCAGTCAAACCAACCTCTCAACAAATGCTTAACCTTGCTTTTATTAATATTTTATGAAAGATATTGATTACAAAATGTTAAAGTCTAGCTTTGGAACATCTTACAGTTAATTAAGAGTAAGTAAATTATTTGATTTCTTCTTAAAAAGAGAGACCTAAAGAAGAATTAGCAAAACGGTAAAATCTATTATATTTCTGTGTTTGATTCATTGTGTACGTAACATTATTTTCTACCTTTTTTTACATTAGCTAAATTGTTTACAGGCACTAACTAGATGTTTTAATTGTCTTCTAGAAAATCTGTGTAAAATGAGCATACTATTTTGGACAATTCAGTAAAATGCTCTTTTTTAAAAATATATATTTTATTGATTTTTTACAGAGAGGAAGGGAGAGGGATAGAGAGTTAGAAACATCGATCAGCTGCCTCCTGCACACCCCCCACTGGGGATGCACCCGCAACCAAGGTACATGCCCTTGACTAGAATCGAACCCGGGACCCTTCAGTCCGCAGGCCGACGCTCAATCCACTGAGCCAAACCAGATAGGGCCAGTAAAATGCTCTTTTCTATTTCATTGACTCTATTTCTTGTCATATATATGACACACTGCAATAAAAGAGCAGTGAACAATGGACAAATTGTAGGTAATCTAAAGATGCATGTTTTGATGCAAAATTTTTATATCTCATAAAAACAGAACCAGACTTGTAGATCACCTTCCCTGGTGCTGTGAGCAGCATTTATATGAGTGAATCAGCTCATGTCCTAAACTCTGTCTTAGCATAAAATGACTCTCAAATTACACAAAATTTGAGGTTTACTATGCCAAATGAATCATAACAAAGGACATACTTTCATTCTGCAGGTAAAATAATCAATTTTAAAAAATTTATGCCAAAATGCTGAATATATTGATTTATTTCATTGACTTTAATGGAAAAGCTCATGAATATTACATACAATAATGAGTTTATTCTTTGCCTAACAAAAAGAGTTTACCTAATAGTTGAAAAATTCCCCCAACTATACCTCTCCTCAGTGGGGCAGGGTATACTGGATACCACTGAATACAAAATGGTTCCTAACAGTCTTACAATTCTGAAGGGATCACTGTTGCTCTGCCCAACTATATCAAAGCTATTTCATTTGTAATCATATTAAGTATAAGAAAAACTCCATTTATGGTGTCTTATCCCTTTGAAAGAAAGAAAATGAACTCTTGGTCAAGCTCTGTTTTTCTCCTTCAATATCATGTGTGCAAAGAAATTTTTAAAGAGTGAAAGAAGGAATAATAGAAAACACTAACAGTGCACTTAGCAAAGAACAGTGTGCATGTGGCAACTTGAGAAAAATAAATGGCTCATTTATTAGCTTTGCCTGTCATAGAAATCTAGATGACTTAGGCAAGTGAAACTGATTTTAATACCTAAAATTCACATAATGCTTATCGCGGTATGACAAGATTTCTGGTCAATAAAATGTGTTTTCTTTTTCTTTTTTGAAAAACTTCTTAGTATTTCCAATACCTAACACAGGAAATGTTTAATAAATTAATAGATGGCTTGATTTATCGTGTATCTGAGGCCCCTAAATGCATATTGAACAATATATGGATTGGCGAGTGCGGTGGGTGGAGAGTCGTGACACAACGGAACAGGATGTGAGTAGAGTGGGTACACTGGGGTATTGGAGATAGAACACAGTATTTTTCAAGTGAATGTCAAGTGCTGTAGGTAGTATTATAGGCTCCATTGGGAGATATTAAACTTAATGCCTTCTTCCCCCCCTGGAATCTCATTATTGCTAATAAGCTAAAGAGAAATATAACTGTGAGCCATAATAAAGGATAGGATTGAGGGTTCACATGGAGATGATAAAAGATAATAAGAAATTTTTTTGGAGAAAGCATATTTCTGAGATATAATAAAGAACAATATATGAAAACATTAAGTCAGGGAGATTATTTTTTCAAAGATTTTTATTGTATTTTTTAAAATTACACATTAAGAATATTGGTATTTCTGCTGTTACATAAATTCTTTAAAAACAACACAAAACCCTTGGAAGGGAAAATTGAGAACTAAGAACTAAAACCTCTGTGGCAATAGGGTCAGGAAGCTTCCCACTTGGTTCCCAATTCTGCTGCTGCTGCTGGAGATGGTGAGCACCTATGCCTTCCTCCTCCAGCACGTGCATAACCATTTCCATCTCATTAGGGAGCCCTGTGGGCACCGCCTTCCTTCTTAGAGGGTTTCTCTAACATCACCCACAACTCTGTGCCTACTTCAGGTTTCAAGATAATTTTGTGTCTTTTCAGTCACAGGAGCAGTTTTGTGTAATGATCAAGAGCAGCTCAATGATTGCTTCTCAAATGCCATGGACTATATCACTGTGCCTGGAAATTCTCTAGTCTAAAATCCTAAATATCTCTGCTGAATGGTGACATGCCTAGGGCTTTTGTCATAAGCTCCAATCTGCAAAAAATACTGGTTGCAAATATTTCCAAATCATATTTGAGTGTGAATGAAAGAGCCCAAAGGTATTGATTGAGTCGCCACTGTTTGCAATTCAAATTGCTAAAGATTTTGCTAACCTTGGCTAGTCATCAATTCAGATGGAGACTGCAGACAAGAAATCAAGAGAAAGCTGAGACTTGGAAGGCAATGGAAGAATTAGGAAAGATCACCAAGAACAAGGATGCGACATAAGGGACCAAGGCTAAGATCATCCACCCCATTGTATTCCCAATTATTATGTATGAATGCAAAAGTTGGACAATGGAAATGGCTGATAGAAAAAAAAAATCAAAACATTTGGAATACAGTGCTGGTGGAGAGCTGTATGAATACCCTGGACCTCTATGACCTAGAGATTATTAAGCCTGAAACATCACTGGGGGCAGAAATTACAAAATCCAAGTTGCCCTAATTTGGGCACATCATTATTTTTATTTCTACCAATGTATATACATTGTGTATGCCTATATATAGTATTATCAATAAATGCATTGCAATGCCCATTAGAGCGAGGAGAAATATTGAAAACATTTAACTAGTCTGACAATAACCAGTAACCATCAATTCACAATCTAATCAATATGGACACATGAACCAATCAGAGCAGACGCCAGCTGGCAGCAAGTGGTCAGGCTATACTTATGCATTAGGTGGAATAACAGTCCAATAAGTACCATAGGCATAGCTACTTTTTATAAAAGAAGTGGATTAAGGGGGGATAAAAGGTGATGGAAGGCGACTTAACTTGGAGCGGTGAACACAAAATACAATATACAGATGATGTATTATATAATTGTACACCTGAAACCTATATCATTTTATTAATCAATGTCACCCCAATAAATTCAATTTAAAAATATATGAAGTGCAAAAAGACCAGGGAGCATTCCCAGAAAAAAAAATCTCTTTTGTATAATGTTTTTATTGATTTGAGATAGAGAGAGAGAGAGGAAGGGAGAGGGAGAGAGAGAATCATTGATTAGAGAGAATCATCAATTGGCTGCCTCCTGAATTTCCCCTACTGGGGATCAAGTCCAGAACCCAGGCATGTGTCCTAACTGGGAATCGAACCAGTGACCTCTTGGTGCATGGGATGAAGCTCAACCACTGAGTCACATGGCACAGGGCTGAATAATTTTTTAAAAGTGTAGAAAGATAGAAGGAAATATTTAATGAAACTACTAACTTTTAATACTTCATATTAAAACTCATCTATTACATTTCTTGAAATTATAGTGTCTGATAAATGTTAGAAATAGATAACTACCACCCTAAAACTCCTCTGTAAAGCAGTGTCCTAAGACATTTACTGATAAAGATTATAATTTATACTGATGTAGAAGAATTGACGAGTTGAGAGTTTGAATCAACAGAGAAGAGTAGAAGTTCTTGAAGATGTGTAAGGGAAGATTTCTCATGGTATTGGGGAAAGAGAGAATCAGGGCAGATTATAGTTTCCTTCTCTCAATTGCATTGTTATCCAATATTCACAATTTAGAAAACTTGCTGTTATAATTCCTAATGACTAACTGACTTCATAACACGGAAATTATGATCACATTGGCTGACTAAGTAGTTAAAGCACTTGAATTCTTAAGCAACAAAGACCTTACTGTGATGTAACTTCCCTTAGTAGGAAAGTGGGATGTTTTAGGAGAAGGATTGTTTTCAAATAAAACTAAAGTAATTTGTTTTGAGAAAGTTATTTACTGATGCATATAAATGGAATGGATTAAAAAGTACAGTTCAGAACATATTGTGATGAGAAATAATAAATAATTTTTGTGTGTTTTCAAAAGATGAAAGTTCAAGTCATTAGTTTACCTAATTTGCTGTTGTTATTTTCCTTGGGAACTTTCCCAAATTTGATGAAGACCTTAACCTTCAATAGATATCAACCTCAGGAAAATCCAGATATTGAAATTAGCAGACAAAATCTTAGAGGAACGGTACTGTGTCTAAACACTTAAAAAGAAGATATGGTTCTGGGTCAGATAGGGAATCTCAGCAGAGTAATAGAAGAAAATAAACATTCCAAAACTGAAATGTAAAATATATGAACTATAAAATTCATTGAAAAGGCTTTTAAGATCAAAATATATAAAAAACTAGGCTCAGTGAACTTGAAGATAAGACAGTAGGCATCATTTGATTTGCAGGAAAGAGAAAAAATGAAAGATTAGAAAGAAAAAATGAGTTGAACCTTGTAGGGAGCAGCTATAGGGTTAAGCCTCAGACTGACCTGTTGGCAAAGCCACAAACAAGTCCCAGCTTAGAGGGCACAGCCCTTTTAGCATAATTAGGCTTGACCTTATGACACTCCCTAAATCTTATCTGGGTAGCTAATGGGCTGTGGGAGGTACAGCAAGTGCTGCCAAAACAAGTGAAACTCACAAGAACATTGTAACTATGGTGACCACTACCTTGTTTACCTCTGGTTATAAAATAAAGGCTCAGCTTGCTGTCTGGGTCTCTCTCTGTGGCCTTAACCAGGTACAGGAGATCCACCTAGACCCAGCTTATTCTGTGTCTGTCTTTTCTACAACCTTCACTGCCCCCCTCAGGCTCACCAAACCCTTGGCGGAGCTGGCTGGGCACAGAACCTCAATGATCATTGAGACATTATCAATGGACATCCAGGAAAAAGAAAATGAGGCAAAATTTTGGAAGAATAATTAAAAACTTCCCAAATTTGATGAAGACCATAACCTTTCTAACAAATCTGAACAAAGAAAAATTACTCTTAGACATATAATAGTGAAAATACTAAAAACCAAAAATTAAAATCCTTATATCAGCAAGAGATAAATGACAGATTACATGTAGGAGAAGCAAAACACAAACTACCTCCAACTTCTCATGAGAAATAAAGACCAGAATAGAAAACACTGGAACAAGAGCTGCAATATTCTGAAAATAAAGCAAACACTATCCAGAAGCAATTCTCTTCAAAAGTAAGACATATGCCATCTACACTAATAAAAGAGAAACATGCAAATTAACCATCACTCTGCCACTACACTACACCCACCAGCCAATCAAGAGCGAGTATGCAAATTAACCCAACTAAGATGGAGGTGGCCACAGAGCTGGAGTGAGCAGGAGGCTTGGGTTGCCCCCAGCGATGGAGGAAGCCAAGCTT
>NW_005355584.1:1778014-1811958 GCF_000412655.1 Myotis brandtii
CTCAGCCCCTCACCCAGGCTGACCACACCCCCATGGGGTGAGGGTCCCCACTGGGGGGCTTGACCAGCCTGGAAACAGCCATCAGCCCCTCACCCAGGCTGGCCAGGCACCCCAGCGGGACCCCTACCCTGATCCAGGACACTCTTCAGGGCAAACCAGCCAGCCCCCACCCATGAACCAGGCCTCTGTCTATACTAATAACAGGGTAATATGCTAATTAGACTGGGAGACCTTCCAGACGTTCTTCTGGACAAAGCCATGGTGGCGGGGCCAAGGTAGAGACGGTTAGAGGTCAAGAGGGGAGGGCAGTTGTGGGAGATCAGGGCGGGGCCATTGGGGGTAAGCAGACCAGCAGTGGGGCCAGTTGGGGGCAACCAGGCCATCAGTGGGGGTCAGTTGGGAGCGAGCAGGCCGGCAGGGGAGGCAGTTGGGGGTGAGCACACTGGCACAGGGGGCAGTTAGGGGTGATCAGGCTGGGGGGGGGCATTTGGGGGCAAGCAGGCCAGCGGCGAGGGGCAGTTGGGGGCAAGCAGGCAGGCAGGTGAGTGGTTAGGAGCCAGCAGTCCCCAGATTGTAGAGGGATGTCCGACTGCCGGTTTAGGCCCGATCCCTGTAAACCGGTAGTAGGACATCCTTCGAGGGGTCCCAGATTGGAGAGGGTGCAGGCTGGGGTGAGGGACACTCCCCCGCCGTGCATGAATTTCGTGCACTGGGCCACTAGTATTAAGATAAAAGTTGATAAACTTTTTTCCCCAACAGACTTGTACTTCAAGAAACATTGAAACAAATTCTTCAGTAAGAACAGAATTGCCATCAGATGAAATCTCTGATTTGTAACAAAGAATAAGGAACAGCAGAAATGGCAAATATATAGGAGAATATTTGCAAATATAAAATTTTCTATTTTATTTAAATGATATGTAATTGTTTAAAGCAAATATTGCAACTCTATATCACAGTGGTTATAATATAGTAGATTATATATACATATACATGCTGGGAGAACAGTAGTTACTATTCTGTTTCAAGTTTATTTTATTTTATATAAAATAGTAGAGTATGACTTTAGTGGTCTGTCATAAGTTAAAAATGCACAATAAAATCACCAGAGCAATCACTTAAAGAAAAAAAAGAAAAAGTTAACAAAGTCAGCAAAAAGACAATATAAAATTAAAATGAAGAAAATTAAAATGAATTCAGATCACACATTTCTATAAAAATTTTTTGCCCCTATAAGGACCTCCAGTCCATTAAGCCTATCAATTATTCACTGCCCATCTCCTCCCTCATATCTCCACATTCTTTCTTTTTTTAAAATCTAGGATTCTTAAGCTTCAAAAATTAATAAATCCTTTGTACATATCTTCAACTCCTCTTCACTTCTTCCTGGCCTGATCACTCACAACTTCTCTTCTCTCTCTCTCTCTCTCTCTCTCTCTCTCTCTCTCTCTCTTTCTCTCTCTCTCTCTCTCTCTGTTACATTTACCTTGAAATTTAACTCCACTCAATGTCTGTATAAGCAGATCAAGGAGGAATGTCATCCATTCTGACTAGTCTTACTATAAATTTATCACAACTTCTCAGCATGGGAAAACAAATCTCCTTATTTTCTTCAGATAAAATATTCTTCCATTTTCAATAAAAGGATGGTTTCAACTATTTGTCTTTTTACATCCCCATCACAGCCTCTTCCTTTGATATTCACAAATGACATCCTTGATTCATTTCACTAGGGAAAGAGAAACCACAAAATGGTTCTTTTAATGGTTCATTAAATTTCCAACTCTGCCTGGATCCATAATTGTATCCTATTCTTTGCCTTCCCTCTTGTTAAAATGGAATAACATCCTGTGTCTAGAAGGCCAAACATTCTATTAGTACTTCTGCAATTGAGCTCAAACAACTCTCATCTAGATGGAAAAAAAAAAATCCAGAAATGAGCCAGAATTTTTCTTTATCATCTGTTAGAATATTCACATCAACATACAAAGATGCTATATCTCGGTATTTTTAAAAAACCCTCCCCTGCCTTCCATATCCTTCCATATCTGCCCAGTTCTCTGCCCTCTTTACGTAGTATGTCCTCATGGAGTTGCATTAACTTTTTGCACAGTCATAACCCACTCGCTTCTGAGTAGAATCCAGTCATCATTTTCCTTTCACCCCCTCTCACATGCCACCACCCTCAACTCTACCAGTGACTTCCATATCATCACATCCAATTGGCACGTGGTTGTCTTCGTCCCATTTGATCTGTCAGCAGAATTTGAAGGACATGGAATATATACTTTTAAAAATGTATGTTTGTTTTTTCACTTGACTCTTCTTCTCCCAGGCCTCTCCTTCTCATACACTTTGCTAGGTTCTCTCCTACAGTAAATGTATTTCTAAATGTGCATATCAGCACTGAAGGAGTGTTTAGACCACCTGGTATATTCCTCAGGATTTTTATTTAAATGCTAGAGGCCCGGTGCATGGATTCATGGACATTGAAAGGAAATTAATTGGAAGGTGGCTGGTAGGGCCGTACTGGGCAAGACAGGCTTGACCCGCCCTGGAGCCAACCTCCCATGGTCCCTCCCTGGTTGGCCACACCTGGGGCAGTGCTGGGGCTCGAAGGGTGCCTGCCTATGGAGTGAGCAGGGTCCCATCAGCAGGTGGGGTCCCTTGGCCTGGCCGACGGGGATTGGGCTAAAACCAGCAGTGCGACATCTCCCAAGGGGTCCTGGAGTGCGAGAGGGCACTCTGCAATGTTGCTGTCACTCGGTAGCTCCTGCATTGAGTGTCTGCCCCCTGGTGGTCAGTGTGTGTCATACCTACCAGCCAACCAGGTTGGTTGGTTGGTCGCTTAGCCTTTTATATATATATAAATATATAGATAGGGTTGAACTTCCTTTTAACAGGATACAGAATGAATGGGGGAAATCTCTAAGTTTGAGGGGTAAAACCCTTTCAACATTCCTATAGATTATAAGAAAAAGTATAAAATTATTAGTAAGATTATGGAAAGAAAATGAATACAACATTGGATGTCAAATAGAATTATATGAAGAGTACGTATTCATTTTTCTGAGTGCAATAAATGTCTATGTGGATTTATGTGTGCTTTATAGTCACAGAAAAATCAGAGATAGGAGGAGTTATTTAATTGTGGAAACAGATTCAAAATTACTCCTCATAACTAAATTTATCTTTGAAATGTCAGTAAATTAGGAGAAGAAATTATATTTTATAAGTCACGTGTTTTACAATAAACATCAGGGAATTGCATTTACTTTTTATAAATTATATCATCACACCTTTTTTTAAAATATATTTTATTGATTTTTTACAGAGAGGAAGGGAAAGGGATAGAGAATTAGATACATCGATGAGAGAGAAACATCAAACAGCTGCCTCCTGCACACCCCCCACTGGGGATGTGCCCGCAACCAAGGCACATGCCCTTGACCGGAATCGAACCCGGGACCCTTCAGTCCGCAGACCGACGCTCCATCCACTGAGCCAAACCGGTTAGGGCATCATCACACCTTTTAAAATATTTACTAGACATACAAAAATAATAAAGCCTTTAGTTTCTTTTCAGTACTTTCTTAAATGCTGCAAAGTTTTTTTTTATAGAACTTTAATCAGTACGAGAGTCAACTTTTATAAGTTTGAAAGGAATAACTGCTCATAAATGAGTTCTGTTTAATATCTAACAAGGCTAAACTTTTTCCTTCCTGGCTTCTCAGTGCCTGCCTGTTAATCTGATCTGTTTTCACTCTTCCCAGACACTCCCCAATTTAGATCCACTCACTCTGACTGCTCTGTCCTGTCTGCTGCTTCAATCAGACACGATGTCTCTGAGCCTCCACACAGGCTATGTGACAATAAGGTGTTTTTTTTTTTTTAACAAGGTGTAGAGTCTCAGAGAAAGTGAGGGACTCTCCAGTCCAGGATTCTTAGGCCAGAGCAATGAAGCAACTGAGGTCAGGACAAAATTGAAGGAAGAGAATGGAAGTGGAGACAAAGGTTGAATGAAGGACAACAAAATAAGGGAAGAATTCTTTTAAGAATAAAAGAAAAACATGCAATGTTTTGTTTTTGTTTTCCTTTGAATGAAATGTTTGGCACATTTAATCCTTTTCAATAATCTATTTAATTTTTGTATTCAGCAAATAGTAGGCATACTTCAAACAAGTATTGCAAAGTAGCCATTTAAATTTTTAACTATCTCTCTTAGGCTAATAGTTGGAGACATGAATAAGGAACGCAGACATTCATCATCCATCCCCCTGTCTTTCCCTGATATGGTCTGAAACAGAAGCTTGTAAGTGGCGGAAGAGGGAAAAGGAGAATGAGAACTGACTCCCATCACACGCCCTTCAGCTGACCAACCCACAGCTGGAGACATAAAGGGGAAATAAACATATCTTACTTCTTTATCTTAAACTGAGCTGTAAATTCACAGGGTTTGCAGACATTTCATCTTAGGCAGAATAAATGTTTACTCCACTAACTAAGGTTTAATGAAAGATGGGAGACAAATAAATTTGCATTTTTATTATATGCTAAAGCCATATTTGTTCAATGGCAATAGTTGTGTTGATTTTCCTTGATGAGTGCTGTTCATTCAATCTGCCTAATACATGAAATATTAGCATTTCAGTAAGAACCCTTTCTGAATTTAAACCTGAGAAAGGTCATTGCTTTTAACAACTCCTTCACAATTTTAAGTATGTTCATGGTGACTGAAGTTGATGCTGTAGAATACATGAAAGTTGCATTTATATTAGTTTCTTGAATGGTTGGCATTTTTGTTTGAAAGGACAGTATACATAAGAGAACATTGAAGTCTATGTTATGAGGGGTTTTTTTGTTGTTGTTTTGTTTTTGGTTGTTGTTGTTAATCCTCACCCAAGAATATTTATCCATTGATTTTTTAAGAGAGAGTGGAAGGGATGGGGAGAGACACAGAGAGAGAAACATTGACGTAAGAGAGACACATTGATTGGTTGCCTCCCACATGTGCCCAACTAGGGCTGGGATGGAGCCTACAACTGAGGTGTGCGCCCTTGACTGGAATCAAACCTGGGACTCTTCAGTCTTCTGGTTGATGCTCTTCTCACTGAACCAAGCCAACTAAGGCCATGTTATGAGGGTTTTAGAAAGTGTGATTAATGTATAATTCCAGGAGGGTGGGACTCTAGACGAGATTGGGAAGTAAAGGAGTGCTGGCAAGTGCGTCTAGGAGGTTTTCCTGGACCCTACGAGACACTTACTATTCCTCTAAATCTTTTACTATTATATCTCTAAATCAAAAAGTGAAATGGAAATATGAATGCATTATATCTCTGCTACATACCTATCAAAATAGTACAACTAATCAGAAAATGTTAACTAGGCTTTTGCTACATTAAAGAGTACCTGTTTTCTGTATCCATTAATTATTTTCTTTACAGCCTCAAATTATATTGTCACCAGTTGGTCAGAATCTTTATGAGACCGGCATCTTTTGCATTCTCACTTGATTCAAAATTCTTTATTTTAAAAATATAACAATACTTTCATTGAAATTTTTTCCCCTCAAGAATATCGTATGAGATATACAATGTATTAGAGAAAACAATATAAACTCACTATAGTTGCTCTTATTTTTTTCCCAGAATGAGTTTAACAATGATATTAAAAATCAGGTTAGAAATAAACACAATTTCAAAAAGCAGAGGATAGAATATATGCTCATATTTCTTCTGAATGAAGCCATTTCTATCAGAGATAGTTAACTGCAGCATGTTACTATCCTGAAGTTTATAAGCTGGACAGAAGACTGAGAAACAAGATCAAGCCATGTGGTACAATTGTTAACTGCTGGGAATCAATAAGAGGAGATAGTCCATGCTGGCACATCTCAATCACAAGTGGAGTGGAAAGACAGTAGGAGGTGTACCAACAGTAGGTGGCTTAGCAAGCAAAGAACAAGGAACTGCTCATTCTCGAGGCTCAGAGAGCTGCCCATTTGAACAGCTCTTTGTAGAACTTGGGAGGTTTACAGTAGAATTTTCTTTTTGAAGTACCGAGTTGTTATAAATTTTGGAAATGTTGTTTAGAAATCCCAGCAAAAATTTAAAATTGAGAGGACCCTCTGAAACACCACTAAGAGCAATTCTTTCTAAATTTATTCCAAATATAGTTAGTTCAAGTTTTGTTCAGGATACTAAATATAGGACAGACACTGGGCTTGGTGTTAAAATTGCAAAAATGAATGAAGCTAGCCTTTGTTCTCCAGTAGACTACTTTTCAAAGGAAAGAAATCCAGGCCTATAAACATTTCAATATGATTTTTTTAAATGACACAATTGACATACACACAGGGTCCTATGAGAAGAACCTAGAGAGATCTAGTATGTCTAACCAGTAGGAGAGCTTTGAGGATCAACTCAGTATATTTTGTTACACAAATATATTTAATGAACATGTGTGTTTTAAGGTATATTAATAAAATTAAGCATTGCTATGGCAAAAATATCCAACAGGTAACCTGGGGCTGCTAAGACCCTCATCAGTGTAGGATAATGTAACCTGATGTGTTTGAAGGCTCCATGTGTTTATTCTGGGTCTGGTTCCTAGACCATCTGTGGCAGAACCAGCCATTAATGGGAAGGCCAGGATTGGGTAAATAGTCCTGGAGGTTTACCAAAGCAAAGGTGCATGACAAATATAGCTTATATTAGTTTATATTAATTAATTTATTTTAGCCTTGCATTGTGGTGCATGAGTGGGATGCAATAACCAAAATGCCCTTATGACTCAGTTTAAAGTGGGTGCTTTGAAATTCTGCCTCAATCAATTTCAGAACACCTCCTGAGCAGCTTCTGCTTCAGTTTCTGCACCCAGGAACAGGCTATGCCTGGGGATTCATGCAGGAATAGAGCACGATGTCAAAGATTTCTGATGAAGAGATCCAGGGCAAGGGCATGATGGATGAGGGATGCCCTGGGACTCTGTTCCCCTTCAAGGGCATGCACTCTACTATTCTATCAGGTGCGTGTGTTTTTAAACTCCTCGTCTACCTACATCCTTGCCTTTTCATTCCTGGAATGAAATTTGAGTTTCTGGAAGTCAAGATCCTCTTCTGATCTTTGTCTTTTCCCAGCACAAGTGGGCAATGGAGGGATCTGATGAGGAAAGTGAGTGGCTAAGGCTTCCGCACCTTGCAGGTAAATGGAGCACTCAGATGCAATATACACAGGTGATAACAAGGCACATGATCAAAAGGTTATCCACTATTGATCAAATTCACATATGTAGCACACAGAACAAGCCACAAATTCTGAAGCACATATTTACAATGATTGAGACAAAGCAACGAGACAGAACATTAAAAAGTTAAATTTGGTCTAAATTATACCTATAATTTAGATCTATATCTGATCATTTCAACAAATATAAATACCTATATGAAGAATGATATGAAATGATAACTTCACGCCTGGAAATCAGTGCAAGGTACTTGCTTGAAGTATCAGACTATGTTCAAATCCATGTTTGGCCTTTGCTGACCCTCTGACCTCCAGCCACTTACTTAACCAAAGCTCACTCACTTTACCTGCCAACTGTAGATGATAATATCACTTAGCATTCATCTTCACACAATCAGAGATTTAATAAATTTTTTTCATGGATGTGTGTGTGTCTTTGTTTGTATTTCCATGGATGTGTGTGTGTTTTTGTTTGTATTTCTCTAAGTATGTTAGATAAAATTTAATATAATAATAAAATTCAGAGAAGACAGTAAGAATGGAGAATATAAAAATAAAATCTAATCTTGAATAATATGTAGCAAATTTGACAGGTTTCACAGATATTATGGTGCCTAGGAGACCAAGAATCATCTGAATTTTCAACCAAGATTAGGGTGACTCAAAAATAATACCAAAGCATCCTCAGAATTAAAGAATCTTAGTAGGGAAGGGGCCCAAACATTTCCTAATGTAGAAGTCAAGACTACATTAACAGGTACTTTAATGGAAATAGCTAGGAGTTCATCTACTTAAGTGTATCCTAAGGATAATGTTGATTTCCCATCCCTCCTTCAGAGCAGAAATTGGATATAGAAAGGAATGAGTACAATTTGTCAGTATGTGTGCTGAGCAATGGGACAGTATGTGACAATAGTTCCTGCCTTTGACAATCTAACTGAGCTTCTGATGAAAGCCCTTCTGTTTTTATTATATTCAAGTTTATTTTCCTGCATTGAGTGTTCTTCACACCTATTTTCTTGAAGGATTTGAATACTATTTCACAGAGAACAACTAATGAACATGTAGTTGGCATTGACATCTTCATAAATGCACCAATGTTTCTAAATAGAACATTTTTATGATATATATCATGTTCAAAATATGTCCAAACTAGATGTATGCTAAATATTTGTACTCAGTAAATCAAAATGTAACCAACACATGCAAAAAATATAACTCTTTCTTCACTTTCAGAATTTTTTTAGTCAGAGGTATTTATTCACTTTTACATGTCATCTTACAATGTAAATATTTATGAGTTTCTTATCTCAACTCATGCACAAGTCTTTGTATTTTTTATCAAAATATTGAATTAGGGAAATGTATGGCATTAGGGTTGTTCTTTCTAAGATAATTTCTTCTTCTGTTTTCTTTATTCCAATTCCACCTCTTTGGCCTCTGTAGGGTCTCAAATCATTTCCAATTAAATTTACTGTCTTGAGAAAATAATTTAGATTTCACCTCTGTTTTCCTCTCAGCAACATTTAAATAAAAGAAACAAGAGAGCTATCTATCTCTGTTTATCTCAGAGTTTATCACACTTTAAATCAATGTCAATCCATAGAGTTATTTGAAGACTTCATAAAATAATTTACTAGCTAGAGCATTAGGGACCCTAATTTTAACTCTATTTACAGATGAAAAATTGAGATTGAGGAAAGTTATGCAATTTGCCCACTTGTTAGTTGTCATAAGAACTAAAAGTAAAACCCATACATTCTAAGTTAATCTATTAAACCAGTCGGTAGGTAAATGTGGATAACCTACCCCCAAATTATTTTAGTTTCTCATTTTCTTTGTGTGATTTTCACTTGAACACTTCATTTGGACTTTCATGTTGCCTCTTCTCCCCTACATTTGATACCAGATATTGGGCACTAGTTTAGAAAAGCGTGAGGACGACTAAGGACGGAGAGAAAGTACAGGCTGTACTCAGAGGGAATTCATGAAGCGTGAGGACAACTAAGAAGGGCGGAGAGAAAGTACAGGCTGTACTCAGAGGGAATTCATGAGGAGACCCTCCCACCGGCACACACCCTACTTGGAATTTGACTCACTTTGGCTACATCATCCACACTCATCAGTTTCTCTCCAGCATTCTCCTTAAATCAGCACATAGCACACAGTTACTAAAATTCATTTTTTGGTATTTTACCCCAATCTATATATTTATATATTTTTTTAAATAGAAAAGAGTAACCATAAAGCATGTCTCTGAGCAAAGGAATGTTGTTTTCATGCACAACCTCCTTTCCATCTACTCGTTGCAGATTTTGTTTTCCCCTTCTGATGAACACTTCCCTTATTTTGGAATGTTCCTTTAAAAATGATTCATATCCCAAGGCTATGACCAGAGAGTATAAAGAGAAATTTGTTTCAAAATGCCATTTTTTTGTGTGTGTGATCTCAACCCCTACTATTTCCAAATCAGCAGCTTGGGAACATTAGGGCCATTCAGGTTCAGTTCACAAAAGTCAGTCTCCTCAAAAGCTGCCTTGTCCTCTGCTGTTATGAATGAATTGCCTAGTAACGTTATCCTCACCCAAGTCATAAGCCATGTTCATGGAGTTCAAACTGCAGTATCATTCTATGGAATTCTCCTAACAAAATAATAAAATGCAACGTCTCTTGCCTGTTCAGACAGTAGTTATTAACTATAAGTTAAATAAGAATCAATATTCCTTATAGAATGAAATAACACAAAGCCGGTGTGAGCACACTAATTAAATCCATAACATGCGAAATCCAGACCACGGGTTGGATTAAGATTCCCATTTCTCAGGAAGGTTATTGTATAGTTACCATTCAACAGTGGCAGGAATCAACTTCATCTTTTTATGAGAAATAAAATAAAACAGGATAATTATGAATCATTTTTCAAAAATAGTTCTCTAGTTACTATTTATGAATACTAATCATTTAATGATTGGTTTCATAATGCTCGCACCAATGAGGTAAAAAGAGTGTATTATCCTTAAATTAAAGACTCAAATCAAATAGAAAGTTTGTGTTTTCTGAGAGTAAACATTAAGTAAGTCGTTTAATTAAAACATAGCTATTCATACCGGTACTTGTGTTTTCTGAGAGTAAACATTAAGTCGTTTAATTAAAACATAGCTATTCATACCGGTAAATATACTTTTTTAACTACAGAGGAATAATAGAGCAAGAGAGAGAAATGTGCATTTGGGAGGAAAAAAACAGGAATGGAAGTGATGCTTGTACTGACTATAATCTTTTCAATTATTCCTCATACAGACGCCAAGCTGAGAACAGCATTTCACTTTGACTAAACTATTTAGTCAAGGACAGGTGATAGAAATAAGCATTTGTTTCTTTGCGATTTTATTGTGTTTATTTTGTAAACATATGTTTTCTTTCTCCTGTGGAACCTGATTTCTGCTATAACTGGGGACAGGATTTAGGCTGTTAGCTAGGAAGTTGGTGCTTGCTCAGAGAGTCAGTTAGATCCTCTGATATAAACATGGGCTCCAGTGGTAAGTTCTGTGCCAGCCATATTTCTATTGATTTAATTGTCCCAGTGCAAATCACAAACAGAATATTAACATAGATATAAGATACATCACCATCGCAGTTTGAAGACCTAAGTGTGAATCTCAATTCACCTTTTCAAAAGTTATGTAGGTGATATTTAAGAAACATGTTTACCCTAATGTGTGTCATTAAGATTACATTCCACATCAAAGGGTTGTTGCAATTATAGAAAATAATGTCTAATATTGACTAGCACAGTAACAAACGTATCTACTTTTCTTCCATTTTGTAAACATGATTCCATAGAGGACTCCTACTTACTGTTGCATTGATTCAGGATTCTATTAATTATAGATATATTTATTTTTTATAAAAATTTATTATAGATTTAAGGTCCCATTTATCTTATGCATCCACAGAAGACTTAATTCTTTCCAAAGTGATCTAATTAACAACTAGAGAATTACATAGTTGCTGAGAAAATCAGTTTTCTGTATCTTTTACATATTGGCTCGCCCAAGCACACTTATTTCTTTTCAAAGAAAATTATCGTTCTTCTAAGGGACTGAGAAACATAATAATCCAAAACTTGGCAAACCGACACCTAGATGTGCTGTATTTGGCTGACATAAAATCAGACACTGCTACTAAACACATGTTGAAGATTATCACAGATTGAAGCCTTTATAGGATCTTCTGTTTGTACATTTGCTGTTCATCTGTGAAAACAAAGCCACAACTTTCTTGTTTATATACAACCTGGGATGCAGTCAATGTTTGAGAAGTTTAAGCATGCTAAATCCATTTAGCCTTTGAAACATCTAAATGTCTATGTTCCCCACTTTTTGTATTGATTCAGAAGCCTCTAGTAATGCTTCTAAAATCTGAGAAAACAAAATAATAAGCCATTTCATTTTTTTATTCTCTCTAAATGTCATTAGTCATAAATGTCAAGATAAACTTGCTTTGAGTTACACGGTTTGACATATCATGTATGATTGACATCACAAAATAATAGCATGAGTCACATTTGCAGATGCCTACGCAAAACTTGCTTACACATGGAACTCTCAGACATGGCAATGATAAAGCCTTTTACTTTTTTTGGCAACATCGTATGTCATGAAAAGTGAAATGAAACATCTTTAACAAAAGGATATGCTGCGTTTAAAATGTCACATCCTTTTGTTTCCAGCTCCTCTTGCTGAATATGGACATTGTGGAATGACATTCAGTGTAGGACATCATAAATGCCTTGTAACTTAAATATGATTGTTTAACCATATTTGTTAGGAAATGAATCGAAAAACTTATAGCAGGTACAATATCTTCAGATGCAAATTTATAAAGATGTTTTGAATTTTTCAGCACTTAAACACATAGTACTTATCTGCTCCTTCCTTTGGCTGAATTAGAATGTGTTATTACTATCCCTATTTTACAGACGAGAGAACTGAGGCACAGAGAGGTAAGTTACTCTGATTGTCCACATATTTAAAATATATTTCTTTATTGATTTCAGAGAGGAAGGGAGAAGGAGAGAGAGAGATAGAAACATCAATGATGAGAGGGAATCATTGATTGGCTGCCTCCTGCACACCCCCTACTGTGGAACGAGCCCGCAACCCAGGCATGTGCCCTCGGCCGGAATCGAACCTGGGACCCTTCAGTCCGCAGGCTGACACTCTATCCACTGAGCCAAGCCGGCTAGGGCTAGTCCACATATTTAAAAAGTATTTGTGCTCAGTGGATAAGTTGTATAACCTGCTGGCTTACTCACTGTTCTTTGTTTGGAATTTTGTATTTGAAGAAAAGGTTAGAGTTTTAACTCATAATTGGAAAATGATTATTCACATGAATGCTTCCTGAGTGTCCTGAGAGTTCTGACAGTGGAATAGATTAGGTGTATAGGCTGCTATATAACAGCAATTACTCTGCCAAATAAAGCAAAAGTATACAATAGGTTTGTGTCTATGTTTCCATCCAATTTTGACAATAATAATGGTATGTGTTGTAAAAAAAAAAAATAGCCTCATCCAAAAATAGTTTTCTTGCCTTTTGGGTTGAATTGTTTGTCAAAATGATGAGCCAATTGTGCGAAGAGAATCAGCATTTAGGGGTATCTTTTCTACCTGTCACAGCAGTCCATCCTGACAAGGTAGAAGCTGATAAAATGTCTGAAGTCTTCTTTTATCAGCCAACTAAGTCCTGATTTGAAAAAGCAAAAGCTGGTTGCAGAGCAAGATGCTCAGGAAGTAATAGAACAATGAGCATCCTAAAAATCACAGAGGCAATAACTTTTCTAATCTATATCCATTTACAACAAACTCAGATAATTAAAAGAAAATGAGAATGCTTACGATGTGCAGTTATCTATTTCTTCATGTATCCTTCCACATGTCACACCAAACTTCATACCATTGGACTCACGTAAAAATTTAAGCTGCAGCACAGCCATTAAGGGAAGGGCTCATACCCCTCTGGAATGCACACTAGAAATGTATCAAATTATTTTCTAAAATAGCCCAAAGCAGCTCAAGTAGTTTCAGATTGCTTCAGGCATTCTTAATTTCTGACTGACAAGAGTTACGGAATTTAGCTGTAATCATCCTATTCATTCAAGAAAATGTTAATAATTGCAAAAAAAAATAAAAACACTAGCACCTCATATTTGCACATTTTAAAATGGAGAACATAGTGTACAATGCCCTCCAGATAATATTTTTCTTTGAGTAAAATTATTAAATAGTGCTGACAACAAAAAACTAACAAAGCAGATTTCTTCAGACAGTTCTGAGTCTAGAAGGCATAACCTTCTTCAACGATAGCACTTGGGCAAAGAACTGTAACAGTAATTATATTTGGGTGAAAATTACCATACTTTTGTGCAGCTTTCTGAAAAAAAATGGCTCATTAATTCACTAAAAATCAAGCGAACATACTTTAATGTTATTTACTGAACCTGAGTCATTTAATAAAAGTAAAAAATTCATATTAACATTTAGTAGATCCCATTGTAGCTAGATATTATTGAACATAATGTTGGATTATTTTCCACATTCATTGACAGCTAAAAACCTGAGTGTGGTGAATTAATAACTCAGGAACACATGGTTGGTGGCAACACACGGTATTTTTTACTTCGTATTCACTTAGGGTGAATAGGATGTTAAAGATCTCATAGCACTTCCAATCCAAGAATATTCCCATGAGACAAGCATTCACGTTCTGCATGAGCAACTAATAGTGAAGAGGGAGCTCACTAGCCTGCTGCTCCATTGTTTTGAAACTGGGATCCTTTTTCTCTCTCATTATTTTGAGTCAAAATCTGCCACCTTATAAGTTCCTCTTATCGTTGTTAAGTCTCTGTTACGGGATACTTCAGAATAATTTTAGCACCTTTCCCAAATAGCATGTCATCAAAATCTGGAAGCTGCAATCACTACTCTGACTCCATGATTTAAATATTTTCAATTTCCTAAGCCATTACATTTACGACATAAAAATTAGACATCCAAACTCCATCTCAAAGCCCAAATTTATTTCTTAGATGTTTCTGAACTTCTGAAACACAGGTGTGATCACAGAAATTCAAATGTATTTATATAAAAATAGAATTTATTTTAAAACTGATACAGATAACTGAGCTCACCTTCTGAAGGACATCTTGGTCACCTCCAAGTTTTGCAAATGAATAAAGCTGCCATTGCAGGTTTTTGTGTGGACATACATTTTCAATTCCTTTGGTAAATACCAAGGATGCAATTGCTGGATCATACAGTAAGAATATGTTTAGTTTTATAAGAAACTACCAGTCTTCCAAACTGGCTGTACCAAGAATTATTTTTTATTTGGATACCAGTTCTTTATCATATGAGTCTTTTGCAAATATTCTTTCCCAGTCTGTAACTTGTTTTCTCATTCTCTTGTCCTTGTCTCTTGCAGAGCAAGAAGCTTTTAATTTTCATGAAATATAGCTTTTTAAAAAATTTCTACCCAGGATAGTGCCATTGGTATTGTATCTAAGGAGGTATCACTTTAAATATGATCTCATCTAATTTTTCTCCTATATCATCTGAGTTTTACAATTTTGTGATTCACATACAGGTCTGTGAGCCACACTGAGCTTATTGTTTTGTGAAGGCTGTAAGGTCTGCGTCTAGATTCACTTTTTAGGTGTCCAATTGTTCCAGCACCATTTGTTGAAAACACCATCTTCGCTCTGTTTGTATTGCCTTTGCTCCTTTGTCAATGATCAGTTGGCTATATTTGCTGGGTCTATTTCTGGGCTCTGCGCTCTGTTGCATTCATCTGTGTGTTTGTTCTTTCACTAATAACACACTGTCTTGATGACTGTAGCTGTTGAGTAATTTTTGAAGTTAGTTAGCATTAGTCCTCCAACTTTGTTCTTCTCCTTCAATATTGTGTTGGCTATTTTGGGACTTTTGCTTCTTTATATGAACTTTAAAATCAGTTTGTTGATATCCACAAAATAACTTGCTCAGAATATGGAAAAAAGGAAAATAATGGAGACTGAAATACTTCACATATTTTAGGAAACAAATAAAAGACTATAAAAGTGAATGCATATGCTGAATGGCTGCTGCAGTCAGGAAAGCAGCTCCTGAGTGAGATGCCTGGGGCTTCAGATCTCTGGTGAAGGCAAGAACACAGAGGGCACCCTGCGGGCAGCTTATTCTGAGAAGCAAACCAGTGACACTTGAAACCCGATTCCTGAATTCTCTCTGACCCTTCACAGTAGCAGAGGAAGAATGCCCAAAGGACGGTCAAAGCACAAACATGCATCTGCACACAGTAAATGAATGTCAGACGAGGAACACAGGGCCAAAAATATTGAACTAAGGCAAGAGAAAACTCTTGCCAACCCCTTATTTAGCATTTAAATAAAATAAAAATATAGCCATGGTCAGATTGCTGTAAGACTAATAATGCAGGACTAAGAAAAGGAACAGCACACAGAAATACATAATCATAATAATTATGCAAAATGCAAATGAACTAACTGGTAGTAGAGAGATTCTTAAAGGTTTGAATTGGCCTTACCACCCTGAAATTATTAAAGACTATAAATACATTGTTTATTTCTTTCTTCCCAAAAAACATTGTTCACTAAATGTCAGACACATCTTTTTTTAAATGTAAATTCTACATTGTTTAAAATATTACATATGTCTTTTTCCACTATTGACCTATCCCTGCCGTTCCCACCCCCCAGCACATGCCCTCACCCCGCTACCGTCTGCGTCTATGGGTTATGCTTAATATCCATGCACACAAGTCCTTTGGTTGATCTCTTAGTCCTCCTCCCCCCGCCTTCCTTCTGAGGTTAGATGGTCTGATCAATGCTTCTATGTCTCTGGATATATTTTTGTTCATCAGTTTATGTTGTTCATTATATTCCACAAATGAGTGAGACCATGTGGTATTTTTCTTTTGTTGACTGGCTTATTTCACTTAGCATAATGCTCTCCAGGTCCATCCATGCTGTTGCAAATGGTAAGAGTTCCTTCTTTTTTACAGCAGCATAGTATTCCATTGTGTAGATGTACCACAGCTTTTAATCCATTCATCTGCTGATGGGCACTTAGGCTATTTCCAAATCTTAGCTGTTGTAAATTGTGCTGCTATGAACATAGGGGTGCATATATCCTTTCTGGTTAGTGTTTCTAGTTTCTTAGGATATATTCCTAAAAGTGGGATTACTGGGTCAAATGGGAATTCCATTTTTAATTTTTTGAGGAATCTCCACACTGTTTTCCACAGTGGCTGCACCAGTCTGCATTCCCACCAGCAGTGAAGGAGGGTTCCTTTTTCTCCACATCCTCTCCAGCACTTGTCATTTGTTGATTTGTTAGTGATAGCCATTCTGACAGGTGTGAGATGGTACCTCATTGTTGTTTTGATTTGCATCTCTCCAATGATTAGTGACTTTGAGCAAGTTTTCATATATATCTTGGCTTTCTGTATGTCCTCTTTCAAAAAGTGTCTATTTAGGCCTTTGCCCATTTTTTAATTGGATTGGATTATTTACCTTCCTTTTGTTAAGTTGCATGAATTCCCTATACATTTTGGAGATTAAATCCTTATTGGCAAATATGTTCTCCCATGCAGTGGGCTTTCTTGTTGTTTTGTTGATGGTTTCTTTTGCTGTACAGAAACAATCCCATTTACCATTGCAACAAAAATTAAGATACCTAGGAATAAATTTAACTAAGGAGGTAAAAGACCTGTACTTGGAAAACTATAGGATGTTGAAAAAAGAGATAGAGGAAGATATACACAAATGAAAGAATATACTGTTTTTATGGATTGGTAGAATCAACATCATTAAAATGTCCATAGTACCCACCGAAATCTATAGATTCAATGCATTCCCCATTAAAATACCAATGGCATATTTCACAGACCTAGAACCAACTCTCCAAAAATTAATGTGAAATAAAAACAGACCCCAAATAGCCACAGCAATTCTGAGAAAAAAGAACAAAATTGGAGGGATCACAATACAGATATCAAGCTATACTACAAAGCCACTGTTCTCAAAACTGCCTGGTACTGGCACAAGAACTGACATATAGACCAATGGAACAGAACAGAGAACCCAGAAATCAACCTAAGCCATTATGTTTGATTAATATTTGACAATGGAGGGAAGTGCATACAATGAAGTCAAGACAGTCTCTTCAATAAATGGTGTTGGGAAAATTGGACAGATACATGCAAAAAAATGAAACTAGACCACCAACTTACACCATACACAAAAATAAACTCAAAATGGATAAAGTACTTAAATGTAAGATGGGAAACCATAAAAATCTTAGAAGAATCCATAGGCAGCAAAATATCAGATATACAAAATAAAGATATGTTGTAGCAATATCTTTACTGATACACCTCCTAGGACAATGGTAACTAAGGAGAAAATAAACAAATGAGACTACAGACACATCTTTTTTAGTGATTTGAGACCCTGGGAAATGTTACTGCTTCAATAACCTAATTGTACTTGCATCTTTCCCATGTTGTATTGTTTGCTGTGTCTGTACCAAATCCAATAGAACAACTTGAATTTGGTATGTATAACATTATATTTCTCTCCTTCCATCTACGTCTGATTATACTTTGTTATCTTTTTAACAAATGAGATTATACCATACATACCATGTTGGACCTATTTCTGTGCTGTAATAAGTCACTAGTTGCTTTTTATGTCAATACCTTAAGTTCTCTCTCTCTCTCTTTTTTTTTATCCTCACACAAAGATATGGTTTTGTGTTTTGTTTTGTTTTAGAGAAAGAGGAAGGGAGAGAGAAAGAGGGAAGAAGAGAAAAGAGAGCGAGAGAGAGCAATATTGATGTGAAAGAGAAACATTGACTGGCTGCCTCCCATACATGCCCTGACCAGTGATCAAACCTGCAAAGTAGGTATGTGCCCTGACCAGGAATCAAACCCACAACCTTTTGGTGTTCCAACCAACTGACCCACCCAACCAGGGCAATTCTCTCTCAGTTTTATGAAGTTTGCATGCAGTACGATTATTTCAGTGATATTACAAATTGTTTAATAAATTTAATAAAACCTCTATTTTATGTTCAGTATAAAAATCCTGCAATGAACATTGTTTTCATGTGTGTTATTGGATTGTATGATTGCTATTTAGGATCTGTTTGTGATGGCTATTTAGGATCTATTTAGACAGAGTGCTTCTGAGTAGAATATTTTAAATTATTTTTATTTAATTGTTTATTTTTATTTAAATTATGTATTACATTGTCAGTTTCCTCTTCAAAATATGTTGTATAATTCTTTAGGTAGCAGTGTACTAGAGTGTTTTCCCCCTCTTTGTGCTCTTTCAATATGTGTAAACTTTTCCCAATATTTTATTTAAAAAGAACTGATTCGTTTTGCACTGATAGTAAAGGAAAAGTATATTTTACATATGTGTTACCATTTCTCTTTGTTTATTAACTTTTTATGTCCTTTGCCTTTTTTCTGTAGTTTTATTAGTTTCTAAAAACATCTGTGTATACCAAAATTTTACTGTCATACAAAAATTTAAAAATCATTTACCAATTCGTTAGCTAACTCTAAAGTATTTAGTAATCCGTCATTTATCAGCTGATTGCAAATGCCACATGTGGCATATTCTTTTACTCTTTGAAAATTTAAGTATTTGTTTCATAGAACTTATTTTATTATTGTTGTTAAGAGATAAGACAAATTTGTGTGTGTTTAGAGTAGTTGTTTAAAAATATATATTTAATTAATTTTAATCCATTAATTAATTCAGCATTTCTCAACTTGTTTAAATTCCAGCTTCATCCTAGAGTCATACTGAATCCGTGTGTCTATTTCTGGATTCTTTGCTCGGTTCTATAACACAGTAGCAGAATGTTTTCATTCTGGCATAGCAAGTCACCCTTTAGTACTGGTATTAGTTTTCAAAATTCATTTCACAATTGTCTACGTTTTTTAAGATACCTTTGAAGATTCATTTATATAATTGTTTTGTAACTGGTCATTTTACTAAATTATTTATAATCACCTCTCAGTATATTGTCTTTGAGAGCATTCATTTCTATAATCATATGAAAAGCAATATTAAAATATGCATAAAGAGAAGTTTGGGGGAAAAGTACCATTTTAAGAAAAGTGTCAATCATTTCACAAGTTTGTTGACAGCTAGTGTGTGCAGTTCTGCTTTGTGTTCTATGATGACCATTTTCAGCTGCTTCACTGCAAATAAAAGCTGGTAGGTAGATGACTAACTTACACTCTAGTTAAAGTTGCCAAATTTAGCAAATAAAAATAGAAGAGGATGCTCAGATAACTTTATTTTTTTTTCAGATAAACACTTTTTTAAATCATAAGTATGCCCCAAATATCACAAACAAATTGAAATTGAATTGGTGTCCTATATTTTATCTGGCAATCCTAACTCCAAAACAAGGTCAAATGCCATTCAGTTTAAGGAACCATCCCTTAACTATAAGTTTATAAATTTATGTTTCCTAAATATTAGTGTGTATTAAAACATGAATTAACTTTTAAAAATTGTAATTTCTACTTTATTCCTTTTTTAAAAATTTTGAATCTCAAAAATACAGTTCCTTTCAAAATGAAGTTGGTAAATGTTTAATATCTTTATCACAATAAAAAGTTAAATGCTGTATGTGTCACAAGATTCCTATTTAAAGTTAATAAATCCAAAGCCAAGGAACCAATGATTTATGGCACGCCATGTAGCTCTACTGCCTTGGAAGGAAACTAACAATGTTCCCGTGCTGCTAAAATTTGTTCTGTAGAGCCCAGGATGTAGATACCAAAGATGAATTCTGAAAGAGAACAGAGCAAAATTCCCTTTATGCACTTTGGGCTAGTATGCCAAATATTTTATCAGGGATCAGCCAAAGAGTTATTCTACCCCAACATTGCCACCTACAGTTAGAGCACACTTAACAAATTCACAAAATGTGACCATGCATTTTATTTTTTAAAATTTTCACTTTTTAAAATGAAAAGAAGGAAATGAGGGGAAAGGGATGTGTGGAGAAGAAGGTATCAGATTTCAGAACTTTGATCATGTGGAGAAGCAAATTCAATCTTGAAAATGTTAACTGTTTTACATTACAGACAAAAGTGAAAGAATAATGTACATCTGCTCCCTTCTTGTTTAATCTCACTTCACAACACAATCTTTTACATAGTTATCTTTTCAACATTTTTTTTCTTTATATCCTGTTCTTTTCTCCAAAAATTTCAACATATTTTTGTTTTTTTCTGTTTCAAAGCTTTTGTGTTTCTTTTAAACAAAAATTCTAAAAATTTCTAAAATCTCTAAAATTCTTAGATAGCATTAACGATTATTCAAAAATTATTGACAGCAAAGGGAGAATATAGTTGCTCCACAAAAGAGCTGAAGGAAAGTGAAATTAAAATAAATACCCCTTATTTGAGCAACAGGGGGCTTCTCGGCTGCCAAGAAGACTAATTTAAATCATTTTTCATAAACTCTCCACAAGAAAAATAGGAATAAATTGGATTGTGTCTATGTGACTCAGCATTATCTTTTGACTTTATAAACTGCTGCAATTTTCAACTCCTCAATTTCCTGCTTACCACTGCTCAGCTCCATTTGGTCTGTGGGAAGTAGGAAACCTGGGGATAATTTTTAGGTTGTGCCCATTCTTAACTAATCCAATCTAGTCTATAGTGGACATAGAGGGGGCATATAGTAGATACATAGTGGACATGTGTATGTTAATTAAAGTTCAATATGAAACAGCTATGTCTAGATTCTATGTTCTACTTCTATATTAAAAGTAGGTATAGCTATTGTCAATTACTAACACTTAACTGTCTGATCCCATGCTTTGAAAGCATAGTAATAGTTTGCCTATCTTGTGGTCGGCAAACTGTGGCTCGCGAGCCACATGTGGCTCTGTGGCCCCTTGAGTGTGGCTCTTCCACAAAATACCACGTGCAGGCGCGCATGTACAGTGTGATTGAAACTTCATGGCCCATGCACAGAAGTCGGTATTTTGTGGAAGAGCCACACTCAAGGGGCCAAAGAGCCACAAGTGGCTCGCGAGCCGCAATTTGCCGACCACTGGTACAATTTAATGAGGAGATCATTTTTCTTCTTAACCAGGGCAGCTGACTTGTCCCGTGCTTCCTAATATATCCATTTGGGATAGAATTACTATCTCATAAAATATTTCAGCACTATACTTGCTGTTTAGTTAAGTTCAATAAACAATTGTTGCTAGAAATACTTTTTATTTAATTGTTTGAAATAAAAATAATATTAAACATCATTCTCAATTCACTGTTCTTAAGCATTAAGGAGATGTGTTCATATTGATTATGATATAGCCATTTGCTCTTCCTTATGTTAAAAGTTTTATTAAATAACTATTTCTAATCCCATGAGCATAATAGGATATTGTGGTACTATGATTTATAATAAGAAAAAATATATATATATGAACCCTTTATAATTTACAAAGGAATGAGAGCAGCAGAGGTATCTTTTATTATGTTAATTAAGTGACTTTTGGACTGTACCCAACAAGGGCTGGTTGCCTAGAAAACCAACAATGTCTTTTGAGGGTTGGACATTTTTGTCCCACCCTCAGGATCTCTGGGGAGTGGAATCCAAAGCATTGCAAGTTGTATGTGTAGGAAAACCACACCTCCAACACTTCAGAATGAATTCCCGAATATGAAAGCAATACCAAGGGTCTCATTAAGCCAATGGACTTTTAAAAATGTTTTATAGAATCTTTCTACATTTCATTATTTAGAAAATATTTATTGTATAATAACACAGATGCTGAGTTGACTTAGAGAGACTAATATTGGGAAAAGATACATACACTGATGAATAAATTGATAAATAATCTATATCTTTAAAATGCTTATATTACCTTAAATCTTCACTATTATTTGAATAATTTTAATATCAAACTCTCATTAGTCTTTCACTCTTTCCTAAAATTACAAAGATAAAATATTCTGAATTTTTTTTCTAACATATTCACTTAAAAATATGCATGTTTGGGGGGAACTTTGTCAGAGTTCACAGATTTCCACTTGCACTGTTCCAACTGTTCTTCAATTCTTTACCAAAAATTAATGCTGATTTCCTCTTACTTACTTAGTGCTGAGGCTTTTTATACATGAATATTCACCAGAAAAGAGGTTTACTTGTTTTAATTTTCAATGTTTTGTAAGTCAATAATTTTATTTAATTTTTCATTGTAGTCCAATAATGTGCAGTATTTAGCTTCTTATTTTTCAATTTATGAGCATTTTTCTTCTGAACTAAAATATGATGAATGTATTTGAACTTCCAATGGATGTGTAATCTCTATTGGTTGATAAAAAAATTGAATAAAAATATTGGTAGTGAGTAATGAAATCAGCATTCCTTTATCATACAATAGGACCAAGCATACTTTTATGTTATTATGGTAAACTGTACGAAGGTCTAGGGATAAAGACACTACCTCTTTTTTTTTTTTTAATATATTTTATTGATTTTTTTACAGAGAGGAAGGGAGAGAGATAGAGAGTTAGAAACATCGATGAGAGAGAAACATCGATCAGCTGCCTCCTGCACATCCCCCACTGGGGATGGGCCCGCAACCCAGGTACATGCCCTTGACCGGAATCGAACCCGGGACCCTTCAGTCCACAGGCCGACGCTCTATCCACTGAGCCAAACCGGTTTCGGCAAAGACACTACCTCTTGCTTCATAAAATACTTTGCTAGAAGATTGATTTAACTAAAACATCTTGCTAATTAAGACTTACTTGCAGAACTTGTTTCAGTTAAGAGATGATATAATATGCAGACTGTCCAATCAAATCCAACGCCTTAAAATCACCCAGTGCAGGTCTAGAATCCTATAATAAGCTTTCCATTATTTCCCCATTTGGGGATACTAAGACTATGTCAAGGTGTTTTTGATTTTGTTTTTTTTCATATTGTAGTAATATTAGCAAACTTAACTTCACCTTATCAATATGTTTTTATTGGTGGTCCTTTGGGAGTCAACAGTCAACATTAGAAGTCTTTTGTTAATTTCATATATTACTTTGTTTCATTTAATTATCTTAATCATACATTCTAATCATGCTGCTTAGCATGCTATTTTAGCACTTACTGGTATATGTACATAAATAGCTATGTAGATATACATATGCTATCCTACCTTTGTTTTTATCACTTTTGTCATATAAAACCCACATGGTTTGTGTTTTTAAACTATGACTATAAACATTTTGAATTAAAATTTTTAATTTTCATTCTAATTATTGATTTATATAGGCCAATTCTTTATTTACCATGACCTTTTGTCATCTCTCTGCTTTTGGGTGAATTAATTGAATATACTGTTTAATAGTTTTTACTCTAGAGGTACAAATCATATATTTATATTTCATTTCTATTCATTACTATTTGATTAATAAAATATCTATGTGTTTATTTTTCTACTAATACATAAATTATTCTACTTATATTGCATTTAATAGGAAAATTCCTGGTATGGGCTTATTTCAGTTACTCTCTCCCTACTTCTGTTATACAACCGCTCAACATAGCATTGTTGATAACTTTAAAAAATTCTTTGAGGAGTTCACTTTGTAATTTTTGACAGAGAACAGGGCATTTTAAATACTAGATAAATACAATTCTGGATTCCTCTTTTCCCTTTTAATTGCTGTTGTCCTAGCTGTTTGGTTGGTTACCCACTTGCTTATTTAGTAACTTGCCTGCATTAAAGACATGAAATATATCCTCCCCTCAGTATATGACCACTTATGCCATTGTACAATTTTTGAAAATTTTTGTTATTATTTTAATCGTGTCTTCCTGGAGTCTCCCCTGTGTCTGCTTAGCTTTGTGATTAGAGTCTGTGTTCAATCATCTGAGCCAATTAATAATGCTTCCATCCCATCTGCCAGTGGGAATAGAGTTTGGGGAGCATATTCAAAAAACAGGTGGTTTTTTAGTTCTATCCTGTTTTACTTTCTGCTTGTTCCTCTCACTTTTCCCTGCATGTGTGCAGTCCACAGTTAAGCTGGTTTGTATAGATAGATACAATGGACCATGTGTCCTCCAGGCAGCTTTCAGCCCCAAAATTATACTGTGAGCTTATCATAGGCTCCTGCGGCTGACTCATTCCCTGGTTCCTATTAAATTTCTGTCTAGTCTGCTTGCCCAACCAAGGCTACAACTGTTCTCTGAGACACTGCTTTTCTCATTATTTTCCTCTTTTTATTGCCAGTGCCTATGGGAAAAGGGTTTTCCATGCCCAATGTGGAGGCAAAGCTGCTCATTTTTCATGGTCTACCCCAACCTGGGAGAAGTACTTTGCTGACCATGCTTGGGGTGAAGTGGGGAATGAGAAATGCCCCAGGCAGAAACTTCACTAATTCCCCAGAGTTCTTACCAACTGTGGGAGTCAGGATTCTAAGATGGACTGAAGGTTCACGATTCCTAGGGTTTGCACCTTGTATAATCCCCTCATTTAAATGTGGATGGGACCTGAACTTTATTCTGGATGATCGAATGTGTCAGAGTTGAGGGGACTATGCAACTGTAATTAAGGTCCCAAATCAGTTGTATTTGAGTTAAATATACATCTAAACATTTCATTCCAGAGCAGTAATACTTGAATCCTTAATCATTTTTATAAAAATTCTGATAAATTTGGAATAAATGTATGTGATCAAATAGTTTAATCCTTGTGCTTCCCACTCTAACCCCAGATATCAAAGTAACAAATAATTGTTATTCTCCTTAAACATCAGAAAAAGGTTTTTTTAAAAAAGAAAGACAGGCCAGTATACAGCATGTATGTATATATATGAACACATACACACAGTGGTCTTGAGTAGACTATAAAACAAGTATAGCTGAAACAAAATTTGAGAGAATATTGGAAATGTAGTCCTGATTATTAGAGAGAAGGGAGATTGATATATGGGTGAAGGTCCTGAAATGGATAATTCAGTGCATATGACTTGGTTCTACTCTAATATGACATGTGTTTTATTGTCTTGCTTTTTGTTTCTAATAGAGACAAATAAAACCTTTATTTATTGTTTTATTTTTTTTAGGGTTGAAGGCAGGACATAGCATACAATCTCTGGGCAACTAATGAGAAAAACTGGATGATTCTTTCAAATGATGCAGGGAAGGCATTTTGATAAAACTCTATTTTCATTTCTAAATTAAAACTAAATATATAAGGAAACTTATTTATCATGGTAAATGTAACATTCTTAATAAAAACCATGTAAGAGTATTATTTTCTGAAACATTCAACTTGGTGTTCTAAAGCATGTGGTTAGCAGTAGTTGTGAGGAGAATTGGCAACTAAAAAAAATCTATAAATTCTTATTTAATGTAGATACATAAGAATAATTACAAATCTAACTAACTCAAAATGTTTCTTTTTGTGTTGGCATGAGTATGCTATTTCCTAAGAATAATGGTGAGAGAGATAGACATTCTTCCAGCCTTGTGTGCCTATTATTCTAAACTAGAGGCCCAGTGCACAAAATTCGTGCATGGGAGGGGGTTTCCCTCAGCCCAGACTGCACCCTCTTCAATCCAGGACCCCTTGGGGGATGTCCAACTGCCGGTTACATCCCTCTCACAATCCTGGACTGCTGGCTCCTAATCACTCACCTGCCTGCCTGGTTGCCCCTAACTGCCCCCCCCCCTGCTGGCCTGACCTCCCCTCACTGCCTCTGAGTGCTGGCCTGACCACCCCTAACTGCCCCCTGCTGTTACCCAGGTCACCCCCAACTGCCCCCTCCCTGCCAGCCTGGTCACCCCTAACTGTCCCCCCGCTGCTGGCCTGATTGCCTTTTACTGCCCCCCCCCAACGGCCTGGTTGCCCCACACAGCCTGCTTGTTCAGTCATTTGGTTGTCCCTTACTAACCCCCCTGCCAGCCTGATCATAAGCAGCCATCTTGTGAATGCCTAAGGGCTAATTTGCATATTACCTCTTTATTATTTAGAATAATCACTTTTGATTCATTAAGACCCACTCTTTTTGCTGTATCTTCAAAAGATAAAATATGTCCTATATTGCAAAGTTTTAAATTTCAGGTAAGACATACATTCTCCACATTCCTACTTAATTTGATACAAGTATTTCATTTTTTTTTTTTTAATATTGGGGATGTGCCCGCAACCCAGGTACATGCCCTTGACCGGAATCGAACCTGTGACCTTTCAGTCCGCAGGCCAACGCTCCATCCACTGAGCCAAACCGGTTTCGGCGATACAAGTATTTCTTATTGTTCATTTTTTACTATTTTTAACTTTTTTTAGTTTAATGCATTTCACTCTGTATTGTTGCTTCATAGCGTAAGTATTAATCAAAATTTACTTAGTAAGTACCCTCCTGTGGACTGTTACTAAAAAAGTGTACCAAAAAGCATATTATAAGAATTCTAAAGAAAAACAAATTTGCCTTAGGTTTCAAATGAAGGGGGAGCAACAAATATATATATATGAAATAAAATAGAAAAGAGATGTCTAAAAAGATATACCAACACAAAGTACTTACTGAAAATGGCAAATTAGGGGACTGGCTGAAAGGGTGTCACAGACAGTCACCCAAAGTTTCATTATGGAAAAATAATTGTCAGATAGAATGAAGAGAACCACTGAATATTGGCATTTTGAAAAAGGAATGAACTTTACCATACTGAAGACTAATGCGATAATTCAAGTGAAAGACACATTTAACAGGACAGTTGGGTAATAAAAGGTAGGTGCATAGTGTAGAAGATGTGGCTAATGGGAATTACATTGGTTTCAGAAGTGCCCTACGCAAAGAATATCACTGAGTTCCCAGGAATCAGTCCTGAGCCCATGCATTAGTCTGCTGAAGTTGCTACAACAAAAGATTATATATTGAATGGCTTGAACAACAGACTTTTTAAAAAATATATTTTATTGATTTTTTACAGAGAGGAAGGGAGAGGGATAGAGAGTTAGAAACATTGATGAGAGAGAAACACCAATCAGCTGCCTCCTGCACACCCCCACTGGGGATGTGCCCGCAACCAAGGTATATGCCCTTGACCAGAATCGAACCTGGGACCCTTCAGTCCACAGGCCGATGCTCTATCCACTGAGCCAAACCACTTAGGGCCAGACTTTTTTTTTTTTTTTTTTTTTTACAGTTCTGGAAGCTGGGAAGTCCACGATCAAGGTGCTGGCCTATTGAGTTTCTGGTGAAAGCCTTCTACCTGGCTTGCAGATGGTCATCTTCTTGCTATATTCTCACACCAAGGAGAGAGAGAAAACCAGCAGTTCTCTGGTCTCATAAGGGCACTAATCCCACCATGAGGATTCTCCCAAAGCCCCATCTCCAATACCATCATATTGGGGGTTAAAACTTTAACATATGAAATTTTTGGGAAAACAGTCCAAAATAGCATATTACCTCTGGGTCATTTTCAACCACTATCTATGTGCCAATCACTCTAAAACTCAGGTCTCAACTAAACAGCCTTTCTGTGCTCCAGATCTGCATATCCAGCTTCCCTGTAATCTATAATAATAAAAGCATAATATACAAATTGACTGAATGGCCAAACAGCGGAATGACCGTCAGAATGACCTTCTGGACGAAGCTGGGGCTGCGAGGGACGAGGCAGCCGGGGCTACGAAGGCCTACTCTTGCAAGAATTTCGTGCATCGGGCCTATAGTTTAAAATAAAAAGGTCACCATAATCCTGTAAAGTATCAGCTATGTCAGCACAGGCTTCTGAGACCATGGCTAAGTTTCAAGTCTTCATCCCTTTTTGTCTCTTTTCACTAAATGAGATCTCTATTTACCAAGTTGCTGAAACCTGTATATCAGCTGAAAATACAACCCCCTTTGAATTCTTTATCCTACTTTCTCTTTATATCACTGTTTCCGCTCACTTTCACTTCAATATTTTTCTGAAATCAATTTACTTCTTTTCATGGCCATTTCCACTCTACAGGCTTAAGTTATCACCATTTTAGTAATATTTTCCAAACTGGTTTTTCTACTTACACTCTTGTAAAACGTAAATTGATTTTCAACACCACAGCCACATGTATCTTTTGAAAATGAAAATGTAATTGTGCCAAGATCCTACTTAGAAACTTCTTAGTGGATTTCCATTGCCTTCAGGTAACATTCAGACTCTGGGACAGAATCATAAGGCTGTGCATTATCGCACTCCTGCCTGCTAATCCCTAGTCAGTGACTCTAGTCTAGAGTCATTCCAGCAAACTCAGAATGCACACTTGCTTCCTTAGGTCCTCAAATTCTCCAAACATTTTCTCACCTCAGAACTTTCACCTGTGTCATTCGACCTGGCTGGATTATTGGACCTATTCTCAATATATTTAAATCTGAATGGATCCTTCAAGTCACAGCCTGAAGGTCACTTACTCAAAAAGATTAAATTGATACCCCAATCCAATTCAAGTCTTCCTGGTGATTCTTTTCAAGGTCATCTGCATCCTTCTTTCATAGACTTTATCATTATAACTGTTTAATCTTAATTTGCTTAAATGCCTATTCATTTATTTTTCTTAAAAAAATTATAAGCTTCATAAAGACAGACCTTGATTTTATTTCATTAACCAGTGTATCCCCAAAACCTAGTAAAATAATGTCTAATACGGAGAAGGTATTAAATGATTTTTACTGAGCATTAAATTTGTCCAAATTTTTAAAATACTACCATTACTTACAATCATTACTGAAAAGTACAGATTATCCAGTCTTCAAAAATATGTGTATGAAGATCTAAAAACTTTTAACCTACTAGACTAAGAGTCTGTTGAAATTTGAGTGTAAATAAATGTAAATAAAACACCTTAATTTCATTTCTATAAGCACATAATATGAGGCAGATAACCACCTAAATATTTTGACCTCCTCTAAATCAGTGTTATCTCCTACGATTCAAGGCATTAATAGAGATGTATGTGCAGTATGTATGTTCGTGCGTATGTGTAAGGGAAGGAGAGTGAGAGAAATTTATTATTAGAAAGAGATAATAGAAAAAAAATCAGCATTCTATTAACTACCTGAAACAACCCAAGTGTATATTAATTAATAATTAAACTTCTCTGACTAATTAAGAACACTTTACAAATCAACTTTCCTGACATAGCAGGTACAGGCTAATCTGCCCAGGAGCACTGCTGTGTGACTGAACATGCTGCGGGAATAGGCACATTTGCTCCGCCGACTACAAGACCTTCTCCACCAGCCCGATTCTGCCACAACTGACATATGCATAATTCCACCAGAAGCCAGTGGCAGTTTTGCATGATTAAAGATGGCAGAATCAGGGCCACACATACATTTCCATGCAAATGCGCTTGAGAAAATAGCATACAATACATTATGTAAGCATATTTAGAATGAATAAACACACTCAGCTAAATTTTCAAACATCTGTTTGAGCTCATGGCAGCACCCCAAATTTGCATAGCTAACTCATTTTTAAACAGGGCTTAATTTTGCCCTCCACATTATTAGATCATAGTAGCCTTTTAACTCCGAAATCCAGAACTTTCATGGTACAGATGACGCTAATTATCATTCATAAAACCCAACTGCACTCCACTTGAGTTTTAGGCTTCCTTCTGTACTTCTGGTGAGAGAAAGGGGCACAGCAGGGTCTATGATTGGCAGAGAACTTGTATGCATATTCTAACTCACATGTTATATAAAAAAAAAAACACCACCTAAGACTTGAATTATTTGTATGACTGTGCTTCCAGCCATATACTAATGCAGAAACTGTAACCACAAGATGCATATTATATCCACTTAATGGCAAAAACCTGCCATTGCTTGTAGTTTATGTACCCCAGAGTCCAAACAGCAGTGTAGTACAGTATTTCGTTTTGTTTTCTGCTTTTACGCAGCATGCCCATCCAGAGTCTCTATCAGTTCTTGCCAAAAGTCATGCAAATATATAACATGTGACCTAAGTAAAAATATAAGGGCTTACTTTGAAAGCACAGTTTCAGAACAAAAATTCCAAGATCCTTCCAAACAGAGTAAAGAGCCTGAGCCCCTCCCATAAAGAAATTCTGGAGAAGAAAAAGCAAAGTTAATTGTTTCCTTGGATAAGACCTGTTTAAAAAGATACTGCTTGCATAAGTTATTAGGACTAGGTAACATACAAATGAAGGATAACACAATATGCCACCCCAAAAATGCCACTTTGGATTAAAACTATTTTCAGCCAATGCAAGGAAGGCTCACTACCTTCTCCCTTTTCTGTTTAAAGGTATGTTATAAAGTATTCTTTTATTGAAGAGGCACTGTTATCAGCCCATTTGCCAAAAAAAAACCCAAAAACCAAAAAACCAAAATACAAACAAACAAACAAAAAACACACCTTACTTTATAATTTTCTTCCATGTGTTTTCACTGTTTGTCATCCATGGAAGCTTAAAACCAATATCTTTTGTTCTGTCATTCATCTAAAAATCCATTGTTTTACTTTTTGCAGGTGCTATATAAGCCAGAATTCTAAGCCACTGCTTTGAGTTGATTTCCTTTTTTAGAATTTTCTCATATGATGTGCACTGCATGCCTTGATAAACTATTTGTTTTATACTTGCTAATGTGTTTTTGTATTAAAGAGCCCCAGGTGGAAACCTAAGATGAATGGAAGTAAAGTTTTGCCTCCCCTACACAAACAATGCTTCTTACAAACTTTTCCTTATACTATTCTTAGAAACAAACTTCATTTACTCAGCTTTAAATCTTTAAAACATGGATAGTTTCTCTAAATTTCAGTTATGCTTTAAAAAATGAATGAGCATTGTAACCAATTAAGAAAAAAATAATTATTAGATTTAATTTCAAGTTAATTCAGGGCAATCCATTCACTCATTCATTCATTCAGCACCTAATTACTTGGACCTAACACTCACTCGTCTCTGGGGACATGCTGTTTAACTAAATAGACATAAATCCATTTTCACAAAGCTTATGATCTAGGAGGGGTACAGACAAGAGACAAAACATTTTGTGGAAGTTTTTTGATGAAGTACTAATCCAAAATTCAAATATTAAAAAATTAATGTACAATTTCACTGATTAAAGACAGTGAATCTCTAGGTAGCTCTGCCAAGGTGCAAGATGTGGGAGCAAAGCTCTCTAGGTGGGTACCTCCAACCAGTCCATCTGCTGGACTCATGCCAGAGTGACTTCGGGTCACTAGCCCTAGAGTAAAATACTTGCCCAATTTTACTTTTTAACCGACAGATATTTGAGATGAAATGAAAGGACTAATTTTCAAGTCTCTGTGCTTTGGAATAATTTAAGACTTATCAACAGATAACAAATGCAACATGTTCTTACCTAGAAATGTGGTGCTGTTTTAACTAAAACTAAAGTATAAGGCATTGTCTTCAGCACTACATGGCAAGCAGAAGCTAGAAGAGCTGCCAGGCCTCATAAAATTCTTGGTGAGATTTGAAAAGACAGTAACAACAACAAAAAATGTTACTGGAGGCTAGAGAAATGGACAGGAAGTTTGTAACAAAATATAAATATAAATAGTATATATAATAGAAAATATACTAATGAATTATTGGATATGACGTTGAAAATGCTAAAGAGGTATTTCAGGCACAGAAATAATATGATTAGAAAAAGATATGCCAAAAAGTAAATGTTCAGTTTGAAGCAGAACTTAGGAGAAATATAAAGGAGTCAGAGATCAGTGGGATCAAATTAAAACCGTTTCTGATGCCCAGGTTCTCTTTTAAAAAGCTCATCGAATAAGAAATGGCTATAGATGTCAAATCTATAGCACTTCCAATTAAACGTGAACTGAAGGTGAATATCTTAACACTGTGATTTGAAGAACATTTATTGAGATTTCAGAAAGACTTAAGGGCAGGCCTAGCTGAGCTTTAGGACGTGTTTATTAGACAAATCTTAAACAGACTAAAAGGCTTCTAAGAATCTTCAGTGTCCTGTTCACATAGTAAACTGACTTTCAACATAAAGTACAAGATAAATCTAGATTGAAATGAAATATGAGTTACTCTAATAAATTGAATGATATTTCAGTTCATAGAATTCCCACAACGTTTTAAGTAAATTAGATCACACTGCATGAAAAAGACAGAGACAATGCAAAGCTAAAACATGATTTTGTTCCCTTAAATAACTGTACATAAAGGCTGAGAAAACTACTCAGCTTTAAACCCAGGTGCGAGGGTAGAATTAAGAGCCACAGAGGGTATTTTCCAGGCACTAGAACTGGACCTCATTAAAGAATTTGACAACGTGTGCCAGTAGATTTCAAAATCACTATGAACCATTAATGACTATATGTCCCTCATGTTTTAATATTTTAGGATGAAAGTCTCTAATACAGTTACCCTATACCTCTCTCATCATTGTATCCTGGGTGTGTGGAGGTTGAGGGAGCACAGAACATGTTTCTGTAGTTTATAGGTTTCAGTTCAAGGGGAAATGCATTTAAGGAATTCTACCAAGGAAACACAGAGAAGGGATCGAGTACAAACTTAAAAGTGTTATAGATCACACCATTCCAGAATTTGTGCTGATGCGATATTACATTTGTGACTTAGAAGAGAGTATATAAATTGTGTAATCTGAATCTAACAAGTTAAAAGATTCTAGTTAAAATTTATTTTTTGAATTATTATAATAGATCGATCAAGTTGAAGAGTACTTCAAAAACTGAACCTGAGGAGGCTTATCTATAACTAGAATGGATTAAATGGTAGGATCTTGACCTTCAAACCATTGATGTAATAGGATAAGTATTTGGGGGGCCTTGTAGGCAACTGAGTTTATTTTGTGGGAGGGAAGCAAATAATTTTTAACCAGACTGATATTAAAATGGCCACAGTATGTATGCTAATTCTTCCATTGAGAGATAAATTTTTTAATTTTTCTCTCCATGAATTTGGGTGTTGCTGTTGCTGATTTACAAATAAAGCACTATAGATGTGACACTCTCAGTCCTGGACTAGGCCTTAAGTATCGAGCAGCTTTCTTTTACTTTCTCTTGGAACACTAGTTCAAAGTTGAAATGCTGCCAGTAAGAAGCCAAAGCATCCTGGGAAGCACCATGATGTTGATTCCAATCAACAGTCCAATTTGAGTTCAGTCTCCAAGCTAGCCCTGCCAAGGTGCTCAAGATGTGAGCAAAACCAATTGGACCCACCATGCCAGCCCATCAGCTAACTTAATATCAGTAAGTGACCTCAGTCAGTGTGACTAGGAGCCAAAAAACAACAACAACAACAACAACAACAAAACCCAAATATGAGAACTGCACAAATTTCTGATCAAACAGAACATAAACAAAACCAAAAAGAAAACATGAAATATAGTAAATTTTTTGTTATTTTAAGATACTAAATACTGGGGTAATTTGTAATGAAAAATTAGATAGAACATCTACACTAATAAAAGAGAAACATGGTAATTAGCGTACGACTGCTACCCTTTTCATTGGCTAATCAGTGAGTATATGCAAATTAACTGACAACCAAGATGGCGGCCGGCAGCCATGCACTGAAGCGAACAGGGAGGCTTGCTTGCTCCAGTGAC
>NW_005355584.1:1813212-1828080 GCF_000412655.1 Myotis brandtii
CCCCCCCCCGAGTGCACAAATTTTTGTGCACCGGGCCTCTAGTCTATATATAAAAGGCTAATATGCTAAGTGTCCTTCCCTCCACCCAACGGATCGCTATGACGCATACTGACCACCAGGGGGCAGATGCTCAATGTAGGAGCTGCCATGACGCACAGAGAAATGGCACCATGGACCTGGAGCCCACAAAACAACACTCAGCTTCCCCCAAGTGGGACACAGGCCCACCACCATCCCGGAGAGACAGCCCACCAAATCGCAGCTGACGCTGCCAAAACCCCATAGCAAAAATGCAGCCCACAGCCCAGCCCAGCCCAGAAACGGCTCTATGGACGCCAGGTTATGATGTCATGTAGCAATGCCTGGCTTCCTCTCCCTAGCGACTAGCCTCCTTGCAGTTTCTTCAGCCCAGGAACATGACTTGTTTTATAGCCAGGTGCAAACACTTTATACTGTAACCAAATGCCTGTGAAGCTTTTTCCTGTGCTTCATCTCATTTGATCCTCACAGAAATCCTGGAGTAGGTAGATAGGAGACTCGATGGAGTCCTATTTTCTTTTCATTAACTGGAAAAAACAGAAATTTAGAAAGCTTAGAAACTTGACCTGACTGAAAAGAAGTAAGAAATGGTGGACCTTGAAAATGACTTCAGGTTTTCTCACTGCTCAGAATATAGTCAAACATTGCTGCAGTTTTTTACCTTTTGTTCTCCCTGCATGATCTACAATAATAATGTGCTTTGTGTTGATATTTACTGCTGTGTTGCTGACAATTACCCTAAAGAGAAGTTGGGGTGCTTCACTGGGCTGGAAAAAGTTTACCTAAATCAGAAAGCAGGTCTAATTAAGCAAGCTTATTCTATAGCTATAAAAGACTAAGTTGACTCATGCATGCAGGATACTTATAAAGCTCTCACTGGTGCCAATCGCATATGTGTTTCAATCTGTCATTGTCCATCATGAATTTGGTTGACATTTGTATCATAGAGAAAGGGCGAATATAATATTAAAATATTTCTTCTCATTAATTTCCTTTCAATGTGCACAAATTCATGCTCCGAGCCACTAGTAGGATTATAAAGGCCTTAGTTTTGCGATACACATTTTAGAAATATACATCATGTTTGAAAGTTATTTCTCAGTCCAGATTATCTTGGTTCTGATTTCTTATCCTATATAATAAAAGGCTAATATGCAAATCGACCAAATGGCGGAACAACCGGTCACTATGACGTGCACTGACCACCAGGGGGCAGATACTCAAGCAGGAGCTGCCCCCTGGTGGTCAATGCACTCCCACAGGGGGAGCACCGCTCAGCAAGAAGCCGGGCTCATGGCTGGCGAGTGCAGGAGCGAGGGCAGGAGCCTCTCCCGCCTCCACGCGCTAAGGATGTCCGACTGCAGAGAGCGGGCCTAAGCCATCAGTCGGACATCCTCCGAGGGCTCCCGGTCTGTGAGAGGGTGCAGGGCGGGCTGATGGATGCCCCCCTGATTGCACGAATTTCAATCACCGGGGCTCTAGTATTTTATATATTCTTGAAATCCTAAATCATTTAGAGATACTGATTATAGTATGCAGAGTATTCATATTACAGGCTATTTTTAAAGAATGGGGAGAAGTGCAAGAACAATGTTATCAGTTGATGTTTAAAGATATCAAAAATATCTGCAATATACTGCATTGGCTCACCTATTAAAATAGACATTAATAACCAATTACAAAACTCTTGAGATGAACTAAAGCAAATAATGAGGGGTATCTTATATTGTACTTTTATACAGAGTGTCCTCAAAAAATGTATACACATTTCAACAACTTTATACCTTTTGTATACATTTTAACAACTGATAGCTCAATTTTGAAAATAAAATGTATTTTAATAACCATTGCCTGTATAATTATTCAAAATGTGTGCATACATTTTTTGGGACACCCTACATTTATAAGTTATAATTTACTATTAATATTATATATCTGATTTTAAGTGGCAATTTTTTTTCTTTTCAGTGATTACTTAATTTATAATACCTATATCAGAGTAAATCAAGGAATTTTCCCTATCTGAACATATAAAAAAGTAGATAACACATATTCCATTTCTTAAGCTTACTGTTACAGTCCTAGTAATACTCAATCTATAGTAATAAAAGCATAATATGCAAATCGACTGAATGGCTGAACAGCAGAACTACTGTCTGGATGACCTTCCAGACGACCTTCCAGACAAAGCTGGGGCTGTAGTCGCTGCGGCTGCAAGGGACCGAGGCAGCCACTGGGGCTGTGAAGGCCTACTCTTGCACAAATTTTGTGCATCGGGCATCTAGTATGTAATTATCTAAAACCATTTTAATAACTATAACCTATATTTTGAATATATAATATGTGAAGTGTGATAAAAAAAACACACTAATTAAATTAAGAAATACATTTCTCATTATAAGAATTTTATTACTCCTAAAAAATTGCATATCTTTAATAAATTTTGCTGACAGTTTGAAGCAATCAGTGAACTCTGAAAGTAAAGAAAGTAGTCAGGAGTATTTAAAGGACAAGATGAGGAAGTTTTAGTCTCTCAAGTTTGTAATCTTTCATGCAACATAAAACTGTGTCTGAATTGAAAAAAAAAGCGGTGGTTTTTAAAGTATCATTGATATGACTACATACATGGTCTTTATAAAATATTGATCATTTCTGATCAGTAACAAACAGATTTTTATTTTATCTAGATTAAGAAAAAAGAAAGCTCCTCTATAAAGAACATGTTAAAACAGGTGTTTCTAATTATTTCAGAGAAAACATTACTTGTATGCAGATAATATGTCACCAACTTCACTTGTATTTTGTTAGTCCATAAAATGTTCATAATATTATATTCATTCATCAAGTGTGCATGTAATAATTGTGAGCATTAACATGAAATTTAATATGAATTCTACATGTTGTATAATGTTAATATATTTGATATTTTATATATAATCACTGTGATTAATTTTTATTTTTTGCCTAAGATCTATATATATAAAGAGCCAGGGTCCTTAACGACTGAAGGCTCGACCTGACACTGGAAGTCAGTGCTGGGTCGCCACTGCCAAGGGGGCTGCATATCAGGCCCGGAGAGAGGCCTGCAGAGAGAGAGGCAGGGTCTGATCTGAAGCCTCAATGGCAGCTGTTGATCAGCTGTTGCCTCTTTCTTTCTCTCCAGGCTTCACCAGCAGCCGTGCCTCTGTTTCTCTCCAGGCCTCCGAGGGGCTGCTGATCAGCCCCACCTCTTTGATCAGGCCCAGAGATAGGCCCAGAGACACTGACTAGCATAGAAACTGACCAATGAAAGAAGGGTTTGGATTTTGTTATTAAGGATCTTATTGTCAAGCAGTACCATGTGCAGATTCTGATCATCAATACATGAATTGTAAATAAACCTAGAAACCATTTGTCTCTTTTTTTCTCTCTCTCAATGTCCTCCCCAATTTTTTTCATAGTTTTTATCTGTTTCCTCTTCTCCTTTATCCCAAAGAAAAAGTAACCCCTCCTGGCAGTGACAAAGCTATTCCTGGTGAGGTGAGGTGGACAAAGGCAGATGGAAGACTGAGCAGCAAGGGACCTAAGACACAATTTCTTTCTGTTCTTTCATTCAGCTGGTAAATAAACTGAGGCCCATAGGAACTAAATTCCTTTTTTGAGTTCAAACAGCTCAATTCCTGAGTGCCTCCAATACTTTTATTATAAAAACAGCGAGAAAACAAAGAAGAAATGAAATAGAAGCACTGTAAATAAAACAAAACAAAAATGTGTTTCTATTCTGATTTTCTACATGAAAATGCCTTCAGTAGTCTTGAGTGTTGGCTCTTTCCTAACTCTGAATTCTAAAATAGCTCATTTAGCCTTTAATTATTTAATTACACATTATTTCAATGATTCTGGCATTGCTAATCTTTTTCTCAGTTCATGCAACATGTATTTATTGAGTACATGCTATGTGCAGACATTGTGCTGAGAAAATTGCTCCTGACGTTTAAAAAAGGACTAGAATTTATTATAAAACATACATTTCAATCTATATAATAAAAGCCTAAGCGACCATTACAGTGGAACGACTGGTTGCTATGATGCGCACTGACCAGCAGACACTCAACGCAGGAGCTGCCCCCTGGTGGTCAGTGCGTTCCCACAGGGGCAGCACCACTCAGCCAGAAGCCGGGCTCACGGCTGGCGAGTGCAGCTTCCATGGTGGGAGCCTCTCCTGACTCCACGGTAGCACTACCGAGCGGCAGCAGCAGGCGCAGTGGGCTGGGATGAATGTGAGTGGCGCAGCACCCGGCCCCAATTCGGGCTCCTACCTGGCCACCTGCCACCTGGGGCACTGCTATATCCCCTGAGGGGTCCTGGACTGCGAGAGGGATTGGCCTAAGCTCGCAGTTAAACATCCCCCAAGAGGTCCCAGACTATAAGAGGGCACAGACTAGACTTAAGGGCCCCCCCCCTCCAGTGCATGAACTTCGTGCACCTGGCCTCTAGTATATTAGTAATAGCAAAAATGATAAGTACACAAAGATGCATCCTAAACATGCTATGATAATGGTTGATTTCAGTAAATATCTGAGTGACTCCACTCTTGCAGGTATTGTGCCTCTCCCTAGAGATTAAACTATTCAGACATGCTATGTAACATGCAGCATAGCAACAGGCATGACAGCAAAACATGCCAGGGCAATTATTCTGAATGCATTCATAGCAGTAGGAAAAGAGCCACCTCCAGATGCAACATGAACTGCACATTTGAAACAATAATGTCAGACTTGTATTTTTAAAGATGAGTAGAATTTTGCTGATGAAAGAAGGAGCTCTCTGGACAGAGGAATAATGAGAAAAATGCAGAGGTATAAGATTGTAGAGTGTGATTGGAAACTCTAGAGCAGTGCTGTGAAGTGCAGAAAGAAAGGGGGCTACATATAAAGTGGAGATAGAGTCTTGGAGGTCATAACATTTCCAGGAATGGAGCCTAAGCAGAAGAGAGAGGGATGATGCAGACTTTTTAAGGCAGGGAATGTATTCCTTGAGATGGACTGATGTGAGGTTGTGGCAGAGAAAAAAGCAGAGGCTAAATCACTAAAATGAGTGTGCCTAGAGACATCATCTTAGGAACATGTTAGATTCTAGAACATATGTGGGACATATATGCTTCTAGACCAGTGATGGCAAACCTTTTGAGCTCAGCGTGTCAGCATTTTGAAAAACCCTAACTTAACTCTGGTGCCGTGTCACATATAGAAATTTTTTGATATTTGCAACCATAGTAAAACAAAGACTTATATTTTTGATATTTATTTTATATATTTAAATGCCATTTAACAAAGAAAAATCAACCAAAAAAATGAGTTCGCGTGTCACCTCTGACACGCATGTCATAGGTTCGCCATCACTGTTCTAGACCATCAGGAATTCATGGTTAATTAGATATAATTTGTAAAGAGAATTAAAAACAAAAAGGATAAAATAAATTATTTGAAAGAAAAAATTGAGTAAGTCTTTACTTTTAATATTGTATATAATAATATTATACAAATATATTTATTATGCTATTCTCCAGCATATAAGTATTAATAAGAAATGTATCAGCAATTATTCCAGATATTTTTTGCTGACTATACTATATAATAAAAGCCTGATATGTTAAGTGTCCGGTCGGCCATTCAACCAATCAAAGTGTAATATGCTAATGATATATTAAGGCCGCTCAACCGCTCGCTATGATGTGCACTGACCACCAGGGGGCAGACACTCTGACTGGTAGGTGAGCTTGCTGCTGGGGTCCGGCTGATTGGGACTGAGCGAGATGGGCTGGACATGCCCTGGAGCCCTTCTGTAGTCCCTCCCTGGTTGGCCAACCTCCCTGGCCCTGATCATGCATCGGTGTGGTCCCTCAGCCTGGCCTGTGCCCTCTCGCAATCTGGGAGACCTCGGGGGATGTTGGAGAGCCAGTTTCGGCCCTATCCCACAGGCCAGGCCAAGGGTCCCCACTGGTGCATGAATTCATGCACCAGGTCTCTAGTATAAAATAACAGAATATACATTCTGTTCTTAGGTATTATAAAATGTATCTTTTTTACCTTTCATTCTCTAAGAAAAGCTGTCTAAGTGAGCCAGAAAAGACAAAGTATATTTCAGTACCAAGATATGGCTCTTCCACTAGAAGGCTACTAAATTTATCCAGGTCTTGATTGATCTTATCAGCAAAAGAGACATAAAATCCTTCAGAGTAAAAAGAGTTAGAATGTGTTTCTGATTAGAGAAAGCTCAGATTAATCAAGTTGTCAACCACCAGACCATTATACTAATCAAGATGTTGGAGGTGCGTAGTAGAAATAGGGAACATGTATCTTTTGTTTCTTGTCTACATCAGGATTAGACAAATGTAGGGTCTATATCATATGTCAATTGTAGTGAATCCTTCTTATACTATACTTGTAGAATACCCAAATAATCATGACAAAAGTAAAATCTTTACCCAAGCAATCAGGAGACAATTTCTGTATATTTTTAATATTTTAAAGACAGAGACTTGATTCTTGAATGTATCTGGACAATTTCACCATGTCAATACAGGCATTGGTTAGCTAAAGCAGGCAAGTGAAAAGCAAACCCCCAGAGACATGTGGGTGTAGAATTAGCAGAGAGTAATTCTACAGAGAGTAATGGTTAGGAGCCAGAATTCTTGACTCTGTATTAACACTGCCAATTATAATTGTGTGACCTTGAATCAATAATTATTTTTTCTAAGACCTTCAGTACCTTATTTCAAAAATAGGTTTATAATTAATGAGGTTTAAAAAAAAAAGATCTTATTGACAATCAAAGAAAGTGAAAATAAGCCTGGTTGAATACCAGACTCTCCTACTTGCAACAGAACATAAGCAAGGCCCAGAACAAGATATAGACAGGGCCTTTCCACCAATTCCACAAAAATGACCAAATATGCCCTCTTCTGACTAACAACTGTAGTTTCACTTTAACCCCCCTGCCTTCTGAATATACACTAACATACACAAGCATATATTGCTTTCCCTCCGTGCATTATCCAATCAAGAACAGCCTCCTGCTTCTTAGCTCACCTGCACAAACCCAAGCCCCTAGCACAGATCCCCCTCCCCTCTCTATGGCACTAGCAGGGCTCCTTTAAGGGCAGCTTCCCCTGTCCAATAACAAGTTAAATAAACCCACTTTACTTAACTATGGAATGCTGCATGCAGATAGTTTTTTTTAATTAAATGATTAGGTCTTGTAAAATTACCACAAATGGGTGGGCAACCAGAGAAAGCCTCATAGGGTTGTAATTATTTAAGATGGTCATCAATAAAATAATGTTAATATTACAAAAACAAACAAAAACACCTAGAGATATAAGTGCATTCCTGGTCCAGGACAGATATAACCAAAGACCCAAAGTAGAAAAGAAATGCAATGTTTTTAGGATTATCCAGTAGGAATCACCTTACAAACTCTGTATATAAAAAAAATCCACATCTTTTTTGTTTTCCCAATTATCATAAATTATCTGGTGCACACACCTACTGTTAGAAAATAGTCGTGTGCTGACTTCTAATTCAAATGTCCAAGAATTGGCTTATTGAGGCTGATGAAATTCTGCCTTTTTTTTTTCTTTTTTATGCCCAAAGGCCAGAAAAAAAAACTACTTCCAGAGAATTCCACAGTCTATTTCTTTACCACTCCCATGTGTCGCTGTGAAACTGCACCTGTCCCTGTGCCTGTGAGCAAGAGCTGTGATGGGTGGCGGGGGGGGGGGGGGAGGTTGTTTAGATTCCTGTGTGGGCACAGGTCTTCAGCAGAGATAATTCACACCCTCTCCATGTTAAGTTGTGCTAAAGATGCTTCACTCTTCTCAAAGTTTTGCCTCTTTAGTTTATACCATTATTTCCAGCACTTATTCTCCAAAGAACAACCAAGTGTGGAGGCTGTTGGGAAAATGTAATTTAAAACAAATCTCTCAAACTGTAACACTTTTCTACAAAGGTAAAGGAGAAAGAAAACCATTTTATTGTTGAATATGCATTAATCCAAAGTGTGATGTATAGGCAACCTGCTAAGAGATTGCAAAGACTGAAAGACCTCTCACCCTTTGTAGAGCCCAGCAGATACAGCCCATTATGTACATGTTCTCAAGATAAATGATAAATAGTCCCCACAAAGAAGCCTGAACAGCACCATTGGTCACACATAGTTTATCCTACATTTACATGGAAAGTGGGGTGACCATATTTGTTAGCAAAATGGCTTTATCCAAAGTAAAAATAATTTGGTCACACATAGTTTATCCTACGTTTACATGGTAAGTGGGGTGACCAGATTTGTTAGCAAAATGGCTTTATCCAAAGTAAAAATAACATTGGTCACACATAGTTTATCCTATGTTTACATGATAAGTGGGGTGACCAGATTTGTTAGCAAAATGGCTTTATCCAAAGTAAAAATAAACTTCTAAATCTTTATACCAGGAGGTAGTTTTGGAGCAAGGTGGTCACTGAAATTGCCTTCTACCTTCTCACAACAACTGGAAAGAAGCACCTGAATTCTCTCCCTTGATGAATATACTAGTATTTCAAAGAGACGACTCCTAGGTCCTTGAGAAAGGTATTCCCGGGGTTTTAACCTGGCAAGAGACTTATTTAGCTTTTAAAATATTTATATACTGGTACATTTCAAGGAGGCAGAGAGAGTACTTTAAAAAATTCTAACTTAATGCTCTAAGAAAAAGAAAAATTAACTTCTGTGGTTGGGTAAGACATATACATTCCATTCCTTACAATGCCGACAAAAATTAAAGAATATTACTGGTACCCAGCTGCCATGGCTCAGTGGTTGAGTGTCGACCTATGAACCAGGAGGTCACGGTTCGATTCTTGGTCAGGGCACATGCCCGGGTTGCTGGCTCAATCCCCAGTGTGGGACATGCAGGAGACAACTGATCAATGATCCTCTCTCATTATTGATGTTTCTATCTCTCTCTCTCCCTCTTCTTCTCTTAAATCAATAAAAATATTTTTAAAGCATATTACTGGTTATAACATGGAATGGAGAGCACTTGAAAGCAAAAAAGTGTGACATCAAGTGGTGGTGTTACTAAGTTTTTAGGGCAGTAGTCAAGTTTCTCATTATAGCCCTAGGTGTCAGATATATAAAAAATGACTTGCTAAAACAAGTATTAAAGAAAAAGAGCCTATCAAGAAAGCCTTATCTTCTGAAGTCATAAGACAAGTATGTCTGAGGGCAAGCCTAGGTTCTAATTACATGTATTAGATTCAAGCCTGATCTCAGTGGGCATGAAGGCATCCCATAGTGGTGGTACTTATGCATCAGAGACACAGAGATGAGGTTTCCACAATGAGCACAGATTAAAATAGCAATCAGAGCCTTCAGATGTAGAGATAGCTGTTTTGGCTAATTTATCTATGAATCACTTAAAAATTTACCTTATTGGAAACCTCCTAAGGTTTTCTATGACATACTTACAAGAAAAAACATCTAAGACTGCTGGGCAAGTATGCAACTAAAATCATTTTAACGGGGATACACTGCTTCTTACTCGGTTCTCAGATGTAAGCACTTTGGAAATTACTACACTCTCTATTGATTGGAAGGCTGAGTTATTTGGGAGAAAGATACAGAACACGAATCTCCGCTGACATTTTCTAAACAGTGATTGTTTCCTAAGAAAACAGAAATACACAGACCTTCTGGGGGTAACTAAAATTAAGTTGACCCTTAAGCTCATCTCTTAGAATAAGGATAACTAATACAGGCAGATGATTGATGAGGAGGTCAGGGTTTTATGTGTCTTGTTCTGAATATACCTACCAGTAGATAAATGGGACTGTAGACCTATTCTATAATTGTTTGCCTTAGTAGAGAATATATAGTAGGAATAGACAGATTTGTAGCTGTTAGGACCATATTTTTTAGTTCCAAAATGAGCTGTGTTAATGTGGGAGGAACCATGTGGAAATCCTGAAAATATTAAACAAAAAGCAATTCTAAACACCTGGGACAATTGTAGAGACTAGCAAAACTAGTAAAGACTAAGAAAATTAAAACTAGTAACTTCTACCACATCTCTCTAACTTTTTTCTATGTGACTGTAGGAATGCAAAAGGGTTGTGGAAAATGACGTTAGATTATTGTAAACTTATTCAAGTGGTATTTTCAATCACAACCTTGATTTCAGATGTGATATTTTTACTGGAGTAAAATCAGCACAACTTCTGATGGCTGGTTTAAAGACTTTCTTTGACCAGGTAGCTATATTTTCTTTTCCATTTCAAACAGTAAAATCACAACCCATTTTCATTTTCATGATAGGCATGAGAGCATATGTACTTTTAATATTTTATTGCAATTCTGTGTCAACCCCCTGCTCATCATCCTAATACATAGTTCATAGAAGCATCCATCCTTCTCACAGAAAACAAAAAATTACACTGGTTCATAATATTGACAACATTATGTTATTTAAACCTGATACTCAAAGAGTAGCAAGCACATTAGGGACCTTATAAATGCATATGTTTGCCCAAAGGTAGAAGATACGCCTAGTGAAATTCCAGGGAGATTACTGGTATGGTGAATATTGACTTAATATTCTAAAATAAGACAAGTTGCTGCACCTACCTATTATGATGGAAAGCAAAACTCTTAGTTGATCTCTTTGGGTTTGAGAGCCAACATATATCATATTTGAACTTGCTTCTAGAAATCACTTGTAAGATAATCTGTAAGGTTGCCAGGTTTAAATTGGAACCAAAGCATGAATAGGCTCTATAGCAGTCTAAACTGGTGTGAGCTTCCCGGAGATTTGGAACTTAGGAACAATCAGTTCCAACAGTTTGGGCCAGACAGACATGCAGAATAAAGTTCTGACAGGAAGTTCCAATGGAATCATAAAATATGTCCCAAGGTTTTTCAGAAAGTCCATTCCATCCTTGATTAATATTTGTTTTTAAAGCAATTCTTGGCCTTATGCTAAAACCTAGTCAAGATGGAACACTTGATTATGGGACAAAAAAATAACTGTGTAATTTAAACTTCAATAATGTATTGGATATTACCCGATCCACTGAAACACAAATGTGGACATGAACAGCACCAAAATTGCATTACAAAACAGAAATGTTATATAAACTCAGAGGATTGAGTGCATCCATATGGTGCCACAAATTGCATGAGCAGATGGATGGGGCTTCCTTACTACTTCAACATATCTGTTTCATCAAAACCTATAACCTTATTTTGAGCACTTATAACAAGTTAAGAAAAAAATAAAAACATCAATGTGCTTCACAAAAGGGTCTACACTGAATGTTGGTAAGGGCTGAAGTAGAGAGCACTGCATTTTATTTTAATAAGAAGTAGCCTTGAACATCAGTGATGTAGGCACAGGTTCTTCCAATGACCAGAATTTTGACCAGCACATCTGACTGTGCTGTTTATGTGAAAGGACAATCTAAGTCACAGATCAACAGCAGACTGACTGATAAAGACTAATGTTTGGCAGGGAAGTTGGGAACTGGGAACACTGGTGATTGGAACAACATGGAATGAGAAAACAGTTGTGTTTCACACAAATACCACCTAGAGGGCATCAGCAGCAGGGGATACTGACCATAATCAGGGAAACAGTGACCATCGCTGTGAACTTAAGTCAGCAGATTTGCCAAATATCCCTAACACTTATGTGTCTGCTTACAAAATAGCAGCAGAAATGAAGACTATTCATGGCTATGCATGGAATGACTAAAAAATGGCCTTCTTGCCAATGCTGGTCTGTCTACTCCACTACCAACAGCTGAATTATTGCTATGTTACTATCTCCTAAGTGTATGAGCTGCTCATCTGGTTGGTAGCAGGAAATTATTTTGCGTATGTATTGCCTTTTATGTTATACCAACACTACCATTTATGGATTTATTGGAAGACTGATCTATGTGGTTTGCATCAACAGACTCCCATATCCTCTGTTCCTCTGTTGTTTTTTGTTTGTTTGTTTGTTTTTGGTTATTGTTTTTGTTAGATTTAGAGTATAAGTATCCCCAGCTAGATATGTGAGGAAAGGGTAAATAATAAGAATTGCAGATTTATATCCTTTTCCCCTATTGTAGAGATTCCTTCAAGTTGACTATTGCCACTTGACTAAAGTCACTGCTCTTCTTAAAATAACCATCTAGTTCTACTTGAAATTCTTTTCAGAATAAAATCTCACATAACCTTTTTTTTTAATATATTTTATTGATTTTTTACAGAGAGGAAGGGAGAGAGATAGAGAGTTAGAAACATCGATGAGAGAGAAACATCAATCAGCTGCCTCCTGCACATCTCCTACTGGGGATGTGCCCACAACCAAGGCACATGCCCTTGACCGGAATCGAACCTGGGACCTTTCAGTCCGAAGGCCGACACTCTATCCACTGAGCCAAACCAGTTTCGGCTCACATAACCTTTTGATGAGGTTTCAGGCAACCTCAAGTTTCTGCATTTTATCATGTTCTTCCCTTATCCCTGCAACATCTCTGTAATTCAATACAGATAATGTGTGTATATCATCTATACGCATCTATATACATTTATAGTTGATCGGTTGTTTGTTTTTAAGCTTTTTATAAAGAAAATAGAAAAATAAAACAAGTGACTGAGGACAATAACAAGCACTAGTTATTAAATTTGTCAAACCAACAATTCACTGGTCACCACATTTAATCTCTGTCTTAACAAGCCTCCCTGCTAATATACAATGAAAGTTCATAGACAAGGAGGTTAGGGAGTGGAATAAGTGTGTTAGGAGACAATTCTCAGCAGGTCATTGTATCTCTTTATGCCTTTTAATTTCTTCTCTTCTGTACTATCTCTTTAAGAAAATTTGTATAGCAAACATACATTAAAGACAGGAATATTGCCTCCTTTTGGGGGCAGAGAACTGATTTGTCTTCTCTCTGGGATATAAAAGACACTAGCTCGCCCTAACCAGTTTGGCTCAGTGGCTAGAGTGTCGGCCTGTGGACTGAAGGGTCCCAGGTTCGATTCTGGTCAAGGGCACATGCCCAGCTTGTGGGCTCAATCCCCAGTGGGGGTTGTGCAGAAGGCAGCTGATGAGTGATTCTCTGTCATCACTGATGTTTCTATCTCTCTCTCCCCTGCTCTCTGAAATCAATAAAAATATATTTTAAAAAAAAGACACTAGCTCATGCTGAGGCAATGTTTTGGCAAGTTTAGCATATGCCTTTTAAAAGCTCAAGGTGCAGCCCTAGCCGGTTTGGCTCAGTGGCTAGAGCATCGGCCTATGGACTGAAGGGTCCCAGGTTCAATTCCGGTCAAGAGCACATGCCCAAGTTGCAGGCTCGGTCCCCAGTAAGGGGTGTGCAGGAGCCAACCGATCAATGATCCTCTCTCATCATTGATGTTTCTATCTCTCTCTCTCCCTTCCTCTCTGAAATCAATAAAAATATATTTTAAAAAATAAAAATAAATAAATAAAAGCTCAAGGTGCCCTAAACTCAAGAGTTTCTCCGCTGTGACAAAGCCCTCTCTGCACAACACCCACTGGGCTGCTCCATGTTGCCCTTGGGTTTGAAGGTCAAAGGGAACATGGATCTCATGCTGCCTGCTGTGCCATGAGTAATAAACTATTTTTGTCTCTGAACCAGGAATTTCTCATTTTCTTCAAGCATCCATGCACTTGTGAAAGGCTAACTAGCTACTAGAAATCAGGGTACAATTTCAAACTCATCACTGTTCTTGATAATGTAAGATAACATTAAGTAATTACATAATACAGGGCCTCAAATGCAATAATAAAAACTGCACATATTTCAAGAGATAGTGAGATATTAAGAGTTTTATTATTTTTCTGTGTATTTTAGAAATATGTGGAAGCAACATGACAGTTGCGATGTTTGCATTAAAGTGGGATGAGAAAATACATGTAATGAAATACTAACATTTATCATATGATATATTGAAGCAGGAATATTTAAGATCTGATTAGAATAGAGTCCCTGGGAATGGACATTAGATGGTATTTACCTTGCATGGTGATTCATTATAAATAATAAAGGGGAGGGGTGATTCAAAGTTAATTCTAAAGATGTAAAATCTAGTGAAAATAAAGTAATTAGTGTCAGTTATAGAATCAAAAAGGGCAAGTTTATATGGAAAAATAATATGTATATATTTTTAAACGCCATTTACTACACCTGAGAAAAGACATCAAGAGTAAATCAATCCTGAGATACAGATCAGGATTCTTTTTTTCTATATATGACTGTTGGGAGCCAGTCTGAGGTAGAAATTTGGGAAAGTCTAAAAATTAATAAAAAAAAGAAAATATTTCCTGAGATGGTAACATAAAAGTCAGACAGTTGAAAGGAAAAGCAAGATATCTCTACAACCTTGAAACAAAAGGAGATTAAGGGCATAGAATAAAGATGTGACAAAATTGTCAATTGTTGCTGAGAAGTTAAGTAATATGGGACAATAAAAAAATGTTCTGAGGAAAAAAGCTTGTTTTTATTTTATTTTATTTTCTAAGCCTAACATGATGCCTGGCATACACTAGTATACAAAAATTTGCTGCCAAATGCATAAATGTAAGTAGAGTGCCTTATATTCATATAGATATGCTGGTGATATCATTATCATCAAAATATCAATTACAATTCTGATGTTTTGATTTCCATATCATTCCTGGCAAAGTTTCTGATGTCACATGGTAAAGGTGACCTTTTTTTGTTTTTCCATTGAGGAATGATAACAAATTTTTTCTTTGAGATAATCCTCCTCTCCCCCCGCCCCCGCCCCACCCCTGTC
>NW_005355584.1:1828097-1847735 GCF_000412655.1 Myotis brandtii
ATATATACAGGTTTTTTTTAATTTTACTTGGGGCTCACTGTTCTATGGTGTTTGTAATACAGAGTTTAGAATGGGTTGTCAGGGAATAGGAAATAACGCTAAATGCTGCTTGGTTAGCAGTGTGTTCCACCTGCCATTTCATAAATCCAGAGTCAGCAGTTTCCTTTGCTTGTCTCTGTTGACTCATCAATGTTGAATGAAATCTAATCAATCCACCATCATGCTAATCAATGTACTGTGCTACTTTCATTGCAGCAAAGACTAATGTTGTTATAAACCCAGTTACATTTTAGAATAATGCAAAAATTGAAAGTGCTCTTCTTTGTGGTATATAAATGAAGCATTTTATGACCTGAGGCTTTACCATCAAAATTTCCATTTGATCCATCAATTTTCATCAACAAATTAAAATAACTTGTAACGCAAGAATGGGAGACAATGAATTTAAAGTTACAACTTATTATTAAATGGAATGTTACAAAATAGATGACTTGTAACAGCAATATATAAAAATACATGGGAATTGTGAAATCAAAAACCCAAATTGTTTCTGTACCACAATGAGATAAATAACATAAAAGGCTGTTATGCTCTAATTGACAGAACATTTTTATAACTAAACCACTGAATTATCTCCTGATATGGGCAACAAAGCAATGTAACTTCTTGGGCTTCCAAACTTTCACTTCAGGTATTCCTATTCTCTCAGCTAGTCTAGCCTCCATTGTTTTCCCGTCTTTCAGAATAAATCTTTTATATCTTGTCATTATAAACTTGAATATACTATAATCTTTACCCTTTTCTATGTATTACCTTGTCTTAATTGAAATATACAATTAAGGGCAACTGATTTTTTAATCACTCAAGTACTCCACAATATAGACATATAATCAGTGTCAGAATAAGTCTCACTCTACCATGTATATTATATGTATACCTAATTCTATGTATATGTTTTTCTCTATATATATATTATTTTACCCTAACTCACCTTTTCTAAAGAGTCCTTTTTCTCTTTCATATTGACTCACTGATCCACTAAATAACTAGTCCCTTAGAGAGGGTGGGGCAAAAGGAAGTGTATAGTTGTGAATACACAAAACAGTTTATTCTTGTATTATTATTTATTAATTATTGTATTATTTTCCATACAAACAACTACATATCATTTTTGTCTTTATGTATATCCTTTACATAAACCATCCACTTATTTTTCTAATTCACAATTTCTACCAGGAAGCCTCAAATGTGTGCATGGTTTTGTGTGGAGAATTAAGGAAATCCCTGAATTTGCAGTGTCTTAACTGTGTGTGTGTGTGTAGGGGGGGTGATGTCTCAATTAATATCCACCCCCTACTCTTTTCTACATTTGTAAAGAAGCAGCTTCAGAGAGGTACTTTCCATGCATAGCTCCATTAAACACATAGAGAATAATTATACAATCATTTTTCAGCTATTTTCACCCACTTGTATTTTATTTCATCCGAAAAAATTATTTGAATGCCATATATCACAGCTAATTTATAGCATTTCAATTATGGAATAAAATAATGTCAATAAATTTATTTTGGTAACCAGTAAAATGTTTATAAAATTTCAAAGCTTATATAATAAAGAAAATGAAAAAAATTTAAATCTTATTCATGAACATGCTATCATCAAAATATTCATATTAGTAAAGACATATTAGACTACTACAGTTAGTGCTAGCTTAGTACAGAGAAAGGAAAGCTTATACACAGTACAGGTATCCCTTTATTTTCTTCCACCTAGTTTTACCAGCCCAAATTGGCTACAAATAGATTTAGAAATACTGCCAATGGAAGCAAGTGATATTTTGGGACAATTTATACTATTTATGAATAGTATATAACATATAGTAATCAATAAAAACTGTAAGCTATCAGCTTCCTTGAGAAATGGTTGACAAAGACAGTCTCTGAAAAGGTAACATTTAAGCTGAGCCTTTAATGATGTGAAGGAGGCAGTTTATGGATGAATGAGGCAAGAGCTTTCTATGGGAAGCGCAGCTTGTGTGACTGTTCTGAGTCAAGGATTACTTTGCAGAATTCCCCAAATGTGATGGAGAGAACAAGTTATTGAGTGTAATACAGGGTTTGAGAGAAAGGTAGGGACCAACCAGTTCGTGCAGGGTTCTGTAGGTCATTTCAAGACTCTGGGATTTTATTCTAAGTACAATGGAAAACCTATACTAATTACTTTAATTGACTGATCCAATATATGTGTCACAAAAATCAATCTGGCTGATAAGTGGGAAATGCATTGCAGCAGCAAGAGCCACACAGGAAAACTGGGTCAGGGGCATAGGCACCAGGTCCAATTAATAAATGATGACAAATTGAATTAGATTTTTGGTAGCAGAAATAAAATCACAAGGATTCAGCAATATTTAAGTAGGTGCAGGCCTGGTGATGAAATTGGTATGGTTCTGAAGAAGAGATTAAGAAAGATCCAAGGTCTTCAGAATTCACAACTGGAGACACTAAGGCATACACCTGTTGGTTTGATTTAGTTTTGGTCATTATATGCATTTTCTTGAGCTTTGGACAGCTTTTATGGCATTCTCAATGCTGTATCTTAAATTCTTCTTACCCTTTGCCCTTATCGACTGTGACGGTTAATTCTTTGTGTCAATTTGACTCATCTTTTTCCCAGACGTTTGGTGCCAAGATGTTTGGGTTCTCAGATATTTGGTTAAACATTATTTCTGGGTGTGTTTGTGTAGTTGTTTAGGATGACATCAACATTTGTTTTTTTGTGTGTGTGTTTTTCATGTAGAACCATGTCAAAATGATGGGACTTTATTTCTGTGGAACCTTTGGTGTCAGATATGGTGTGGACTCTGTCTAAAGCTTTTCCCACATTCAAGACATTTATAAGGTCTTTCTCCAGTGTGAGTTCTCTGGTGTATAATGAGGGTCCCACTCTGACGGAAGCATTTCCCACAGACAGTTCATAAGGCTTCTCCCCAGTATGGATTCTGATGTTTAGAGAGGTCAGAGCATCGTTTAAAACTTTTCTCACATTCTTCACATGTATAGGGTCTCTCCCCTTTATGGATTCTCTGATGCCTAAAATGGTTGGAAATACAACAGTTCTCCTCACATTGGGTACATTTATAATGTTTCTCTCCTTTATGGATTTGTTGATGCCGACTGGGATGTGAGCTCTGTCTGAAGCTGTTCCCACATTTGGTGGTTTGCCGTCAGCCCCTTCTTTCCCCCTGTATGTGTCCTCTGGTGTTCAATCAGGCCAGCGCTCTGACTGAAGTTCTTCCCGCATTCTTGGCATTCATAGGGTTTCTTCCCAGTGTGGATTCTGTGGTGCTTCAGGAGGTCAGAACTCTGTTTGAAACCCTTCTCACAGTTATCACATTTATAAGGTCTTTCTTCATGGAGCTGCCTCTGGGCTCAAAAAGGCCTGAAGTATGGAAATTTCCCACACTGTCAACAGATTTGTGAGGTTTCACCACTTGATGTTTCACCATATCTACACTCTGTTTGCCCTTGTTGCCACATTCAGCACCATTAACAGACCTCTCTGCTGTCAGGCCATGCTGACAAAAATTAAGTTTGAACTTCTGGCACTATTTCCAATTTCATTATTTTTGGAGTCTACCTCTTCTGTGGGACCATTTTTGAGATCTGAGATGCTGGTGAGTCCTTGTTCCTCAGGAGAATTTTCAAGTTTCAGGAATAAGGGGTTTCCTGAGTGCTTTCCTACCCTCTCCTCCTGTGTATCACCACATTTGGACAACAGGGGAGCCTTCCCCTGGGACCCTTCTTGTAGCTGCATCTGTGGCTCTACTTCTAGAATTTCTTGCTTTGGAATCAACTCTTTGTTCTCTGTACTGGTTCCCAAACTTGGTAGGGCTGTGTTCCCATAACCCTTCAGTGTGCTATCCCTGCAGAAGTTTCTCTGAACTGGGTCCAGATGCTCCCACTCCTCCCAGGTTACAGGTACATCCCTGACTGAAAGGACAGAACGGGGCTGATAACCGTGTTCCTAACTCCTCTTCAAGCAAAAGCCATAGAATGTATCAGTTGCTCAGCCAGCCCTTATCTCAGCCAATAGGAACGCAAGGAAACTAGCCCAAGGCCAAAAGTATGCTAGCCACCTCCTGTCTTTGTGTAACCAGATGCTCCCACTCCTCCCAGGTTACAGGTACATCCCTGACCTTCACCAATCTCTGGGTGAGGTTCCACCAGGCGCTCTCTGAGGAGCCCGTGCTATGCCCACAGCCTGGTTCCCGCTCTTGGGGTAGTGCTTCTGCACCCAGTCCTGCAGCTCTGGGGACAGGATGGTCAGGAACTGCTCCTTCGAGTGCATCTCAGGCCTCAACCACCGACAACAAAGTTCCCTGGGCCAGCGCAGTGCCTCTTCGGGTCCAGCCACCTTCTGAAAACAGAACCGACTACAATACTATCGACAAGTTTCAGATCCAGACAGTTCACGGGTGGTCAGACTCCCCAACTCCCGGTGAGTCTCCTTCCACTTTCACTATCACAAGTCCATCACGCAGGAGCGGGGCAATAACCCGGGCCCCTGTAGCCCCCATCCAGCCCCCCCCCCCCACTCCCCGCCTCAGCACCACTGCTTCCACTTGCCATCAAGCGCAAACTCATCTTTCTTCTGCATGTGCCCACTTTTCCGGGGTTTTGCCTTCAGGTGAGTAGAGAGCTAACCCTGCAAAAAGCCATGGAACTCATCGTCCTTCCTTAAAAAGAGTTGCACCCCGCCGGGCCCTGTGCAGAGTCCTCCTACCTGCAGCTATGCCACCTAGTACCCACCCTACCCGTGACAAGAAAATCAACAAAAACTAGTAACCCAGGCCGGAAGTGCGTCACGGACTCTCCGCAGTACCCACCCTCCCAGGTACTTCCGGGGTCTCTCTAGGCGCCCTGGAGGACTGAGTTGAATCTTGGTGGTTTGCCGTCAGCCCCTTCCAGGGATTCCCTTCGTGTATACCTTGCTTTGTGGAGATTATAGTCCTACAGGTTACAGAACTAAACGCCACTCCTCTTTTAAAAGTTGAATCTCATTCTTTAATACTGTCTGTGAATAAAGTTTTAAAGTTTTGTTTTAGAAAAAGTTAAAAATCCAACTGTACAATGAGCCATAAACAAACATTCACCCATATGGTATTCGTTTAGACAAGAAAGGTTTGTAGAGTATCTTCTATATGCCAAGGCAAATGCTTAACACCATAGATACAAAACTGGTGACGCATAGTCCCTGTCCTCAAGTTGCTCAGTCTCCTGACACTTTAATCATTACAAAAGCGTGCGGTAAATGCAATACTTTGCAGTGTATACAGTGTACATTTGTACAACCAGAGGTGGACATACACCACCATCCCAGTAGGGATGGTACAGTGAAATACTTCACAGGGAAGATTTTTTTTAATCTTTATTGTTGAGCATATTGCAGATGTCCCTTTTATTCCCCCCATTGCTCCCCTCCACCAGGTTCATGCTTGCCACAGGTTTGCACCACCCTATTGTCTGTGTCCATTGGTAATGCATATATAGGTGTATGTATAGTGGGTGATAAGCGTACCTAAATTCTTATAGTAAACAATAACATTTATTTGTCAATATTTTAGATATCCTGTATTGTAAAGCACTTATTTATGAGGTTACCAGTATTTGCATACTTTAAACTTTCAATATTCTTAAAACAAAACTGTCCTACTTCTGATGGTCTACATACTTCTTAATGAGTGTGGATGACATTTAGGAAGGCATAATTAGTCAGAATCATACCTTATCACTCACTACATTATTGAAAAATCACCCAGTTGCCCATGACTCTAATTTTCTAATAAGGGCTAACTTATAGATTATGTAAAATTTGACTAATTTTTAAGTAAAAGAAATTGGAGGGGAAATAGAAACGGTTAAGACACTTATACACTTACTCATATGCTAACTATAATGATGTAGTTAGCTGTGACACACTCTCTCTGTCATCAAAATGGTGATTGTCCATAAATATTTGTTATGCATTTGAACCTAGAGCTGATTTGACAGATTCCAATAAAATATTCAGTGTGATGCTTTGAGGTCTGCAGAGGAACATGAAATGGTCCCCAAACTGCACATTACATGTAGTTTTCAATTACACACTGCACAAAATGTCCTTGACATTCAAGAGTGCACCATCATATTTTAGTCTACCTCACTCCAGGGCGTATTTGAAAATACCCTCTATTTGCCTTTAATAATAATGACTTGTCATATGGAATCCAGATCAGTTAATCTAACATACTATGTACTTGATGGTTTTTATTAACTGTCAAATTAAACCCAATAGTCATCAGAAACATTTTCCCCTCTGTTGTGCAATTGTTCTCAGCATGTTTCATTTCTGACCATTAATGTAAAAGGTTAATAAATGCAACTACTTGATGTTATTAATATTCACTATGCATGGCAAGTGAATCATTTTGCAGACTTATGATTTTAAAGATGCTGGGCCATTAATGTTACTATTTTGTAGGCTTGTAAAATTGCACCATGCAATATGCATGCCATAATTTGGATGCTAAAAGGTCTGTGAAGAATTCTTGCTACATTACACTTTACTCACCTTTATTGAAATTCAGACTCTTTCCATGGAATGTAAAATACCTCGTTTTCTTTATCTCGCTATCTCTGTATCTCTCTTTTATTAATAATTTATTTTTACTTGTTCTTGTTCCTTACTAATAACTTGTTATGTTTAATCTAATTTGATTTAATACATGGTTTTACAGGATCTCCAACTAAAGTAAAATCAGCCCCAGATTTTACCTAAGATCTATTTAATGGTCAATGTACATTGTCATATAGATTAGTGGTTAAATATGTTTAACCAAGTCCTTCAGTTTTAAAGTATGTCTGGCATGTGAAAAGCATTTAAACCAGATTTCAGGCAAAACTCAGAGACTGTTACTCAGAATCATTAAAGAGATGTAGGGGTACAAAAATAATGGATTATAAATGGAAATTCAAAGACCTGGGCTTCAAAATTGATCTTTTAATTTAATTTTCTTTTTCTCAGTCTAATATCTATTGAGGACTTTTCTCCTCTTGAAACAGAAATCAATTTCCTACAATGCATTTTATTTTAAAATAAATACCTTACAATAAAACAATCACAAAAGATCAATCTTATTAAAACAATTAGAAGTGAGCAAAACATTCAATGCTTGTGAAAATAATTATGGAACTCTGTGTTGAAATATTGTAATCAATCATTATGGGAGGGGGGAAGGCTTTTCATAGCCATTGACCCCAGTAAAGGGAGAAATAAATTACAAGTGTAGCATTCTCCCTTTTTCTCAGTATCTATAATCAATTTCCAAAGGAAACTGATTACAAATGTTAAGAATGCAGAATATAATTAAGTAGAAAAATATTGCTCCTAAAGTAATCTTAAAATAAACAAGCTATTTCTGGAAGCACTATCCTAGCCAGGTTATTTATCAAGTTCATAAAAATAGAAATAACCACATATTAACATACACATATACTCACATACACAGTACACCACATAACTATGTACACAGAAATACCTTTTCTGTTGTAATTTACAAATAGGAAGCATTTTAAGAGTATCCCAGGCCCATATGGCTCAGTGGTTGAGCATCTATTCATGAACCAGGAGGTCACAGCTAGATTCCCCATCAGGGCACATGCACAGGTTGTGGGCACGATCCCCAGTAAGGGCATGCAGGAGGAAGCTGATCAATGATTCTCTCTCATCATTGATGTTTCTGTCTCTCTCTCTCTCCCTTTCTCTTCCTCTCTCTCTGAAGTCAGTAAAATAAATAGTGAAATAAATAAATAAATACTTAAAGAAAAGAGAGTATTGTAACTCTATTATCTAAAGCATAGTGACTAATTTTATCAATAGACATTGCCCTTATCAAGCTGTAGAGTAACTAAGCTGTTGATGTAGAAGATTTTGACCCTAATTGATTACAATATTTCAACACAGAGTTCCATAATTATTTTCACAAGCATTGAATGTTTTGCTCATTTCTAATTGTTTTAATAAGATTTCAGTATTATTGGAAGGTAAAAACCAAGGAGGTTACAGATGTCTTCCAAGAGAATATAAGTTTACTGTGGAGCATGATTTTTGGTACCAAAAATAATTGTACTACTGGAGTTAGAGGTTGGTTTGATCTGAGGCTTTTGATAAGCATTTAAGTTGTCAAGAAATCCACTGGAAACTTTTTAAATTCAACCACAGCTTTATAGCAATATTTAATAGTTTTTGAAAAAAACAAAGTTAGAGAGAAAATATTTTTTTGAGAAACTGAGAACAACTAAGATAGCCCTTGACATAGACAAGGCTCTTTTATTCCTTCCCAAACAAAAGGGTTGTTTATCTCCAGTATTTTACAAAGCAGAGCTATAGGAGAGTTTCACATGTTGAAATACCAGCATTTGCATGGATTAATGTTAAAACAAATAGAAAAATGAAGTATTGAGTTCACCTTTTTATAAAAATGTTGTGCTCTGAGAGCTTTGCAGGCAGAAAATAAGAATATTTAAATTTTGGTTAAGTCCTGATAGAAAGGCAACACATTGATCAAAATTGCTTGGGTCCATGTGGGGGTAAAGATTAAGCCATACCATTGAGTCTGATTGGATGACAAAACAATTATCTGGATACAAGTCAGTACAGAGTCATCTTGGGGCCATGCCCAGTTATCAAGGTTCTCAATACCATATAGACAGCAAATGCAAACAGTTAAAGCCCCATGATGAGAAAACCAGGTAGGCATGTATCTCCAAAGGTCAGCTCATTCATGTCCTTAATGCAATAAGAAATTTCCCTGGTTTTCAAGTACAGATAGGCAATTTCCCTTCTCAACCTTTATAAATGTTATACATGCCTCTTTTAAGAAATTTATAATATGTATGTTAAATATTGGTTGGCAATTTATAAAGCCTCATTTACCTAGGAGAAAATGTTTATACAATATGTTTAATAAACTGTTCTTAAAAATCTATGAATTTCCTGTGTAATTTAAGATAAATTAATTAGAAATTCATGTCAATAGTTTTTACTTCCATAGAGTTGATCAAGATAACAAGAAATTCAAGTATAAATAGTTCTAATATTGATTTCAATTATTCTCTAAAAATTTAAATATCTACATAGAATATTTTAGCATTTTTCTACTCTAAAATTTTAACTCCAAGTAAGTACATTGGATATGCATTTTTTTTACAATTATGCAAAGCATTAGAAGACTTTAAAAGGAGATAATATTTTCACAACATACATGCTTTTCCCTGATTGTCAATGAAGTAATGGGGAAAAGACTATACCCTTAGCTATGTGTAACTCTCTTTAGAAGCAGCATAAGATATTTGATAAAATTCATAAGATATGTAAATAATTCTAAACTAAAACAGAATTAGCAATTCATAAAGTTAAACTTTGCCAGATACTTTGAAAGAAATAAAGTGCTGCCATTGGGTTTTGGTTTAAGACTGTGGCTCATGGAAAACATCATTCCTAAATATTGTTCTATTTGCCTCATCTATTAACTATGTGATCTCAAATACATATTAAATATTCGTAAGTGTATGGCTGAAAGAAGGAAACTGAAGTTCAAAACTATTTAAATCTCATGCCTTTATATGCTAATATATGGAAGAGCAGTAACTAAAACTGAAGTAGTTCCTTTATTTTTTCCAGTTTTTTTTCTTTAGTGATTAAGGTATTATATATGTGTCCTTATCCCCCTCTCGTCCCCCCCCACTCATGCCATCACCCCCCTAGTGTCTGTGTCCATTGGTTATGCTTATATGCATGCATACAAGTCCTTTAGTTGATCTCTTCCCCTTCCCCTCACCCTCCCCTACCTTCCCTCTGAGGTTTGATGGTCTGATCAATGCTTCTCTGTCTCTGGATCTGTTTTTGTTATTTTTTTCCAGTTTTATTGAAGCATGATTTACAGCATTTGTATATATTTAGGTTGCACAGTGTGTTAATTTACATCCACATTGTGAAATTATTACAACAATCAAGTTAACTAACAATCCATAACCTCACATAATTACCTATATTTGTCTGTGTGTGTGTGTGTGTGTGTGTGTGGTGAGAAAACTTGAGATTTACTCTCTTAGAAATTTTTAAGTACACAACATGTCATTATTTACAATCACCATGCTGTTCATTAGCTCTGGAGAACTTTTTCATCTTATAACTGAACGATTGTATCCTTTGCCCCACATCTCTCTTTATTTCCATCCCTTGGAAACTATTGTTTTCCTCTCTGGTTTTCCTCTTTTTTAGATTACACATATAAATGAGATCATACAGTATTTGTCATTCTGTGTCTGCCCTATTATCCCACTTAGCATACTGCACCAGGTTCATAGTTCATCCAATTATCATAAATGGCAGGATTTCCTTTTTTATGGTCTACTACTATTCCACTATACAGACATACTATATGTATGTACCTTGAGTTGCTGGAATACCTGGCCGAAAGGGTGTGCAAATACACAGACACATTTGGGTTTCTACAGCCTTAGACCTTGAGAGACCTCAAATTTTGGCACTACAGCATTCTGTGCCAGAAGCCAAAGTCACACAGACCTTAAACTGCTGGAAAATGTTTGGCCTGCGCATGCCCAGTTCACTCTCCCATTTGGGCCTCAGGTGGTCCCTCCCTGCATACCCTTTGGACCAGAGCACTTCCCCCTATTTCTGACAGGGCCCCTGAAATAGGATTATTGACTCGGCCTGTGCATGCCCAGTTCACTCTCCCATTTGGGCCTCAGGCGGTCCCTCCCTGCATGCCCTTTGGACCAGAGCACGTTCCCGCTATTTCTGACAGGGCCCCTGAAATAGGATTATTGACTACGATTTATGACAGGGACAGACACCCTCATACTTGTAGAAATAACAACCAATTTAGGTCATCCTGAAAGCCCACCCCCGCAGGACAGAACAGCATTATTTACCATATTTGCAGTCCCCCTACCTGTGCCCAGCCAAGTGCTCAGGACATAAAATGAGACGGAGAAGAGGCAACAACTGTTCCAGGGAGAGGACGGATCGCTAACCATTGTTTTCTCCTACCAATCTGACTTTGGAAAACAACAACAATAAATATTTATTTTCTACCATCCTCTCTTGCCCAGGCCCCAGGTACAGCTCTGAGAGAGCTGGGGTTGGGGAGAATTCTTACCTCCTGCCCGGCTGCCAATTTTCCCAGAGTCCGGTCTGCAGCGCCCGGAGCGAGTGGCCTGTCCCCGTGGGCTTCATCCTGGACACGAGAAACTAGAGGAGGAAAAATAATTTTCCTCTATGGCGAGCGCCGGGCCGAGGCCCTTTCTTCTCTAGGGCACCTCCTAAAACTAAATGGTTGAGTGTATCCGGGTTCAAAGGTTTCCACTGTGCCACTGTAGTTCAAGCGGATCTTTGGTTAGATTCACCTGCTGGTGCATCCAGCTGGACCTCAGGCAGACCCAGTCTGAGCCCGGAAGTTCCGCCCAGTCCGACTCTCGGTGGTTTCTGGACCCAGAATATAAAAAGAAATGCTCAAATGACTTCTAAAAGCCCGTCACGCAGAAGCTGAGAGCTGCGATCCAGGACCAGGAGGACTTACCCTTGACCTCAGGGCCCTCAGGCAGCCAGAGCACAGGGGCTCCCCAGGTACCTCCGCTCCGGGGCGGCTGGGGGCTCTCCTTGGGTTCCCTCTTCGGACGCCAGAACTGTGAAAACATAAACTAAGGCATGTCAAACACTTTAAGAGTTTATTTGAGCAAATGTATTTGAATTGGGCAGCACCAGTTTGGAAGTGGTTGTGGGCATTCAGCAGACAGGAGCGGGGGAGGGGCTTTCACCAGGAAAAGTGACACAAAGTAAGGAAATTATTGACTGGGAAGGGCTTAAAGCCCAAATGGCTGTTTGTGACTGGTTGTCTATAGTGTTTTGACTTCCCAATCTGGAGGCATTTACAGGGTTAGGTTTGCTTACTTAGCCTGCCAAGGTATGGGAGCCACATAGCTCTTTGTTTAATTAATTGGACGGTTATAAGAGTTTTGTATATTTTGGGGATTAAACCCCTGATCAGATACATGGTCTGCAATTTTTCCCCCGTTTCGTAGGTTCCTTTTCATTCTGTTGATTGCTTCTTTTGTTGTACAGAAACTTTTTAATTTGACATAATCCTGCTGATTTATTTTTATTTTATTGCCTGTGCTCGCTGTCATATTTTAAAAAAAAAAAATTGTTAAAACCAATGTCAGGAAGCTTTTCCCTGTTTCCTTCTAGGAATTTTACCATATAAGGTCTTACATCTAAATCAGGGGTCCTCAAACTACGGCCCGCGGGCCACATGCAAATACAAATATTGCATTTGTTCCCGTTTTGTTTTTTTACTTCAAAATAAGATATGTGCAGTGTGCATAGGAATTTGTTCATAGTTTTTTTTTAAACTATAGTCCGGCCCTCCAACGGTCTGAGGGACAGTGAACTGGCCCCCTGTTTAAAAAGTTTGAGGACCCCTGATCTAAATCTTTAATCCATTTTGAGTTCATTTTTGTGTATGGTGTATAAGGGTGAATTTTAGTCTTTTGTCTGGGGCTGTTATCTAGTTTTTCTAATACCATTTGTTGAAGAAACTATCTTTTGCCCAATGCATATGCTTAATGCTCTTATCAAAGATGAGTTTTCTGTATATATGTGAGTTTATTTCTGGGGTGTGTGTCCTGTTTCATTGGTCTATGTGTCTGTTTTTATGCCAGTATCATACTATTTTTATTAGTGTAGCAAGCATTTGTCCACACATTAATATATGGAATAATAGGGACTCAAACTGAGGTATCTTAGATTTCCACTTCTTAAATTATAACATTTGTACTCTAATTTACTAGTAAAACAGATTAGAAATCTGAATCACTAAGGTTCTATAGTATTCAGACAGAATTCTGTATCAATATAGAGTCACTATAAGAGGTCAACATGAGACAACAGTGGATATGGAATTTGACTTGAGTAATGGGGCATCTCTCGTTTTGTAATAGAAATGATTTCAAAAGCTGAAGAATTATTTACATATCTCGCAGAGGGGTCTAGTCTCTTTCACAAGATCTAAGACAGAAATTTAGATTAATGTTAGTTTTTGGCCACCATGCTGGTTTTCTCTTTTTTTTTTCTTAAAATATATTTTTATTGATTTCAGAGAGGATGGAAGAGGGAGATAGAAACATCAATGATGAATCATTGATTGGTTGCCTCCTGCATGCCTCCTACTGGGGATCAAGCCTGCAACCTGGGCATGTGGCCTTCACCAGAATCGAACCCGGGATCCTTTAGTCGGCGGCTCTATTCACTGAGCTGCTGGGGTCCAGCCCCAGCGGGTCCAGGGGTTCCCAAAGGTGTGGACGGAGTCGGCGGAGAAGGAATGACACGGAGGCAGTGTTCAGGTGATCATCATAGCCAGGTTCCTCTTAGCCAGGTTCCTCTCTTTATTGTCATTTACCATCTGTATATATACTATTTGGTCCCAATCCTATCCATTCTATACAAAAGGCCAGGGGGCTTCCCAACTCCACTCAAAGGTTACTCTATTGTTCCACTAAGCTACAAGGAAGTAACTGAAGGAGGTCACTCCAAGCAAAGATCAAAGTGACCAACCACCCCTCTGACTCTCAGTTAAAGGGTTTACTGATAAAAATCCTCACCTGGGGAAACAACCTCTCTTCTCCTAGCCAGGTTCTTTCCCCTATTGTTCGCTTACATCTGCATTTATCCTATTTGACCTTAATCCCATCCATTCCATTCCAAAGGCTAGGGCATTTCTCATCTCCATTACAAGGTCCCTTGAAACATCCCTGCAGGGACTGCCTCAAGTAGCCAGGTCCTTTAGTCCGCGGCTCTATTCACTGAGCCAAACCAGTTAGGGCTGGTTCTTTCTTCTTGATTGACTAGTAATGAAATGAGTATGGTCAATAGGGGAAGCGCACGGGGAGAAATATGAGAAGGGGTTTTGAGAAATGTGGTTTTGGTAGCTTCAGTAAGGCCCCAAACTGTTACATAGATATTCCTGCTATAGATACGGACAAGGGGCAGAATGGTGACATATAGAGAACCAGTTTTCTAGTGAAACTGAAAGTAAGGCTTTTTAGCTCCTCAAATCTTTCAAATTTGTTTCTGATTGCTCAGCTGGAAGGACTAGAGATTCGATCTCCATGGGGGACAACTGCATGCACCTGCTTGGATTGCCTTTGTGGTTGTTTCAGATTTGGGTGATAGTGAAAATGTGGCAGGGGTCATAGGCAGAGAAGCTACATCTGTCACCACATAAAGAGAGCCAAGAATCTGAAAGGCAAGGCCCACAGTATGAAACATTCTTTTTCAGGACTTTGGAAGAAATCAGAAAATTATGATACTATTTTATCATCCCATGCTTAGTGTAGAGTCAAGCAAGGATTTAGCCTAATCCCCCCTCCCAGTCAGTGGAACGTGTCCTCCTGGCCAATGGGCACAAGGAGCAGAGCAGCTCATACCCAAGTGTTTCTCAAGTTCTGATGGCTAATGAGCCTCACCAGGCTCTCTGTTTGTCCTAGTCCTGCAAGCAGGCCATTCCCATCCACACTCCCACACCCTCCCCCGCTGCTAGTCAAGCCCCTGAAGGGCCTTGGCCTGTTCAGAAACTCCCACTGACTGCCATCCAAGGTCCTCCCCATTGTTTAAGTAATAAAGACTATGTCTTTCCCCTCAGGTCCCCTGAGTGGTTTTTGCCGACTAGCAAAGAACAGCATGATGCTCCCTGGGTTGGTGCTCCTACAGTACACTGATTAGAATTAAATATCAAGTCTCTCTCTTATGACTCTTTGGGAGCACATTTTGAATTTCTATTTATTTGTTCATTTATATAAAACTTTTATTGTATTAGAGCCAGGAAACCAAGACATAAGCAAGAACCAAATATAATGTAATATGTCTATCCTTAAAAGCTTACATATCATTTAAGAAAAAAAACACAAAACAAAAGTAAACAATGATGGTATTTTGGTATATGTGCTTAAATACAAATCTAAATTGGACAATATTTGTCCAATAGATGAATGTCTACCTCAGAAATGTGTGTATATCCGTCTCAGGCATGTGATGAAACCCATTCTGTGGATGAGGGTTCGGTTACTAAAAAGCAGACTTAATTTCCTGTAATCAAGTGATTTCATCAAAAGTGTTGAAAAAATGAATTTGGCTCAGTATCTAAGTTTTCTACTTTTAAGGAAAATAATGGATTACAGGTCTCTCTACCTGAGCCATAGTGTTCGTATTTTGCATATTCAATTGTTCTGTCACAGAAGCTTGGGGTGATACTTAATCATAGAAATGCCATTGACTTAGTATTTAGAGTTTACTAATGTTAAGCATTTGGCTTCTGTGTTATTGCAGCATCATTATTTCAAACAAAACAGAAATTAATAAAATATTCATAGATATAAATTAGCCATGAATATTAAAAAAAACTCAAATTCACACAGACATTCAATCAACTAATTATCCATAAAAATATATTTACTACTTGAATTGCTGTCTACCAAGAGTAATTTTGGCAGACAGAGTGAATATTTCCTGCCAAAAGCAGTATTTCATCTTTTCTTTAGCAAAAAGTGAAATAAAGCACACAAAAGAGATAACACTATGTTCTTAATCAGGAATATAGAAGCTGCATCACAACCCATCCCTTTATGTGGGTAATTATGGTTACTAATGCTTTCATGATGTGTTTTATTTTTATGAAAATACCAAGTGCTATGCACAGACAAATAACAAAATATAATTGACAATACATAACAAAATGTGTTGCAATTTTCAATCCAAATTCCAACATTCTGGAAGGATACATTACATAAATGTTTCCACCATGATAATCAGATATTTTTATTAATAATGGTGTTGTTAGACCCATGCCTATCTTACTTTCCCTATATTCCTTTCTTTCTTTGACCCTCCCCCCCAACTAATACTTGTGTATTGGAAATGACTAATATGTTTCTTTTATATCTTTCATCTGTTTGAGCTGTTCTTCCTTTGGTTCATTAACACTGTGATCAGCTTTGGCTATGGTTTTCATATTTTCTATTATATGTATTCTCTCTCCAAACATTTTGCTAAGTTTTGCCTTAGTACTTTCCTTTCTCTTGTTTTTCTTTTCTTTTCTTTTTCTTGTTTTGTTTTGTTGTCAAGTAATGAAAATGAGATAAATTGAATCATTATTTGGGTATTGTAGTTTATATTTTATATCCAGGTATAGTTTATATAGTCATAACTAGGCGATAATACTAATTTGAATGCATTTGTTATTTATATTCTTATGTTTTTTCTTATGAAAAAATCCATACTTTACTTCTCTTTAAGGACATTTGGTTTAATGACTTTCCTTGTTCTTAGTAATGGCTTAATGAGGATTTATTATTTTTTGACACTGTAATAACCACCTGAATGCATTATGTCATATATTCTTCACAATAAATTCATGAAGTTCATTTTTAATTAGTCTGTTTTAGGATGATAAATAGATTAACTCTTTTAAATGGTCAAATTATAATTTAAAGACAGTGATTAACTGTCTTTCAAGGTCAAATTTAAAATAAAAATAGCAGAAATTGTATTCTCACTAGGTTGTCTACCCAAATCTTTAATGGTAAAACATGATGTAAGTATATCCATTATCTTCTCACTTGTTAGTTATTCTGTGTCTCATCTAGGTCTTACTCTTTTTTAAAAATATATTTTTATTGATTTGAAAGAGAGAAAGGATAGGGAGAGAGAGAGAGAGAGAGAGACAGAGAAAGAAAGAAACATCAATGACGAGAGAGAATCATTGATTGGCTGCATCCTGCACGCCCCCTACTGGGGATAGAACCCATAACCCAGACCAGGAAATGAACCATGACCTTCTGATTCATAGGTTGATGCTCAACCACCAGGCCACACTGGCTGGGCCTAGGTCTTTTTCTTGATAATGCAAATATGTTGTTATAGTAAATATGTTTTTGTAATCAATTTAGAAAACTAATCACAGTTTCCCATAAAACTTATATTCCAGATCCTTACAAAAAGATCTCACAATTTATTCATGAAAATATAGATTTTTCTTCACTCAGTCATGGAACTAACTGAAGGATAATTTTCATTGTCCAAGGTATAAGAGGCATGCTGAGCAAATACACAAATATACCAGGCAGAAAGCGAAAAGATTTTTGGAAAAAAACAACAACATGTTTTTTCAGCCCTAGCCTGTTTGGCTCAGTGGATAGAGCATTGGCCTATGGACCAAAGGGTCCCAGGTTCTATTCCAGTCAAGGGCATGTACCTTGGTTGCAAGCTCCTCTCCTGCCTGGGCCCTGGTCTGGGCTCCCATAGGAGGCAACCAGTCAATGTGTTTCTCTTACATCAATGTTTCTATCTTTCCCTCTCCCACTCTCCCTAAAAATCAATGGAAAAATATCCTAGGGTGAGGATTAACAAAACAAAACAAAACGAACAACAAAAAAAGAAAATGTGCTTTTTCAGCTAATCAGATGTATTCATTTACAAAAGAAAGGCTACAAATAAAATCTCAACCCAAAAGTACAAATACTAATAATCTTGATTTCCCTTTTAATTTATAATAAATTTTCCAGTGTTGCATGCCAATGTTAATTACTGGAGTGACTTGTAAAATGCAAATTCTTCCCCTGACCTTCCAAATCAAAATCTATAGAGCAGGGCAGAACTCTTACACTGACACACACAATCTACAATAAACCAACAACAACAAAAATACAATAAACCCAACTTGATACTGACAATTTTTCTAAAAGTTACAATTACATTCACTTTATAATGTTTTAAAAAATATTGATTCTTGATGACTAATAAGCAAACACATTTTATGATCCTTGTGGGTTATACAGCTGAGTGCTCAATAAAGTTACATGTCTATATTGAAGGGTGTTGTGCACAATGTTTTCTGACTGCAAGTGACTTTCTCAACATTTAGGCTTGTGATTTGATATAGTAATTATAAAAATGTCATCCTATGTCATTAAATATGATTTAAGGTTAGAATTGTCCAAGTAACTAAAATTAATTCTAAATAATACAATTTAATTGGGGGGAAAACATGTAATGTAGATTTTACAACATATCTTCATGCTTCCTTTGAAATTAATCTGAATTAATGATGATGTGTAAGCTTGGCTATATATTGAAAATATTTCTTAGTATGTTTTATCGTTACACTTAATTGAAGGGATCAACTTCCATTGTGAGATTATAATACAGTGATTTCATTTCATAATTGTAGTTAGATAAAAGTTTTTTAATTGATGTCAAAGATTATTATTTTAAGTTTCAGAATGGGTATCTTATATTTGGGAAGAGTGAATGGAGAGGTGTACAACATGTTGACTTGATACACTCATATATTGCAAAATGATTACATACCTTCTCTTCTCCTGGATATCCAAGTCGCTGCCCAATTGCAAGCTCTTTGCTCCATACTGTAGTGCAAATGCTGTAGCCTCATCCTAGAAGAATTCTTCTTTCCTTCTAATTGGCAATTTTCTACAAATTCTTTAGATCCTGGCTTGGTTATCACTTGCTCCAGTAAGTTTTTTCTAAATAATCCAACTTTATCTTGCCCACTCCCCACTGAAGAAACCAGTTTTACAAGTAAAATTGGGTGTGTATATTTTTTATTCTATTACACATAGTTTTTGTTATATAGTCAGTTTTATACCTTGCTTCTTGCATTAACAAGCCTTGGACTCTGAATGTCATACAATTATCCAGAGTTCATCTACACTAATAAAAGACAAACATGCAAATTGACCGTACCCTCGCTATGCCTTAAGTCACGCCCACCAGCCAATCAGAGCGACTATATGAAAATTAACCCAACCAAGATGGCGGCCGGCAGCCATAGAGCTGGAGCAAGCAGGAGGCTTGATTGCCCCATTGATGGAGGAAGCCAAGCTTCCCGTCTGCTGTGGTTGGCTCTGAGCTCCACTCAAAGCAACAAAGTTTCAATTATAGAAGATAAATAAACCCCAGATACCTGCTTTCAGCTGGCCATAGCCATGGAGCTGGAGCGAGCAGGAGGCTTGGTTGCCCCTGGTGATGGAGAAAGCCAAGCTTCCCTCCTGCCCGCCCTGGCCAGCTCTGAGCTCCACTCAAGGCTACAAAGTTTCAATTATAGAAGGTAAATAAATCCCAGAATAAAAAAATAAAAAAAGAAAGAAAAGAAAAAAAGAGGCTGGGAGCTTCTGTCGCTGGAGGGGCTTGGCCAGCCTGAAAACGGCACTCAGCTCCTCACCCAGACTGGCCAGGCACCCCAGTGGGGACCCACCACACTAAAGGGGGTGTGACCAGCCTGCAAACAGCCATCAGCCCCTCACCCAGGCTGGCCAGGCACCCCAGAAGGACCCCCACCCTGATCCGGGACACCCTTCGGGGCAAACCAGCCAGCCCCCACCCATGCACCAGGCCTCTATCCTATATAATAAAAGGGTAATATGCAAACTGACCCTAACAGCAGAATGACTGGGAATGACTGGTCACTGTGACACACACTGACCACCAGGGGGCAGACGCTCA
>NW_005355584.1:1848083-1857941 GCF_000412655.1 Myotis brandtii
AGGGGTCCCAGACTGAGAGAGGGCACAGGCCGGGCTGCGGGACCCCCACCCCCAGGTGCACAAATTTTTGTGTACCGGGCCTCTAGTATAAAATATAAAAAGTTTCTCATTTTACTTTTATGATTGCAAAGTATTCTATTACGTTGATATGTTATCTTTTATATATCATGTCCTGATACATGGACACTTGAGGATTTCCTAGTCTCTTTCATAGAAAACAAGGAAACACCTTGTGCACATATCATTTTGTATAAAAATATTACAGGCCTCATAAAATTAGGTGTGACATATTTCCTTCTATTAACTATTAACTATAATTTTCCTATTTACTCAAAGAATTTGATTAGAATTGGTTTATTTCTTTTTTTTTAATAAATATATTTTATTGATTTTTTACAGAGAGGAAGGGATAGAGATAGAGAGTTAGAAACATCAGCTGCCTCCTGCACATCTCCCACTGGGGATGTGCCTGCAACCCAGGTACATGCCCTTGACCGGAATCGAACCTGGGACCTTTCAGTCCGCAGGCCGACGCTCTATCCACAGGTTTTGGCGGTTTATTTCTTTAAAAGTTCTTAATATTCACCTGGTAATTATTTGGGACTAAAGTTTTTTTTTGTGACAATTTTATCTATTAATATATTATTTTTTCTATTACTAAATATAGGTCTCTTCATTATATCTAATTCTAATTGACTTAGCTGTGGCATTTTGTATCTTTTGAGCTATTTATTCATTTCATTGAACTTTTTGAAAGTTTGGCTTAAATTTTTACATAATGAATTCTTAAAATCATTTTAATATTAAAGATCTCTCTTACCCCTGTTTTATTCTTAATGTAAACGTTTTATCTCTTATATTTATTCCTCTCTCTTATTTTGTCTCTCTCCATTTCTCTACTATGATTTTTCTGTTTTATCTATTGTAATGTCTTGTCATTTGAATTTTTAAAAAGCGGTAGAACTAATTCCTGTCTTCACTTTATCCACATCAAGCAAAAAATAAATAAATAAATAAATTGTAAATATAATGCCAGATATTTTCCACAAACAAGTCATTGTGATAACAAATGCATACTGACTAATTTGACAGTTTGATAAATACATTTCTAAAAATCAGATTTACTTAATATTAGATGGTTTCTAAAAATGGTCTAGAAATATCACTTTGTAGGATTAATCTGTTCAATGTATCAAATAAATATTTAACTAAGAATCCAAATCATTATTTTAGAAACTCTAATTTTCAATTCTCTACTATGGTACACCTTCCTGTACTTCAGTTCCTATTTCTCTTTTTATTTTCCAGCTCATTGACTGAAGGACTAGAAGAGACTATGGCTATTATTTCCTTTGGATACTAAATGTAATGATAATAGCCAGGTTATATAGAATGGCTCTGACGAATAAAGTAGAATCAAGGGCATATCTGAAAGGATGAGCAGACAGTGAGGTCTTATTTCAAATCCTGAAGTCACAAAATGTTACAGACTTTTCTAAGTCCTTGTAACATTCCCAGAAATGTATCTTCATTATGAAAAATATATAAATACATATTTTCAATTTTATAAAATATTTTCATATCTGGTTTCTTCTGAAAAGAAATTATTGTACTAGAGACCTGGTGCATGAAATTCATGCACTGGGAGGGAGTCCCTCAGCCCAGCCTGCGCCGTCTCATAGTCTGGGACCCTTCACTCCTTACATCCCTCCTGCTTGCTGCTCCTTACTGCTCATCTCGCTGCTCCTTAGGACTGCCACGGAGGCAGGAGAGGCTCTCGCCACCACTGCTGTGCTCGCCAGCCGTGAGCCAGGGTTCTGGCTGAGTGGTGCTCTCTCTGTGGGAGAGCACTAACCACCAGAGGGCATTTCCTGCGTTGAGTGTCTGCCCTCTGGTGGTCTGTGCACATCATAGTGACTGGTCATTCCAATGGTTGTTCCGCCTTTCGGTTGATTTGCATATTAGGCTTTTATTATATAGGATTGGCCCAATTAGAAGCTCTGCTTGTTACTTTATTTGTATTGCTCTAATTACCCATTGATAAAAGTCTGCCAGTGGATAATGCCTAAGAACATTATTAAATAGTTTGGAAATGATTCATACAGAGCAGTGATACCTTTCTTTATTTGCCTACTCAGTATCACACTTTTCAATTTGCCCAGATCATTACCTCTACCATGTCTCACAATACTTCCAGGGCCCCAAAATTTAGCAAAAATTCTAAAATATAAGCCTCAGTTGCTGTCAAATTATTTTTATCTAAACTACTGAAAATGTTGCTTGAAGTATAGGCAATGCATATTGGATTAATTTCTACCAAGAAATTTAATATCTTCTGCAAGTATTAAATGCTTTAGAAAATGTTTCATGGAGAATGTTGCTACACTGCAGATATATTTACATACAGGTAGAATAACTGTCAAAAGTCAATATCTTTATTTACTTGAATCTTTAATGCTAAATCCCCAACAGCAATAGTTTTACTTATTTATTTATGGGACTATTGTAATGTGGTAGTGTGGCTATGAAAGACGAGATAGTAATATGTCATAATAGGTCATGAATTTAATAAAATGATGTTCAGTTTTTATTATTTTTTTATTTCTATAATTCTCTTGTTTATACTTTTAAAATTATTCTAATAAAATTAAATAGATTATTGGGTACCTACTATATGATATATACTGGCTTTTATGATATTAAGCACACCTAGTTTTTATCAAGCACTGCTATATCTCAGGGACTGTGCTAATCATTTTAAACGAATTGTCTAAATATATTACAATCCTATGATGCAGGTCTATTTTTAGCTCCACTTTATAGATGAAGAAGCAGAGATTTGTCCAGAATGAATGAATTACGCTGAGGAAATAATTCTAGGAAATGGCAGAGTTAGGGTTTGAATCTAGTCATTTGTATCACAGCATTCAAGAGCTTAACCACTGCATTTGCTACTGAAATCCCACAGCAAACTCTTGAGAAATGTTTTTCTAAAAGCCACTATTTCATAGACACGGAAAAGTTCAATCTGGTGATTCCATATTCTTCTCTTAATATATACCCCTGGCCACATCTGACAGCGGAGGGAGGGCATTTGTCTTTGGACCCAGGGAGTACTGCTGGCAACAATTCTATTGATTTCAAGCCAAAAGAATCCCATTATACTGCCCTATTACTCTTTATTTAATACTTGATAAAAGCACAGGAAGGAACACATTTTCAGTGTCATCGTTATTGCCATAACCTCCCCTCCCAATCTGTCCCCTTATCAGTTTTCTAGACCCACAGTTTTGCCTTTCCCAAAATGGCATATGGATGGAATCATACATATGTAGCTTTTTGGATCTGGCTCCTTTTACTTATCAAAATGCATTTAAAATTGATCCCTATCATTGTTACTATTGCCTCACATCCTTGCTAACATTTGGTATCATTAGGCTTTTTAAAAATATTAGCCAATCACATAGGTGTGTACTGTTATCCCATCCTGGCTGTAATTTGCACCTCCCTCGTTAATAAGGAAGTAAACCGCCTTCCACATTTTTATTTGCCATTCATATATTTTTAGTAACGAGTTCCTTTAGATCTTTTAACTATTTTAAATGGATTTTTTTCCTAATCTGTTCTTTAATGGTTCTTTATATATTCTAGGAATAAGTTTGTTATCACATATGTGGTATGTAAGGCTTTTCTCTAAGTTGTGGCTTTTCATTTGTATAAGTTTCACAGAGCAAAGTATATTGAATTTTGCTAAAGACCAATCTGTTAATGTTAGGCCTGTGCCGAAAGGAGCCAGGCCAAGAGACCTTGTGAGAGTTTAAGAAATTTTATTACATTCTCTCACAGCGGGCTGAGACCAGTGTGTCGGTGTCAGTGTCAGGGGCAGAGTAGGGGGAGCAGGATATTTATGTCTCTTGTAAAGGTCAGTCAGAGTAACCAGCCAGACTAGGTGCCGCTGGGGGCCAGGTGTAGGCAGTCCCCTGGAAACGGGGTGAGAAGGTTTACTGGAAGCCAAAGACTGTTAATCATGAAACCTACAATGAGAATAACAGGAACATCGCAGGGAGGGGCAAGTGCCCCTGGCAGGACATAATGGAACATAAGAATGTACCTAAGATCCCAGGGAGGGGTAAGAGCCCCAAGCAGAGCATAATGGAGTGCAAGGCTATGCCTAACAGTTAATATTTCCAACCAAATAATATAATATTAAAATGCATAGATATCTTGTATTTTCTTTCACAAATGTTATAATTTATAAATTTACATTTAGGTCAATGATGGATTGTGATTTAATTTGTATTTAAGTTGTGAGATATGTGCTATGGTTCTTGTTTCAAATCAATTTTTAAAAATATTTTCAAAGGAACAATTTTTGCTTTCTCCATTCTAATATGTTCCTGTTTTCAACTTTATTTTCTCCTCTTTCATTATTTTAATTCTTCCTTTGCCTTTTAGGTTTTAATATGCATATTTTCCTTTAAGTGTCATAAAGGTGGAAGATTTTTCATTTGGGGTCTGTCTTCTTTTCTATTGTGTCAATATGTGAAAACTAGGTCCCTTTTTAACCACGCTTCATTCAGCTGCATCCTACAAAATTTTATAAATTGTCATTTTATTTAATCTAACAAAAGATTTTTTTAAATTTACCTGGGACTTCCCCTTTATCTCAGTTGTTTCTAAGTGTATTTTTAAATTTCCAAATATAGGCAGATTTTCCAGGTGTCTTTAAATTATTAACATCTCATTTAATCCCATTGTGATAATGTATGGTTGTATCATTTTCTTTATCTAAATGTACTGCCTCTTTTTCCAATGGCCTAAGGATATAGGGTAAATAGGCCTGGGTGGTTTTACGAGTGACTGCTCTTCCAATTCACCAGCTTGGACCATAAGGAGTGTGGGGTGACTGACTTCTGAACCTAGGATCTCCCATTGAGAGTCTGATGAGATTCTGGAGGAAAAAAACAGAATAGGGGGATGGGAACTTCTCTGTGCCTGTGGCCCCTAGGAAACCACACTCTCAGGCTTATTCACACTCCGCCTGCAGCAGTTTATCACAACTTCTTGTCAAATTTCTGTGCTCCCTGCAGGCTTATTTGGCCTTTTCTGCTTTTATCCAGGTAAGCAAATGCTCAATTTTTGTGTCTCACTTCAGTCTCCCAATGTTGACGTGGTCATTTGTCCTTAGATCTCAGTTTTTTCCTGGGTTTACAACAAATCTATTTTTTGCAGTCTTTCCTAGCTTTTTCTCTTGTGAGGGTGGGGGTGACTTCTTTCCAACTTGCTATCTCTGAGATGAAACAGAAATCTGCTTGTAATTTTTAATATCCTTTTGTATTTTAATAGTGTCCTCTAGTAGTTTTTCGTTCATTCTCCATGGTAATTGAGAAAAATGGACAGGAAAACGTTGGCATAAAGGTTGAAATTAGATTATTTTCTTTAGTCACCCAGCCTTTAAATCTACACTTTTGGGGAAAGTGGATCAGGCTATCAATTTTATTTCTATAAAGATGCTTAAGCAAAAAAGGATGCCACCAATAAAATGAATTTGCTTGTCTGTATTACTAATATGAATTGATAAAGTAATATTTTTTCTGAGTGAAAATGTTAAAATGAGCCATAATTTCAATCAGAAAAATGTTTGGAGAACCGATGGAAATGTTTTCTTGAATTACATAAATTGGTTTGTTTGAGGGGTCGGGAATTGGGTGGAGGGGGTCCACAGGGGGAAAAAGGGACATCTATAATATTTTCAATAATAAAGGTAAATTTAAAAAAAGAAAACAAGAAACAAAAAAATGCTCTTACCACTCCCAAACTAAGACACTGAACAGAATAGATACAATATTCATTGTTCCTAAATAAATGAATATTATATCTCTTTTGATTATTCAAATATTCAGGCTTTCAAAAACAACAGTAATGGAAAATATATTTAAGACTTCATTAGTGAGCCTCATGTTAGCTGCTGATTTAAAAATGGGTATTTAGTAAAATTTTATAAAAACATTTCTGTATCTCCTCTGAATTAGGAACTTTATTCTGACACAGGCAAGTATCTTTACATTGATTCAGAGCTGCTATTTGGTGCTTAGGAATCATTGGTCCAATAGGGATGTTGAACACTTCTGACACACTCTGGACATATGGGCTTTCAAACATCTGTGGATGCTATTATTTCTCTAAGAATATGTTCTACATTTTCAACATCTGATTATCAGCAAATATTGGAACACAGAATATTCATATATTTTATTCCCCCTTCGCCCCCTGGAAGTAACCATCAATTGTCTAGGAGAATTCATCAAAACACAAATGTAGATTCAGGGCATCACATATATTAGAGTTGCTTTTTTTTTTTTAGCAACAAATTTATCTTAGGATACTAGCCAATTGGTTCACACTGCAGTATCATATTTTTCAATTAATAAATGCTTGGTTAAAGCAGCACCAGAGGTTAGATTTCTTAAAGGGAGTACAGAAAGTATAAAAATTAGGGATTAGTGAGGGCAGAGATAGAGAGGGGCAAACAAAAGGAAATTCAAATAATGTCCGTATAGGTGCAATTCCTCTTGCAAGTGACCTTCACCTTACTGTTCTTGGTTAAGTACTATCTCTGGAAGAACTGCAAAAGTGCTGCCTCCATTTGTCAAATGCCTCCCAAATTATGGGAGAAAACTTAGTTTTTATTGTTCCTACTTACTAAAGCAAAGAGCCTTTTTAAAAACTATAGAAAGGAGAGATTTTATAGACTATATGGGCTGTAGAAATAGCTTATTTTAAAAAAATATTATTCTGAATATGTAGTGCTTCCTTATCCTCAAGGGTTATGTTCTAAGACCCCCATGGGATATCTGAAACTACAGATAGTGGTAACCCCTATATATGTTATCTCTTTTTCCCTACACAGACACCTTTACACTTAAAGGAAGCACTTTACAGCTTCTCTCTGGCACATCTGCCTTGCCAGCATCACCATTCCTGTGCTTTGGGTAAACCCTATATATGTTATCTCTTTTTCCCTACACAGACACCTTTACACTTAAAGGAAGCACTTTACAGCTTCTCTCTGGCACATCTGCCTTGCCAGCATCACCACTCCTGTGCTTTGGGACCGTTATTCAGTAAAATAAGGTTCACATGAACACGAACACTATAACACTTAACAGTTGACCCGATAACCAAGATGGCTACTAATTGCCTTAAGGCAGCGGTTCTCAACCTGTGGGTCGCGACCACTTTGGGGGTTGAACGACCCTTTCACAGGGGTCACCTAAGACCATCGGAAAACACATATATAATTACATATTGTTTTGTGATTAATCACTATGCTTTAATTATGTTCAATTTGTAACAATGAAAATACATCCTGCATATCAGATATTTACATTACGATTCATAACAGTAGCAAAATTACAGTTATGAAGTAGCAACGAAAATAATTTTATGGTTGGGGGTCACCACAACATGCGGAACTGTATTAAAGGGTCGCGGCATTAAGAAGGTTGAGAACCACTGCTTAAGGGCAGGGAGCACATAGTGTGGGGATGCTAGACAAAGGGGTGACTCATGTCCCAAGCAGGATGGGGCAGGACTACCAGAGATTTCATCATGCCACTCAGAGCAGCATGTAATTTAAGATGTATGAATTGTTTACTTCTGGAATTTGCCATTTAATATTTTCTGACCGCAGTTGACTGGGGGTAAGTGAAACCACAGAAGCCACACTGGGACTAAGGAGAGACTACTGTATTGCTACACTGAGGTTCTGGGACTTAAATCTGTCAGCCTTACTTCCTATAACCTTCCCCCGTTGCTGCCCAAGTGACAACTGAGGTTTTCGTACTTTGTATAATTACCAACATTTCTGGTGAGAAGCATTTATAGCAAACAGGTTCACTCGTTCCATTAAAGTTTACACCACCATGAGTCTGATGTACTATTGATCGGTTTTTACTGTGGTTGCCAAAAATCTTTCTGCTAGAGCAATTTCCTGTAATTGCACTTGTACAAAAAAGCTAGTGACATTTGGGGGTAAGAGTGAGAATTAAATAGATAAAACATATTGGAGGCTCTAAGTATGCCTGGTGACTTGATTATTAGGCTGATAACAGTAACATAAGACACTGTATCTTTGTTAAAAAAACACACACCTTCTGTAGAGGCAGGATCTATTACTATTTTCAGTGAAATCAAGATTCATTTGTCTTTACCTCCCTATGCTCATGACACTGCCCTCCTCCCTTATTGAATCAGCATATTTTTGTATAGACTGTCGAGTGAAGACTGATATAATTGAAAACAAAGAATCTATTTCTTAATTCTGGATTCTAGGAGAGGTTCTGGCAGTGTATAAAAAGTACTATAACTAAAGATGAGTTTCAATTGTAAGATCTACTGTTATCAAATAATGTTTAATCCCATGGGCTGATAATTATGAAAACAATTACATCAAGAAATTCATAGTGTAGAAAAGAGGATAAAGCAGAATGAAGTAAGAAAAGAAATCCCATCCTAAAAATGCTTAAATTTCATCCAGTCATGAGAATTGGATGGGGCTTAACCTGAACTTAAACATATGTATTAAATTTTTAGCTCCCAAGTTGATGAAGGAAAAAAAATGAAACATCCATCTTTTGGGGGGTGGGGTGGGGGGCGGGGAATCCCAGAGTAGATGAGCTATTGACTACTTACAAAGATAGTCTCCAGGAAGATTGTCAGAATCCTAGAGGTATCTACACTGAGCTGAGATGCTCCATAATGGACCTGAGGGGTTCACAGAATTCCTTGTACCCTCAATAGCTATATAGACATATTGGCAAATGTGCCAGGAAGCCTAGATTAGCTTTGAAGACCAGATTAGGAGAAGATCAAGTGAATGCTCGGGTTATGTGGCCCTGGAATGTGATGATACATGCATATTTGAGTGTGGATGCAGCATGTTCTAATTATCTATTATGTTTAGCAAATTTATAAGTTGAAATAATACTAATTATGTATTCTTCCCACAAATTCATAACTTGGGAAAGGCTTGAGTGACAGCTCTTCTCATGTCCACATAGTGACAGTAGAGTTGGCTCAAATGGGGCCACAGGGTGGACTGCCCCATTGTTTGTATGGCTTACACATGGTGCATCCATGCTGGTTGTTGGTGGATGGCTTAGCTGGGGCTATCAGCTGGAAGATTCATTTCCTGTCCTTCTGGAACTTTCCACTGAGCTTCGTGGGCTTGGGCTTCCTCCAATGGATTGATAACTGGCTTCTGATAATGAACATTCCAAGCGGCCTGGGTAAAAACTTAGAGTCTTGTAACTGAGGCTCAGAAGTCACATACTTGACTCTACACCATGCTATTGGTCATTCAGAATTTGATTCCAGTACTCAATGAGAAGAGAAGCCAAAAAATTGTGGCTATCTTTAATCTGCCACAGTCTACTCCTTGGACACAAATTAATTAAGTTACTTCCACATGTAAAATACACTTATCCTCTCCAAAGCCTTGTACAAGGCTTGTCCTGTTATTGCATTGGTATGATTTTGTCATGTAAATCAAGTTTACATGAAGATGAGAATGCACAGTTACTGATCTTCAAGTACTATGCCCTTGAGTCACCTATTACATTAAATAAAAAATAAACTTTATTTTAGAAACTTCTAAATTGTTAATCTTCAATTGAATACCATATACTTCTCTCAAAAGTCATTTTGGTTTGGCAAAGTTTAGAAATATGTGGATATATACACTAAGTGGCTAGATTATTATGACCCCCTGACGTTTGTAGGCAAATTAGCTGTAATTTTGCGCTGAAGTTGCTAGAGGGCCAGACCATTATAAATAGGGAAGCAGGTTGTTTACCA
>NW_005355584.1:1858959-1859414 GCF_000412655.1 Myotis brandtii
TATATCTGTTTTATTAGAATCTGTCAAATCAAATATTTCTGTTAGATTTTAATAGTGCATATTTGATTAATTTTATTATTTCCATATAAAAATTAAGTCCTCTTCTTTAAGCACCATGAAGGTTGTGAGTGGTATATGTGTGGTATGAGTTTATTAGATGAGGTTTGTATGTGTGTGATGGGTGTATGTATGCGTGTGCCATATTCTCCTCTTAAGGATCAGAATTTGAACATCCATTCATGCATTTCAAACATGTATGATTACAAAATATTTTCTTAGCTTAACTTAGGAAACTTTCTCACCATAAATGTCCCAATTAACAAGGGTAGATTTTTAAACCAACAAATCTGATCTAGTCTTTCTGACCTTTTATTGTCACTTGTTAAAATAGACCATTTGCATTCTTTTTATTTTTGAATAAATATTTATTGTTCATATTATTGCAGTTGTTCTTC
>NW_005355584.1:1860092-1864523 GCF_000412655.1 Myotis brandtii
TGTATAGGACATCCTGAGCACACTTTCCAATCATGTTTTTATGCACTGTCTTCTTCCACACATCTGTCTCTGGTCCTTTAATTCTCTTGCACTTTGCATTTGCCAAAATCATGGGTTGTGTAAGCTTTCACCCAGCTGGACACACTGACCTTTGTATTTGCATCTGTTGGAATAAAACTTTTGTTAATTAAGAGATTTCTACCAATTAGTTACATTCATATTTAGTCTATCACTGTATAATGACCACAGAATTTGGAATGTTTAATGAATGCATGCAAATTAAACCTAAGGTTTACCTGGCTTTTCTCAAATTTGTTTAGCCAATTAAATTCTTTCAGGGAAGGTATTCACATTTGACATTTATTTAAAAAAAATAAGATCTAATATTTTAGGATTATTACACAGCCTTTAGAATTTTATATTTAAATTTTTTTAAATGATTAGCTAACTTGTGGTACAATTTGTGATATAGTAACATAGCACAGAACTAAAATTTTGCTTCTAAATTAAAATATCTTAAAACTTTGAACAATAAGTTATCCCATTGGGTGCCATAGTCACTGTTTCAGATACTGTGAGGTCAGTTTTAGTACTATTGTGCCACACCTCAATTTTGGATATAGGAAGAAAATGTCTAATACACATGGTGCACAAATAGGTGAATATAATGTTTTTAAAATTAATGCCTAAATAGATGCTGTTTTAAGGACTTAGAAGTGAATAAGAAAGTTATTTTTATAAATAAATTTATAGAATTTCCTTGTGTTATCAAGTAAAAGGAAATTAAACAAATGTAGATATTTAATATGTTCATAAGTAAAATTATGATAAAATCTTTTATGGATTGAATTGAATATTTTAGTGGAAGAAATTAAATATTACATACAGGGTGAGAAAAAAGTAGGTTTACAGTGATTCATATGTAAAATAATACAATAATTAATCTATATATATAAAAGCCTAAGTGACCATTACAGTGAAAGCAACCGGTCACTATGACGCACACTGACCATCAGGGGGCAGATGCTCAACACAGGAGCTGCCCCCAGCCTGCAGGCCCTGATTGCCAATGGGGCCTTCAGGCCAACCTCCTGGTCCCTCCCCCTGGTCGGCAGGCCCTGATCGCCCGATTGGGGCCGGGTCCCCGGGCTGGGACGGGGAACCAGACGTGGGTGGCGGCAGACGTGGCCACTTTCCCAGGGAGGCCAAGGGCCAGCTACCTCCTCAGGGCCAGTGGCCAGCAACCTGGGTCCCTCCCCTCGTCCCTCCCCCCAGCTGGCAGGCTCCAATCAGCCTGCTGCCCACCCACCAGGGTGGTGGTTGGCTCCTCCCCCCAGCTGGCAGGGGCAGGGCCTGGGCTGGGAAGGGGAACCTGGAGTGGGTGGTGGCAGACATGGGCTGCAAGGGAAAGAGTAGGGGGAAGGTGGGGAGGCCAGGCTTAGAGACCCCACCTGTGCATGAATTTGTGCACTGGGCCTCTAGTAAATAATAATATAAGAGTAAACTGTGTTTTATATACTCATAACTGTAAATCTACTTTTGCCAAACCTGTATATAAAAAACAATTTAGTTTAATAAAATACTCTATTATAATCTACACTAATAAAAGAGAAACATGCAAATTGGTGTCACTCTGCTACACCCACCAGCCAATCAGATGAATATGCAAATTAACCCAACAAAGATGGCTGTTAATTTGCATACACAGGCATGGAGCAAAGACTGAAGACAACGTAGAAGGAAGCCAATCGCTGCAGAAGGGAGTGAAGCTGCAGAGAAGCAAGCGGGGCGGTGGAGGTGAGGGGGAAGCAAGCGAGGTGGTGGAGGCGGGAGCGAAGCCTGCCTCGGCGGGTTTCGCTCCCTTCTCTGCTTCACTCCGGCCACAGGAAGTCCTATTCTTGCAGGAATCTTCCTGCAATGGGCCTCTAGTTATTAATAATGTATTTGGATAAACTCACCTAATACCTAATACTTGACTCTAAAACAAATTGAAGCCAGTTTGCTCTGTAAATACATGTTACCTAAGTCAATGTGTTTAAATAATGAAAAACTATATAACATTATACCTTTAAAAGGGCCTAGAGCTTTATAGCATCTTTCTCATATTTTTTTCCATTAAAATGATCCCTCTTCTCAAATATATTTATAGATATTTAACATTTAATTTGTTCATTTGTTAATTTTAAAGTTTGAGAATACATTTATAGCAGTCAAAATGAAGGAAAGTAATAGTGATACAATTTTGATAGGTTTAATATACTAACTTTAAGAAAACATACTAAGAATATAAAAACTTATTTTGTAAACAATATAATGATGTATGAACAAACTATTGACTCATCTGAAATAAACAACTGGTTACTTCTTCTAACCCTGACTTTTAGAGTCCAATTTCATACAGTCTTAACTACATCACACCCCACTCGTTTGCCTCCTCCTCTCCTTCTCTCCCTGAAACTGTTCTTCCATCCAAGTTCCCTGGGATAATAAAATGATTTATTGGCAGGTCTTCTGTAAATAATTTAAATACTTATAGTCAATACCTCTGTTTATGGAGGAAGAAAAATATTACAATCTGTAGCTATGTGTCCACATATGGCCACAATTTTAATGAAGCATACATGCCAAAAGATAGTATAAAATTAAAACACTATGCATTACTAATTTTCACCGAAACATGCTTTAATATTGCTTATCAACCTAAATCAGCTACATTTAGTCATAAGACACAGCTTCTAATTTATTTCACTAAACCTCTCTACTGGTATACTTACAGTACTCTTTAAGTATATACAGATGCATTTTTCATCTTGCCTTAACTATGATTATTCTCCTATTTTTTAAAAAACTAATGAAATATTTTATATGGTTAAATATCTATACCCATTGTAATGCATCTATTACAATTCACCACTGGTGATTTATAATCATTATTGATGTCATTTCCATGTAAATACAATATATCTGAATATACTGAAGATGATAGGTTATGTGTGGTTATATATACTTTTTCATTTACATAAATGAGTACCAGGATTATTTTCTAGAAAATAATTAATTAATATAATTTTTGCTAACATTATACTTTTTGAAATATGAATAAGTTACTGAGGCAGGTCAATGACTTGTCCAAGAGCATATGGTAGGACATAGTAGAATAAGTATTAGTGCTTGTTTCTTTTTATTTCACAAAGTGGTTTTATTTTCAGCAAAAGCATAGTCACTTCCAGAGTCATAAAAATGTAGTGAAAACTAAACATGTAAATGAGAGAAAGAGAGAGAGAATTACATGAGCAAGTGTGACATCAAACTCATTAAATATGTCAATATGAATAAATTATGTAATATTTAGTAAGATCTAAAATGTATTTTGAGCCATGGCCAGTGTTTTTCAGTGGTTAGAGCATCAGCCCATGCATCAAAGGGTCACAGGTTTGATTTCTGGTCAAGGGCAGGTACCTGGGTTGCAGGTTTTATCCTGGTCTGGTTGGGGCACATGCCAATGGTTGATTTTTCTTTCTCACATTGATGTTTCTCTCTCTCTCTAAAAATCAATGGAAAAAATGTCCTTCCTTGAGGATTAACCAAAAAGAAAAAGTATTTTCATTTAAAAATATGTAAGAAATGCTTGCCTGAGAAAAATTTCATCATGGATGTTTTCATGTTTTCAATAACACCTCCTCATGTGCAGTGTCTAATTAAAGGGAAAAAAAAGTCATAATCTCAAATTTCTAGATGTTAATATAAATTGTCATAAACAAAGTGATTGCCAAGGTAGATTTTAGTGACAACCCTTCTTGATGAAGTTTTAGTCATATAATCATAAATCAGGAAAATACTTTTATAAAAAACATAGTCTTAGTACTGTGAATTATATAGAGAAGGATGGTAAGGATTGAGTTTTGGCAGCATAGCATTCAAAATATTAATTAATGTGTTCTTTCCTGTCACACCATTTGAACAACCTTCCATTAAATGCCTCATTTTAATTCTATGTTCATTTGGTTGTCAAACAGGATAGATCTGAAATGAGGACACCTGGAGAATAAGTCTTCTCACCCTTGCTTCTTAATTTCCTCTAGAATGAATGAATAAATAAATAAATAAATAAACAAACAAACAAATACATACATACATACATACATACATAATAAAATAAGAAATATAGTGGTGAAGAGTCTAGACATCAAGATGTGAGGATTACTTGCTGAGGTTCCTAGTGAGTGCTGGCAGATAACAAACACCTCAGAAGTAGGGAGGAAACAGGCTGACATTAGTCAACAGTCAAAGCAAGGCTAGTGACATCTTGGGGAAAATAAAATAGCAAATAATCTCTCTATATAAAAGCCTAAGCGACCGAATGACCAAACGACCGAATGACCAGTAGACTGGTCGCTATGACACACACTGACCACCAGGGGAAGACGCTCA
>NW_005355584.1:1864665-1865924 GCF_000412655.1 Myotis brandtii
AGCAGGGCCAGGAGGAGCGGGAGTGGCAGGCAGGAGTGGCAGGTGGCATTGGACTGCAGGTTTTGTCCCCATCCCTGCAGGCCACGCTGAGGGACCCCACCAGTGCACAAATCCGTGCATCAGGCCTCTAGTAAGCAATAAAATTGAAAACAACAATTAGCTTTTTCTGTGTTCACCTGTCACCTAGCAATTGCTCTCCAGTAAAGAACATGGTATGGAGACAAATAGAAAAGAATATTTATTTGTGCGGGGGGTGAGGGTGTAGGGGGAGGGCAGGGGCTTAACTCAGTGATTGGTCTGAATTTCATGAAAAAATACTGCATACAATGATATAAGACATGTAAAACTGTGTCCAAAATCCATCTCACAATCAATGGGTGGTTCTGGTCTGTGAATATAGCCAATAATTATATTATGGTTTTTGGAAGCACAATTGAAGTGGAATTCAGCAATTTATTGAACAGGTGAAGTTCTCTTCCTTTGTCACTAAATGAGGGACTTAATGTTAGAAAAGTTCAAGTAGAAGTTTTGGTAATTCTCCTTTCCTAGTAAAATAAAAAGCTAAGTGGTATGCATGAGGAAATGCTGCAGATTAGTGTTGCTATTAAAGTTTCTAAAGGTTAGAGGTATATAGTTCTATTTTTATCACCATACGTAGCTTGCTATTCAATGAAAATCCATCTAAGTGTATGACAATGGTGTCCCTGATCACACATGTTCTTCTTAAGATACTCCATTAGAGCAAATCAACACAACTTTTGGCCACTGATAATTATTCATTGTTATGGAAAATTCCAAATCTTTGTCAGGCATTAGGTCAAGCTTTGAAAAATACTGAAACAAAACCACCCAACTGAAAAAGCAAAAAGAAAAAGGAATCCCAAAATCTGAAGATAGTGTAAGGAGCCTCTGGGACAACTGCAAGTGTTACCAACATGCGAATTATGGAGGTGCCAAAAGAGAGAGAGCAGGATATTGAAAACCTATTTGAAGAAATAATGACAGAAAACTTCCCCTACCTGGTGAAGGAAATAGACTTACGAGTCCAGGAAGCGCAGAGAACCCCAAACAAGAGGAATCCAAAGAGGATTCCAAGACACATCATAATTAAAGTGCCAAGAGCAAAAGACAAAGAGAGAATCTTAAAAGCAGCAAGAGAAAAACAGTCAGTTACCTACAAGGGAGTACCCATACGACTGTCAGCTGATTTCTCAACAGAAACTATGCAGGCCAGAAGGGAGTGGCAAGAAATATTCAAA
>NW_005355584.1:1866225-1886732 GCF_000412655.1 Myotis brandtii
ACCTATGGACGAGAACAGTGGGGGGGGGGAGTAAGGGCATGGGGGGGGAACCAGGTGGAGGGGAGCTATGGGGGGGAAAAAGAGGAACAACTGTAATAATCTGAACAATAAAGATTTAATAATAAAAAAAGGTTAAAATACTGAAACAACTAAAGGTACTTTTCTATAAAGAACCAGTTAAGCTGAGAGTTTATCACTTGATTAATTGCTACGCCACATAGTCAATGTGATAATTTAATCCATACAACATAACCTTTAAATTAATCCATAAGTAAACTGTATCTCAATGAAAGTAAGTCATTTAAAATGTGATACAGACAATAGGTAGATCAATTTTCAACTCCAAGTCTCTGGCCATGGGGTCTTCTCTACCATGATATGATAGTAAAAGAAAAGTCATTGTAAGGATATTCAACCTAGAAAGACAAATTTACATGTGAGCTAAATGTTAACCACATGTAGATAAAAATAATTACACAGCAAATCATTAAGGTAGGAATTAACACATTTAGGAAACCTATTCAGGCAATATTAAAGATGAGTAAAGCAAGTTGAATTATTTTGTAAAAATAAAATCCTGTAGACTAAATCTTGGGATTCTTGGTGAAGAGTCAAAAAGTTTGGAAGGTTGTCATAAAGAAAGAAAATAAGACTATCTGTCCTCTCGTGATGTGCTTTAAACTTCTGCTATCATGTTCTTCAATAATTTCTATGAAACCAGGCAGCCTCTATCTGAAATAGGCCTCCAATACAGAAAAACAAGTTGAAAGTTAATCACTATGTTTTGAATTCTCAAATTTATACTGAACCATCACATAAATTTAGCTCAAAATTTAAAAATAGACTATTTTATTATTTAATAATACATTATTAAATTGTTTATCATGTAATGCTCTAAGACTACATTCTTTCTATACAGGAAAAAAATCAATCCTTTTTTTTGCTTATAAACAATCACTTTAAAGTTTTTTTCTTTCAGTTTTTAGTTAGGCAATTTTCTTTGAATTTATGTAATTTCCTTTTTCTGTCTTTAAGCTTAAAAATTCACAATAATACATGTGTTCTTAATTGGCAGCCTGCAGTTTAATTATATCAATATAATAAACCATTCCCCAAGGTGTCTTTTTGTTTTCATTTGTTCTAAAATATGTATGAGCTCTCAAAGTTTATATGTGGATTAAACATAACTGATAATTAAATGATCAAAATTAGTAATACTACATGCAATAACATAAACCACTTTGTTCTCTAACTGCAAAGAGATTATGAGACCAATTCAAGCTGCATAGATTTTATGAACTACTCAGTGTTTTCATCAAGCATTATAGCTTCTTTTATAACAAACACATTGTTAACTGATGGATACACCATTACTAAGTCAGGGTTTTATATATGTTATAAAAATCAAATTTATAATCATTCGTAGTGAAGAATTATAATACCTATCTTCTAAGAATTAGTTGACCTCCTAAGTAAATTATTTCAGAAAGTGTCATTTTTCAAGCATTAAATTATATGACCACATCTAACATTTTTTATGTACATTTGAGTGTCAGGGAATTTTTATTTAATCCTTGATTTGGGGTATTATTTCAAAAAGCACAGAATGTGGTAATATAAACTTTCTGACTTTTATCATTGAACTAAGTAGTGAAAAAAGTTTTTGAAATGCAAAATAATTTTGAAAAAGCTGTTATACAAAATGAGAACATTTACTTAACACTTTAAAGTAAAATCTACAAGGTTAAACATAAAACAGTTGAAGCCACATACATATTTTAGAACCACTTGGAGAAAGAACCTTAAAATTTACTGAAAGCCAATAGTGTGCCCAGCACACTCCATGATCTGGTTTAATTCACATAAACACCCTTCAAAGTAGATTCCACATTCTACTATTATAGGAAATGAGGCTTAGAGGCTTATGTGATTTGATCCACAAAGAGAATAGTGGCAGAATCATATATTAACACAGGTATGTCTGTTTCCAGCATTCACAATCTTTTTATTTTACAAAACAAACAAAAAAGCATTGGTTAAAAGTATAGCTCTGGAGCTGACTTCCTCAACCCAGTCTTTTATCTGCTCCACATTAGCCCTGTATACTCAAGTGAACTGGTTAGCATTCTCTGCCTCAGTTTCTACACCTTTCATGTGGGTAGTATACATGAGACTGAAATTATACATTAACTTAGCAGATGCTCAATGAATAATAACTACATTTCCTTTTACTTGAGGTCTAACAGCTAATTATTGGCCAAGCAGGAACAAGAATTCTGTTTTCTTCACCCGCAGTCCAACATTTTGTCCAGTCACCAGATATTATGCTACAAAACAAAGATTACTTTTGCAAAAACATTTTGTAACAATGGTATCTATATGGCCTGCTATGGGGATGTTTATGTTTACCTAACTTATATAAATTGGACACGGAAGAGAATTCCTAAATCAACAAACACTCAACAAAATAACCATAAATTCTAGTAAATTAACCTGCCACAGATCCATGGATGCTGACAAAGACCAGAATTCCTGTGTTTGAGATTAAAACCGTATTAGTCCCAGCATAGCTGGCAGCAGAAGCGGCAGGATACTGGTATTTGTACTTGATTTCCCGGCCCCATGGAGCAATGTGATGAATCCAGATAGATGCTCCATATGCAGTAGGCAGCATTGCAGCTGAGGAACCTGAAGCTTAAGGAATTTGCTTTCTATAGTAAGTATGAGAACAACTTTTTTGTTACTAGGGGCCAACCAGGTGGAACAGGAAGACCTACTCAATTTCTGCATTATCTTATTTTCAAAATTTCCAGCAGCATAAAATGATCCTGAGAACTATCTGGATGAAAACAATAATGAAGCCCTTGTTATTTGAGTGCACTAAGCCAGGTCTATAGGAGTGCAAAGGGCACATTGTGGGAAGTCTCCTAACAGCAGGGTCAAGCACATACCAATTTATGCTTGACATTAATCCTCCCATTTTGCTAGGTACCTGTGAGTTGTTTCCAAGACTAAATTTGGTTTGAGTTACCTCAGTTACTCTATATAGAATAAAGTATTATCCAATAAGTAATTAATATCAACTGTATAGAAACAATTACATCCTTGAAATAACTTAGAGTGATAAAGGTGAAATGGGTGTCTTGCTATTCTTATCAGATTTCCTTCAACCACACCTGAGTTTAGGTTAAGGAGGTACTTTTTGGAAAGCCCCTAGAGAAGCACAGAATGGGGGCTGTTTGCCAAGGGAACTAACCATATAATTATAGAGGGTTGGGACTTTTAGGCCCACCCTCCTACCTCTGGGAAGGAAGAGGGCTGGAGGTTGTATTAATCACCGCTTGCCAATAATTTAATCAAACATTTTTATTTAGTGGAGCCTCCATCAAATCCCAAAAAAGAATAAGGTTTGGAGAGCTTCTGAGTTGGTGAGCAAGAACAAATCCTTGTGCTGGGAGGGTAGCAAACCTTCAACTCTGTGGGGACAGAGGGTCCTGTACTCAAACCCTTCTGAACATCAACCTTTATCTCTTCATCTGGCTTGATTCATATCCTTTGTAACAAACCTGTAAGTTAGCAAATAAACATGTTTCCTTAGTTCTGTGAGCTGTTCTCACAAATGATCAAACCAGACGAAGGGGTTGTGGGAAGCTCTGACTTATGACTGGTCAGTCAGAAACAAAGGTGACAATATGGATTTGGGATTAGCATCTTAAGTGAGGGCTGTCTTGTAGAACCGGGCCTTAACCTATAGAATCCGATGGTTGCTTAGGTAGATAGTGTCGGAATTGTGTTAAATTATAGGACACCCAGCTGGTGTCAGAGAATTGCTTGTTGTGGATAAACCCCCACACATCTGGTGTCAGAAGTGTCTCATTGGATGTTAGAAGAGAAATAGAAGATTTTTTTAAATAATATGTCTGTAATTTACATACATCCCGTTGATTTTATGTCTCTGGAGAACTCTGACTGGTGCACTATATATCAGGGAAAATGCTAAACCCTTAACACAGATTATCTGCTGAATATTTCAAACAGTATGATAGAATATATAATTGGTTAGCAAATACCCACTGTCTTCCCTCTGTCTTCATGAAGAGCGTATACTGCTTCTCTCCATTGACATTGGGCTTGAAATGGCCGTCAGCTCATAGTCATGAAGGAAATGGGCATCTCAGTCCTACAACTACAAGTAACTAAATTCTGCCAGCAGTCAGAAGGATCAACAGTGATATTCTCCTCTGGAGACACACAGAGCCTGCCAACACCTTCTTAGTCCAGGGGGACAAGACTTCTAATCTACAGAACTGTAAGGTAAAACTTTGTGTTATTTTTAAGCCTCTAAATTTGTTGAAATTATTGGCAGCAGTAGAAAACAAAAGACACATGTGGAGCAGGTCTGGGCCGAATATGTAGTTTGCAGACACTCCAGTCTAAGATAACTAAATTGTTGCTGTTCTGGAAACACCTGCGTAAGAAATAGTGCATGAAAGGTATTGTACTGAGTGTTTATGTCTGGTGTTATGGAGCATTTATATGACAGCCCGATGCTGACTGATGTAAAGATAAACTAATCTACTAGGTCATTGTTGTAGTTATAAAGTAGCAGAACTTGAAGTTGGAGCTAGGTTGCTTTCTCTGGTACCTAAGTTTATGGGTGTCAATTACAATGTGGCACTGACACCCACTTCCCCCTCAACACACACATATTGATCTAGCTTTGGAAGATTGATATGGTAACATTGAGTGAGATGTATTTTTATAGAAGTAGAGCAAAGAGATAGGAAAACAATTAAACTCCTGAGGATATGAATTAGGGTACTTGCATTGGAATGAAGGAAAAGAAAGACATTGTATTTGTGAGACATTTTTAAAGAAAAATAGATTGAACTTTGCAATAAATGACTAAGATTACGTGAATGGGAGGGGCAGAGGAAAGGATGATTATATGGTTTTATGATCTAAAGTACTTGGTTTAATTAAATAAAAGAGATAATTACAATTCTGAGAATATTGATTTTAAGTGATAAGGGGAATGACTCAAAGATGGATGGAACCCATTCTTACAGTGAGTCATAGAGATAAAAGAAGATAAACTTCCTTCAGGAAAAAAAGCATTTTCTTAGTATTCCTGTACCACTTTTGGTTAAATGGGGTATTTATGGTTTATATAGATACTTCTGAGCAATCATTAACATTGTCATTTACACACACACACACACACACACACACACACACTCTCTCTCTCTCTAACCCCCTTTCTCTCGCTCTCACACACATGCACACACACACCAATAAGTGGAAAGCATATAATGCATATGTATTCCTACTGTTATCTTCTCTCTCTCTCACACATGCACACACACACCAATAAATGGAAAGCATATAATGCATATGTATTCCTACTGTTATCACTATTTTAGTTCAGACTTTTATTTAACTCACTAGTACAGTGGTTCTCAACCTTGGCTGCACATTAGAATCACCTGGGAATCTTTTTAAAATCCCGATTTCTGGGCCTCATCATTAGTAACAAAGAAACAGAATTTCCGGAGGATGAGGCCCAGAAATCAGGATTTTAAAAAGATTCCCAGGTGATTCTAATGTGCAGCAAGGTTGAGAACCACTGCACTAATACTAAGGTCTTCCTGGTTCCTATAACTTCTTTATAGATTTCTTCTCTCACCTACTGAAAGATTTCTTCTCATATCTTTATTTTAATATTTAAAATAAAGGTTGGATAATCACAGTAACCTGTGGTGTTTACCAACTTTCAACAAAATACAGGTGTCTCTTTATGTGGTTTTCACATTCCCATTATCCAACAAAATAATTTATTCAAAAATTTTCACAACATTGTCCCCCAATTTTCACGTCTACATGTAGATGAAAGTTACTTTCTAAACTCATTTTTTTCTAAACCTATTTCTACACCGCTTTTGTGTTCTAAAATTTAGGTATCTATTTCTTATAAACTAACTAAAATACTTCTGATTACATGTCAACTGAAATACACTCTCCTCTATGAGAAGTTTCCTTTGATATCTGCGTATCTACAAAACCACTTTTTCTCTAGAATATAGCAATAACTTAATATTTTTTACTATGTCAGTTAGGACATTCTCCTTCCTTGTTGATTATAATCATGTCTCTCCACAGTATTTGCTTTGCAAGTTTCTTTAATAAAGATCCAAGTCTTATTTGTTCTTTTTTTTTTAACCTCTCATACCATAGCAGAGTTCTTCACACATAGTAGCATCTCAATATTTGCTCAATATAACTAAATTGGTAATTAGCAATTTTTTCAGACATGAAGATACGGTATATTTATCATAGAAGCTGCTCAACTGAGGGAGTGAGATTGAATGAGCCTGCAATTATGGAAAATATATTTTGAAATTGTTTCCAAAGTGGCTACTAAATGTTAATGATTAGGCCCCTTTTTAACAAACAGATGGTGTGAAACAATCATCCGAGCCAGAGGGAACCAGCTCTGCTAAGATGTTTTGAAAGGATGGCAGATAGTCTCAAATAGTAATAACATTTTGCTTTTTACATTTTAGAAAAGCCTACTTTATGGACTAGTTTCTTATTTGGCTTTCCAAGATGCTGCATTGGAATGAGGCTGCAATGCAACACTGTGTAGATTATTGGTTTGACAGCTACTGGAGACGAGTTGTTGGAGGAACTATATGAAATGGGATGTCCTCTAGGTTCAGAGCAGTTTCCAGAACTGAAGTTTAAGTTTAATACACTTTTGTACAAACGAGTTGAATAAGTAAGTAATTTAAATGCAGATGTTACCATTTTCTATGCTAGTGGGGATTGGTGAAAGTTGCAATCTGTCTGGGGAAAGATCTTTGCTGCTTCTAGACAAGTTTATTTTGGGAACAGGACTTTATAGAAAAGAACAATGTAACAGCTGTATTTCTTTTGGGTTAGAAAAACAAGAACACACGGACATGTAATTCAAATATAAATGTTTATCTCTTCAGAAGTTATATATAAAACTGATATTTGGGAATTTATGCATCTCACAATAGTATGATGATTTGTTGTGTAATTTTAGAAAAATGGCTTCATGTTTATCATTAGTAACCAGAATTAAATAGTTTTGCTATGTGTTTTATAATGTAGTTGTCAAAAAACCCACCTGATAAACAAGACATTGTAAGTTAATTGTTTTAATAGATATAGAAAGAAATGGTCTTAGCAAAGTTTTGTAATATAAAAACTAACCTAAAACTGCAAAAAAAAAATCATCTTTGATATCTTTTATAATTTCCCCATTTTGACTTTTTCATTTAAGAAACAAAGAGAGCCCTAGCTGGTTTGGCTCAATGAATAAAGCATAGGCCTGTGGACTGAAGGGTCCCAGGATCCATTCCAGTCAAAGGTTCATGCCCGGGATTGCGGCTCAATCCCCAGTAGGGGGCATGAAGGAGGCAGCCAATAAATGATGATTCCCTCTCATCACTGATGTTTCTATCTCTCTCTTCCTCTCCTTTCCTCTCTGAAATCAATAAAAATATGTATTTTTAATAAAGGAAACAAATAGAAAACGGAAGTTTTGAAAAGTGAAAATTTCAAACTTTTCAAAAGCTTTTGTCTGCTAGTCAAATGTCAAATATAAGAGACTGAATAGATAAAGTATGGTACTAATGTTACTTGTAAACATTCTTTTTGAAGAATAAGACAGAGAGTGTAATGTTTAGAATGAAGCGTCATGCCAAAGAAACTGGTGTGATTGAAAGTTATGGAGCCTTAGCAGATATATAGAAGCACAAGGCAAAGAGAGGCCGGATATTACATTTTGAACATAATTTTAATTACTTGATGTTCATAATGATTTATTATTTTGCTGTAGAAAAATTTTAACAAGAAAATGTGTTTACATTATCATAGTAGACTTTTAATGACTATATATAGTGAAACAATGTGGAAAACTGATGACATTAGATAAAAGAAAAAATATATTCATATTCATGTGTATAATGTGTCATGGAGTCAGAAAGATTAGAGTTTGTCAGGAACTATAGGGAGGGGAAATGGATGAGCACTACTTAATGAGTATGGGATTCCCATATGACGTGATAAAATTTTTCTGGAATTAGAAAATGTTGAGGATGCCGAACATTTTGAATGTCATAAAATCCATAGAATTGCATACCTTAAAGTGGTTAAAATTAAGAATTTTATGTTATGTGAAGTTCATCTTATTAAAATGCAGTCTAAACATATCATATACACAATCATCAAAAAATAAACTACTTACTTAATAATATAGTTTCATTTTTAAATGAAAGGCCTGTACATTGCAACTTATAAATATTGCTGAGAGAAATTATAGAATGCAGTGAGTGAAGAAATATTCCACTTCATGGAATACTTTCCACTTAATGGATCAATACTTTCAATATTATTAAGGCTATAATTCTTCCCATGTTGTGTGTGTGTGTGTGTGTGTGTGTGTTTAATTCCGGACAAGCCTGATACAATCAAAGCACATGACTTAGAATAGAAATAATAATTTGTAAAAAGAAGAAAAATGCCAGAGGACATAAATGATCTGATTCCAATGCTTGCTATAAAGCTATATAGTAATCAAGATGGCAGGGACAATATACATCAATGGAAGAGAAGAGATTGTGCAGCAGGAAATCCCTAATCACAGAATGAAAATGTGTTGATACAGGTGTCAGAATGATTCAATTATAAAAAAATGTAACAACAGAGACAAAAGACAATATTACCTCTTACCTCACACTCTATACAAATAAAATTAATCTACACTAAATCTATCAAAATCTAAAAGGATACACACATAAGAATCTTAAGAGGTAGGGTAAATAAACACTTCTTAGAAAAAAAATTCACAAACATTAAAGGAAGAAACAATAAATTAAAGTTTATTGACATGAAATACCTCTACTCTGCTAGAGCATGTTAAGAAAATGAATATTCAAGACACAGAATTAAAGAAATAATAATATATGAATTCTGAAAACATGAATACTTTTACAATTTAGTAATAAGATAAAACAACTAAAATGATCAATGATTTCAACAGAAATTTCACACAGGAAAATATATGAATGACTAGTATTAAGCACATATAAAATTGTTGAAAATCATCGTTCTCAAGTTAAATCCACAATGAGATACTACAATCCACTCACTAAACTGTCTACACTGAAATAGACTAGTCATCCCGAGGGTTTCAATGAGACAGGACAACTGAAATGCTTATACTTTTGTAGGGAAGATGTAAAATGGTGAAACCACTTTTAATATATATTTACATTTAAAGTAGCAGTTATACTGTCATCACCTTGATTTCAAATTGTAGGACTCTAATTTCTGTGGTTTTAAGGCACATAGTTTGTGATACTTTACTACAGCAACCTTAGTAAACTAATGCATCAAACCTATGCATAAAGTCAAACACTGGCAACAATTTAAATGCTTATCTGAAACTGAAAAGATAAACTGTGTTATATCCTCACAGAGGAATACCATTCAGCAAAATGAAGAATGAGCAAGTGACATAAGAAAAACATTGATGAATCTCAAAAACATTATTCTTATGGGTGACCATCAGCAAATTTTATAAACCATTCAGTCTGCAATTTAATAATCTGAACAATGGAAAGAATTTAGTTAATAATGTATAAAGTATCTGCACCTGTAATATTCTATAAATCAAGAGACTTGTCCTTGATAAAAACACACTTTAAATTCAGCCCGTGATTATTGAATGTCTACTGTAGAAACAACTTATTAGAGATGGGAATGGATCATTTTCATTTTCCTTAGTTGTGTTGGGTACAAAAGAAAGCAGTAGTACATCCTAATGGAGAAGAACTATGTCAGAAATAAATCTATACATGGTGAATCAATTTAATACAATCTAAATTCATTATGATTAAGTTGATATTTTTCCTAATGTTATCTAAAAACAAAACAAAATTAAATGAAATATTACAATAGTCTGAAACACTGCATATTACGTAAAATTGTTGAAGAACAAAGAATCAAAGTTAGTATTTGTAATGTGGTCATTACTTTTGCACTGAATTTCCTTTTTTAAAAATATTTAGATAAGAATTATGCAACTTTAGTTTTTTATGGAAGACTGAAATATTTGGCTTTAAAGAAAGAGTCTATACAAAGTCTGTTATTGTATGTATTACATATTTCTTACCTATTTTAATAGGTTTTTATTTTAACTATGTACCTGTTAAAAGGGAACATAGTCAAAATAAAATGAAAGTCAAAATAATTTTTTATTGTGGCACATTCTCAGGCTAGCATATGGTAGGTACTCATAAATAATTTGTAGAATTAAACAAATTATTTATAATAGAGCTAAAGATATAATCCTATATAATAAAAGCCTAATATGCTTAGTGTCTGGTTGTCCGGTGACCAGTTGACTATTCAACCAATGAAAGCATAACATGCTAATGATATGCTAAGGCTCCTCAACCGCTCGCTATGTTGTGCACAGACCACCAGGGGGCAGACAGTCAACTGGTCGACCAGTCACTATGACATGCACTGACCACTAGGGGGCAGACGCTCCGACTGGTAGGTTAGCTTGCTGCTGGGGTCCGGCCGATTTGGATTGAGCGAGATGGGCCAGACACACCCTGGAGCCTTCCTGCAGTCCCTCCCTGGCCCAAAACTGTACTGGTGGAGTCCTTTGGCCTGGCCTGCACCCTCTCACAATCTGGGACTCCTCGGGGGATGTCGGAGAGCTGGTTTCAGCCTGATCCCACAGGCCACTCCCCTGGAGGGCGCCAGAAGCAGGGCTCACAGCTGGTGAGCGCTGCTGCAGGAGTGCGAGCCTCTCCTGATCAGAACTGATTGGGCACGAGCCTGTGGCAGGTGCAATGGGGCCAGGATAAGTGGGAACAGCAGGTAGAAGCTTCAGGCAGCGTTGGACTGCGGGTTTCAGCCCGATCCCCACAGGCCACCCAGAGGGGCCTTACCCGTGCATGAATTTGTGCACCAGACCTCTAGTCTATATATATGAAAGGCTAAGTGACCGGCTGACCAGCCGGTAGCAATGATGCGCAATGACCACCAGGGGCAGATGCTCAATGCAGGAGCTGCCAAGCTGGGGAGACTTGGCAGCTGCGGTTCTCAGGTGTCACACCCAGAACCAGAGAGGAGGGAACCCAGTTCTGGGGTGCGTCACCTGAGAACCACCCTCTTGCAATCCAGGACTCCCCGGGAGATGTCAGAGAGCCGGTTTCAGCCCGATCCCCACAGGCCAGGCCGAGGGACCCGTGCACTGGGCCTCTAGTAGCAAATAAGTTTCTATCTTCCAGTATTTTAAAATAAGGAAGACATAGTCACAGTTACTTGATACAGTATAATTTAAACTTTAATAATTTATTGGGTTATTTGTAATCTTTAGGCATACAGATGAAAATTGAATGTAGTAAGTAAATTTTTATTATTTTTGGTCACAAAGCCTGCAGCATATTAAGAATTCCAACTCTATCTCAATTACTTAATATATATTATTTTCATTCCAAGTGGGTTGAACTCACTGTAATTATTCCATCCTTAGTCCTTAAAAACTTTTTCCCTTAAAATGAAATCATTATTCACCACTGTTGCTTCTTGGGGGGAAATAAAGGCAATTTATATTTTGGGCAAAAGTATATCTATAGAAAGGACATTTTAGCCTTTAACTGATGGACTTATTTCAAGTCATTGATTTCTGGATGTTAAAGAAAGCAGCAGAAAAGTCTCCTTGGTAGTTTTTATTGAATAGATTCCTATTAAAGATGGAAGGCACAGCAATAAATAACAGTAACCTTTGGGTAGCACAGCTTTAGGCAGTATTAAGGCCAAAAACTTCTCGTGGGATTCAAGACAATTTTGGTGCTAATTACCCTTTTTTATATACGAAATGTTAACTGTCTAAGAATTAATGGAACAAATCCTTTCAACTAATCTAATGTTTCAGAATTATGTCAGCCTTAAATGTCTCAGTGGGTCAATGATGATCAGTGCATTTGCACTGCCTTTGCAGGCATGGCCCATGCCTGTTTTTTTTACTCAGAATCCTGAAGGCTGCACGCAGAACTGCATTCTTCTCTCTATTGTATTTGATAGGGGGCACCCATCCAAGGGCAAAATCTCCCATTAAAATGTTACTAAAGTTTGAGAATTGACTGACATAGTATTATAAAGCAGCTTGATCTTTCCACTCCCTTGCAGAGCCATCAATCCTGGTACAAGTGGACACTGTGATGAAACATCCAGACAAGCGTGGAAAATGCTACCTTGTCCCTGTCTTAGCCGCAGTGAGTGCACAGCCCTGGGAAAGCATGGAGTCATAGGTTATCCCCCTGAGCACAGGTACCCGACATCAGCTGCAGACCGAGCCACAGTGCGTCTAGAATCAGACAGATCAGGTCATTTTCTAGCTTTTCCTTTGGAGGCTGTTATTTGCCATCATGATGAATGCTATCATTTGTCAAAAAATTAGTTTAAGCTGTAAGACTAAGTTTGAGATCCCTTTAGTAATCTAAACTTCCCTGACCAAAGCACATTAGATAATTTCAGAGAATAATGGAACAATTCCATGTTGTTACTAGATTTAGGGTAAGCAAGCCATCTCTAAATTTATCAGATTATTTGAAATGTGCCTAAATGTTTATTCTGATTTAAAGAGAACTTATTTTTTTTATCACTATGAAGCACAGATATAAGTCAAATGATAGGAAAATAAGCTATTTGGAAATACATAAATGAGAATTTTAAATCTTAAACATGACATTGATAATATGAGCTGGAAAATGTAGCTTGAGAAATTTGGGGGCATTTTTAGGGCCATGAAAATCCGGAGGCTGGTTCAAAGATTTGCAGGAACAGAAAGTAAAGTTTGGTATTTTACTCATTGCTGATTTGGTTTACATGCTTAACTTACTGCATTGGTATTCAAAAGAGACTGATATGGAAATCAAAATGTTAATATCAACTGAATTTGAAAACTAGACAAACTATTAAAGTTCATTGTCACTAAACAGAAAAATCTAGATGGAAGTATTTATAGAGTACGTATTTGGGGGAATAAATAATACAGATAGGGGAATTCAATGCTTTTAATGACCATTGTCATCTCTTTTTTAAAATATATATTTTATTGAACTTGTTGGTGTTATATTGGTTAATTATATAATTTCAGGTGTACTATTCTATAATACATTATCTGTAGATTGTATTGTGTAATCACCACCCATAGTCTAGTCTCCTATCATTACAGTTTACCCCCCACCCCCACCCCTTTACCCTCACCAACCTGCTCCCACTCCCTTCCCTCTGGTAATCATCATACTGATGTCTTGTCTATTTGTTTTTTTTGTTTTTCTTAATTCCTTTACCTATTTCATTCATTCTCCCAACCCCCCACACCATAGCTGTCAGTCTGTTCTATATAGACTTTAGTCTGTTTCTATTTTATTTGTTTGTTTATTTTGTTCATAGGATTCCACATATAAGTGAAATCATATGGTATTTATTTTTCTCTGACTGGCTTATTTCACTTACCATAATGCTCTTTAGGACTATCCATGCTGTCACAAAAGGTAAGATTTCCTTCTTGTTTATGGCTGAGTATTATTCCATTGTGTACATGTAACACCAATTTTTTATCCATTCATCTACTAATGGCACTTGGGCAGCTTCCAAATCTTGGCCATTGTCATCTCTTAAAATACTTGTCCACTTGAGGGGATGTGCTTCGTCATCATATCAAAAATGTATGAAAACCTTCATTCTCAACAATTATGCAAACTATTTTTCCCCATCTCATATTTTCTTTAGCTACATACAAAATACTCCTTTCTCTATCTAGATTTTTATTAAATGTGATATCGTATGAAATTACAGTCCAATTTTAAATATTGATAAAATACCATCAGATTCTAAGTTTTGTTCTTTCTGCTTTTGATCTTGGAAATAACTCCCTACCTGAGATCCTCTAATAACCTGCCTAATCCTTTCACATTCCATGTAATTGACTACAAACAATTCTCAAAACCTGGTAAATGGACTGACTGCTCAAAATAACATGAGGGTTTCTTTAAGATTCCCCACCTTCCCTTAGTTGTCTTATCTTTGGGAGCAGCACCAGGATAATGGTTTTTCATGAGCTCGTTAAGTGATCAATGTAGTCTATTGTTTTAGAGCCCCTGGACTAGAGTATATTTGTAGCCTAAACTTTAAAGAAAGTGAAATATGGTTAAACAATGTTAAGTCTCAAAACATATATAAATATATGTCTATTGATCTCAGAGAGGAAGTGAGAGGTAGAGAGAGACAGAAACATCAATGATGAGAAAGAATCATTGATCAGCTGCCTCCTGCAGACCTCCAACTGGGGACCAAGCCCACAACCTGGACATGTGCCCTGACTGGAAATGGAACAGTGCCCTCCTGGTTCACAGGTCAGCACTCAACCACTTAGCCACACCGGCCAGGCTCAAAACATATATAATACATGTATATAAAATGTGTACAACGCATCTATAATAATAAAAGTGTAATATGCTAATTAGACCAGACAACCCTCCAGATGAAGCCACGGCGGTGGGGGCCAAGGCAGAGGCAGCTGCTGCAGCAGTGGGAGCTGAGCCCCTTGCAGGAATTTCGTGCATCGGGCCTCTAGTGTAATATAACACATATCTAATATATGTAGGAACTTGCTACCAAATGTTTACCATAGAGACTTTTTTAAATGCAATGTTTTATATAGTTTAAATTGTTATGCACAGAATTACTACCAAACTTCTTTGTCATTAAGTTCTTTTCAATATGAGATGCATCAACATGATGACATTAGCATAATGAAAGGCTCAGGGAAATCTTGGCAGATTGCTACAGATGTTAGTGAAGAGAAAGGCCCTTTAAATATATTTTCAAGGATAGAGTAGATGAAGTCTTCTTGGCACTCGTTGACAAATGATGCATCACCTCCATTGCCCTATCAGCTACATATCACCTGGGGTTTCATGTTTTACTTTTTTATTTCATTCTTTGGATGTATTTCACTTTTACATCTAGAGTGAGGAATTCATAGGAAATATATCAAAGGGAAAAAAAGTAGAGAAATGATTTATTAGGGATCTTCAAATAGCAAATTGCATGTGATTGATATTCAACAAATATCTATTATTGAGAAAGAAAATACAATGCCTTGGCTTTTAGTATAAAGCTAAATTTAAGCTTAAACACTTCTCTCAATGTTTATTCTCCTTGGCTTCATTTACCCTGAACTCGATACCGGGGTGTGTTTCTGCTACCCTAAGAAAATTTTAGATTTTTCTTCTTCTTATTAGTCCTCCCCTTCCAAGTGCCAGAGTTGAATGTTCCTCTTTCTCCACAGGCTTCTGGGATACCTTTTATATGTATTCCCTACATTTATAGGCACTATACTTTTCTATGACACTAGCATTTTCTGTATCATATAACAAAAATTTTGCTAATAACTCCCTCTGTTGAATACCAACTCCTTTAGGCAACGGGAAGGGGTTCATTCACTCTCACCTCCCCACACAATAGCGATGGAATACCTAATACAGTGCCTTAACCTCTACAGAACTCTCTCTTAGAAACAAATGTTTATCTCCCATCCTCATAAACAATGTGACTTCAAAATTTTAAATAGAATTCAGTGTTTTGATGAGTATGTACAGAGGCACTCTAAGTTTACGCACCACTTCTGCCTGGATCGGTTGATCTTCCTCACATACGTGGGTATATGAAACTTATATAGAGTAGTTATGGTTTTTGTAGACAAAGCAGTATATACTGCTAAATCTTATCATATTCAATTTGCCTCAACTTCCCTTTAAAGGAGATATTTATAAAATTTAATATAAACAAGATCTTCAGTGGGTAACATATCAGCAATATAATCAGGAAATATAATTTCCACATGGCTGACATAAGGACTGTGTATATGTAATCTATACACCACATCAGGACACAAGGATCTAATGATGCACCTAATGACATTATTTTGACACACTTTATGCTTTAATAAAAGTTTGGTAGTGAATGAAAGTGATTGTTGAGTAAGTGTGATTTGTAATTTACCACAAAAGGAAATATATTTTGCTTTCTAGAGTGGTTCTGTGAGTAGGTTTTGGACCTAGTTGTGTTCTATTTCTCACGTTGTGGTGTAGCCACTTTTTTCTGCAGAATTTCACTTTCTTATTAGTTTCCAGTATTGGTGTCACCTGAGCTTATTCATCATATCTTAGTTTTTCTCTGTTATCTGTGCCTCTATTTGGGCCACTAGCCTGCCACTTCACTGCTGCTTTGGGTCATGTTATGTTATATGTATCCCCAATCCATTATGGTCTCAAACTAAGGACCAGTCCTATATTTGGAAACTCTTTCCCCATTATCCAGAGCCCTGTCACCATAAAGCAAGTGTAACATTCCAAGTCCAGTCCCATCTAAAGAATATGAGTAATCACCCTCCACTGAATGCCAACTATGTCTCAGAACTGCCACAGGGACCAGGGATACAAAATGAGCAAAACTCACAGAAAGACCACTCTCTTATTATTTGAAGTCTAGTTTGGGGAAAGCTGACAAGAGAACTAATACCTAAATAGATAAATATTATTTTTATAAATTATATGGAGGGCACATAGAAAACATAGTGCTTAGTTTGGGGAGGAGAAATGATATAGATGAAATTTTTGAAAGGCCTTATTGATAAAACATGATTTGAGTAGTGAGGGCCAAGTCACGTTGATCTCTGATGAAACGTGTTCCAGGTAAGTGAGCTAGGAAATTCCAAAGGCACGAGGCTGAAACAAAGTAGGCATCATCTAGAAAAGGAAAAAAAATGCAAGGGTAGTTTAATAGACAAATCCATGCTTTGTCTCAGAGAATCCAGCATGAAGGGCTGAGCCCTTGCTGTATTGTTGGCTTCCTGATCTTCACTCTCACGAACTTTATACGTATCTTGTCTATAAAATCTATACCTACTATAGTGAATGATATAGATTCACTGTGACTTGAATTATTATTACTCTTGAGTGCATCAAAGTTTGACTCTAACTTTGGTGATCTTTTGGAAGCTAGAGTTTTCTGACTTGTAAGGATCCCATTTGTTTCCATTTTTGAGTGCTGTACAATTATAGTCTGCACAGAAACTGTTCTTTATTATCTAAGTGTTCTTCAACTTATTCAACAAGTGAGTGCTTAAATTCCCTATGTCAGTACAATATTAATGGGCAATAACATAATAAAATACTAAAAAAGTTTAAAAATAAATTCCCTATGTAGACTTCTAGGTGACTATTGTTATAGATGCATAGCCACTGCTCTGGAAATGTTCACCCCTATTCGCATAATCCAAGTGCCCATGTTTTATATAAATCTTGAACTTTGTCTGTTTAGCCTGAGGCCTTGTGGTCTCTAGTATCTACACTAACAACAGCCAGAGGAAATCCAGAATGCCGTAGGCACCAATATACATTCAATTTTACACTCCTGTTCATATATTTATATTTCTGTGCATACATAACTTATAAATTTAACAAATTAAAGGCTAGTTTCAATAGTCCATATTGCTAAACTCTCTCTTGATTTTAGAGGTTATATAATTATAATACATCTATATAAATGAATCTAAATATGTCAATGGGTGTAATCATATTGAATTATACAGGGGTGAGTTGAGTTCTGAATTACAAATTATTAATTATATCTTATACTCACGTTAATTAAGTCTTAGGCTTTCATTTCCTAGTAATTAAAACTAAGATAATGTGATATTGCTGTTAGCAAAATTAAGACTCCTTTATTTATGGCATATCAGGTATTATCTATAGAAAATGCCAAAAGTTTTGTGATCTGATTCTCTGAGACAATGTATATGGAAAGAATTCCCTGTAGTTGTGACTATGTGTTGATAATAAATAGGCAGATCAAGCCTTTTTGGTTACTTTACTTAAGTAAGACATATATCTTATTCATTTCTAGTTATTACTCAATTCATTAGAAAATAATCATAATTATATAGTATGCATATCATGAAAAAGTGATGGTATTTTAAAAATGCTTCCTAAAATTATCTTAATTTAACAAAGAAAACCAGGGATCAAAACCAGGTTTAAAGAATATATCAAGATTTTCTTGTGACTTAAGAATGGTTTAATTGGATAGCATTATCTAAGTCTTCAAATAAGGCTGATAGCAAAATTAAAGAAGTCTTTCGTCTTGAACTTTAAATAAATATGGCACATCGAAAAGAAGGAAGTGCATGAAGCCATGCCTAGAGAATCAGAAATTCTCCACATTCTGAGATCTTAACTTCACAAATGATTTTCTGAAATCTGTGCACAATACTCCTAATGTTTGTGTAATTGCATCATATTGGTAAGGGGTTTTCTCTTCAGGAATGTAATGTTCAGACTTACATAACTTTAAACATGTCCTAGTTTTGAACTCACAATCCTAATGGAACATGGCCTCAGTAAGGCAATGGTTTTTCTGCCTGTCTAGAAGCCTTTATTAATCCTGTCAGGAAAGGCAGTAATTAATGGAGCACCCAAGGGATGCAATCTGTATTTTGGGGTAATCTGTATTTGCTTTGCCTTTGAAAGGCTCACCAAATGAAACATGCTCATTGATAATGTTAAATGTATTCTTCCTCCTCACAGCATTTCCTCTCAAATGTACCCTCTGAGAAGTCTATCCATGTTGCCCCACTATATAAAATATTTTAATAACTTCTTGACCATAACTGAAAAGGTTTGAAGGACACTTCATCTGGCCCCTTTATTCCCCAGGGTCTGCTCAGTCACTGTCTAGTTTCTGCTTTGCACTCCAACAACATTTATCTTTAGGTTGTTCTTTTTTATTATTATTATTTTGTTTTTCACATTCTTTTTTGTTTCTCTTTTCGGTCATGAGCAGCCTTCTACCATATTTCAGGCCTCCAAAGTCTTCATTTGACCTAACTCCTATTTATTCCAGCTATAAGCTATAATTTGCCTCTCCGGGGAAGCTTTTCCTTATTCTACCCAGTATTTGTAGGAAGGATATACCTTCCCTCATGTATCTGGGTACAGGACTCTTCCCTTGTGTTCACCATGATGTTTAGTAATTATCAAAATCACCAAACGGGCTGTGTCACTGAATTAGCTTTAGAATGACTTGATCAAGTTACAAAATGTTATGACTCAGTATTCTCTTCTTCAAATAGATATGGTAAAAATTATCACTGAACATGGTTATTTTAAGGATGAAATAAGCTAATATATGTGAGGTATCACAAAGTCTGGCTTACATTAATGAATCAATAAAGGCTTTGTCATGAATATGTGGTAAATGAATGAATTCCGAGTGAGTGTATTCACCATTCTTCATAATTGGACTAAATTCCTGCCTAGTCCCATTGTGGTGATTAAGAAACCTATTCAGTTCCTGCCCCCAGAGAATCAGTTCTGCTTTTCATTGAGCACAGTCTGAGTCCCAGAACAGTATTTCCAAATTAGCTCCACATGCTTTACTGGTGACACACAATGCACAGAAAATTCCTCTTCCCAACATTCATTAGCTATTTTTAACCAGAAATGATCACCATGGGACCATGGCTTGAATTCTTCAATTATTTGGCATTTCTGTGTTTCGGGTACTGTTGATGTATTTTATAAACATCATCTCATTCAGTCCTCACAACAATCATATGGTATGTATTTATGGACAAAATATTAAAATGAATTGAGGCTCAGAGAGATATAATGATTTTTCTCAATTAGAGGCAGAGTGGCAATTTGAAGCCATTTGCATGCTGAAGCCCATTAAACACACATTTCACTCTCCTCTTTGTGCTTCCTTTTCTACTTTCCCACTCAGGGAGGTTTGAAAAGACTGTGGGGAATATGGGCTGGGCATTTTGGAAAAAAACTCACTAGATGATTGAAATAGTGCCTGAAAACATCCTCCCAACCCACTGAGACCATAGTGAGCAATGTTAGAGGGGGTTATTTATTTTTAATTAGAAAAATAAGATTTTGTTAATCATGTTGGAATTTGTGTGAATAGGGCATTCAGTTTGTTTCTCTCCTATACAGATAATTGTCAATATATTGTTTAAGTAAGGCTCAAAATGAGCAAACCTGAAGCGTTTCCTCTTCCTACTGCTAGGGCTTACGTATATAAATGACAGGACTGGTCAACCAGTCTCTTCAAGCCAAATACGTAATGCTTAGTGACGTCTATGTCACTGTGACTTCTTTACTACACACCTTTTTGTTTGCCATAAATTGTAGACAAAGTTACAATTTCTGTGAAGCATGCAGTTCTATATGTAAAACTATCTTTGTTGATAATGCTCAATCAGCATGTGTTATATATCAACCTCTCAGGTATAAAAGGCCTAGATAGATAGATAGATAGATAGATAGATAGATAGATAGTTAGATACTTCTATCTGTCTACCTACCTACCTACCTACCTAC
>NW_005355584.1:1886844-1911357 GCF_000412655.1 Myotis brandtii
AATTCAAAATTTTTAAAATTTATTCCACTTTAGAAATCTATAAATAATGACAAAGAAATTATTACCCCTCCGTCAGATATATTTTATAGATGGGCAGAAGGACAAAATCATCATGACTGTATTCCTGAAGTAATATAGCTATGGGTGAAGTGATAAGTGGCTGATGACAAGCAAAATTTACAAGAAATAGGATTAGATATTCATTTACAGGACTCTCATTTCCTTTTCTCATTCATTATGGGATATTCAGGGAAGCTTGTTCCATTTACAAAGAATGTATTGGCATGGAATATACAGACCCAATCACATTAAAAGTAATGGAATGGGATTCCTTATACCATTATTTTCAATGGGATCATTCAATTTTACTTGATAAATAGTTATACCATTTTTATAGTTTCTGCTACATATTTAAAAAAATAATTTACTGTACACAGAGCAGAAATATATGCTGTGTATGGTAAGATACATGCTTTTTCATCCCTATTTTACAAGTTTAGATCTACAGCTTTTATTTATGTCTTCCTTGCCGCTTTAAATGGGAGGGTAGCAACTCTGTTTACCTCAGATAAAGTTTTTAAAATTACTATTTGAAGATATTTCTTACTGTATGATTGAGCTACGACATTTTATTCTCCTTATACTCTGCAGTGATTTCTTATGATAGGCTCTGTTCTCCTTCTAGCTGACCTTTGAAGGCAAGCTGTCAAACAGCGATAGTCTTGCCCATGCTTCGAAGCTCTCCTTGAGTATGCAGAAGAGTCGTGCCCCAGAGTTGCACATTGACTGCCATCTAGTGATTAAATAATATATATATTCCATGTACTTGAAATGGCTATTATTATGTTTCATTTTTACCATAGTGACACTGAATGATAACAAATGTGAACTTAGATGTCATGTCCACTAATACAAGAAAAAGCATGAGACCTTGGAGGATAATATCCCATCAGCACTATAGTCTTGAATCAAGCTTATCTTGGCTCTTATTATTTATCCTTATCCTTTTTAATTTTCCTACTTATCTCATCTTCTAGCTTGAATAACTGTCATTTTTCTTAGCCATTTAATTTCTAAGGATTTAGCATGAAAATATCATATTCTATATTGCTGTTCTATATAGTATCCAGGAAATTATGAGAAAATCTCAGTAATCAAGCAACAACCAAAATCAAAAGATTTTATTAAGTTTATATATTGAAAATAACCTCAGCAAATATTTTAATATATGTTTTATTAAAAATATATATTACAGTGACAGAATTATTCCATGTTGACCCTCATCACTACTTAAAAATTTTCAGCTACTAGTCCAATATGATTTTATTTGATGCATATGCTATTTTTGTAATTTTTTACTGCCACCTGAAAAATTATGATTGAAATGTACAGCTTGCAGCAGACAACCTTAATAAACATATAAAAAATAAGCATGTGCAAAATATGTTTAACTCATCTATAAAAGGATATTGACTATAGGTGCAAAATCAAATCATATTGTTTAGAAAGATAAATGTAGAACTTTAATATTTCATTGTCTTTCAGAATTTTATAAACATGTCTACTCCTGTTTATAAGTTCTCAAGTGTCTTAATTTTATTCATCCCTTTCCATATACTTGAAGATACATCTAATGAAATAATACGTGATACATCTAATAAAAAATGTCTACTCATACAATTTATCTAATTGTTCATGCCCAGCCTTTATCATCTAACAACTGTACTCAGTTTGAAAGTGCTTACAAGGGCAAGTATTGCAAGTTATATTAAGCTGATTAAACTGATTCTCCATAAATATATTTGATAATTTACTTTAAAAATGACTAGGTGAGTGAGAATATTTGGAAGTTATGATTTTATTTATCTAAGTTGTGTATATATAAAGCATACATGTAACATATGCCTATATATAAAGGAAAATAATGACTTTAAGAGGCTTACCCAAATATTCTGGATAATTCAAGATCACAAAGACATCCAATTACTTTAAGCTGGAACATCATGCATTACCAATGTAATCAGAGCATATTCCTTGACTTTAGTTCTGAACACTCAGCCTTAGTCAAAGCCATATCCAAATAATTGGGATGTTTTGCCAATAATCCATTTGTTTTAAAGAGTGTAAACGTTATGTTACAAGTGCAAAAATCAATATGCTCCTGTATCTGTTTTGCTATTTTGAAAACAAGTTTTTTCTTCAGAAAAGCACCATGCTATGTAGGCCATATAATCTATGAAAGCACCAGTAACTCATGTCTGTCAGTCACTAATGCACATTAATTGAAGTTTAAACACGTATTTTAAAAAACATACAAGGGACTACTAGACATAGTACTGTGATTTTACAAATATTAAATACAATACATATTTATGACATAAATATAAATGAATATATATTATGCATAATATCAAATATGTATATTTCATATGTATGCTGTATATAATATTTATAAAATATATATTGATAATATTCATTATATATATATATATATTTAGCAAATGTGCATTACTTAATCCTATGGGACTAACATAAGATTTGATCAGTCTTAAGGGTCAGATTTTGATAAATTAAATGCTACAACTCCAAATTTTGAATTTAATTATTTGATTGTGCCCAGAGCAAATCATCTGAAAACTAGTATTTGTCACTACCTTTACCCAATTCTTTTCTTTTTCCCCCAATTATTTTCTATTTCAGAGGATCACTTTTATTTAAACTTCATAATAGCTGATTGGCATTTATTTTGGGGGCATAAAAAAAAGAGCCCTGAGGATTACTTTAGTTGGTACTGTAATGGAAAACATGAAAACTCATCACAATCAAACATTCCCATGTGGTAGGAAAAATTGGACACCCCAAAGATGTCCACGTTTTAACCTCCAGGGGAATATGTTAGGTTACAGGGGAAAAGAGAACTAAGGTAGTTGATGGAGTTAAGATTATAAACAGCTGACCTTAAAATGAAACATTGTCTGGATGATCTGGTGAACCTGTTGTAGTCACAAGGTTCCTTATAAGTGAAAAAGGGGGCAGAAGAGGAAGAGATGACAGTGTGGAAAGGACTGACTTTGGAGAGATGGACGTAGGTAGCCAGCAGCCAAGGAAAGCAGGCAGCCTCCAGAACTGGAAAAGGCAAGGAAATGGTTTCTCCTCTGAACACTTGAGAAGAAATACAGCCCACCAGCACCTTGACTTTAACCCAGTGAAATCTGTGCTGAACTTCTGACCTCCAGAACTATAAGATAATGTGTTTATATTGTTTAAGCCAATACATTAGTGGTCACTTATTTATACATGTGACTCAGTCAAATCTGCACCTATTTGGTGCGGAAATTATTATGGTAGTAGCCATGATGTTTATAAGATACCTTTTCAAATTTTAGTATATAATATATTTCAATGATTTGAAAGATTGAAATTATACACCAAATCGTGAAAGCAGAAGCTGTTTTATAAAAAAAAAAAAAGAAATTAGAGAAAGTAGCTTTGACACCACAATAGATTTTTTAAAAAGTAAATAGGAAATAATTGCTTATGATGGTAACATATGCAGTATAATTAATTTGTAATAGTGTTCTTATAAAGATTCACTTCTTCAAAAGTACCTAAAATCACCAATATTTCAATTGTTAGTTTTATTTTGTATAAAAAATAGTTTTTCTTATGTTATTTTTTTCATATATGTAATTTTGTAAGTACTTTAAAAAAACATATGTCTACCGTGTAGTTTTCTCAATATAGAATGTAACTCATTTCATTTAAAAAAACACACACACACTCTGTCATAATAGTTGTTGATAGCCTTTTTCTTGGGTAAGATACTAGAATTCTCTGTTAGTAATCAATAAATATGTCTATTAACATGCATACTTCCCCCAAATATTCACATTGTAATTAGTGTTCAGCTTGTGTAGAAAATAAGTCATTTCATTTCTGTGACTATTAAGCATGAACACATTGATAAGATAATATTTACAGCTATTGAATAATTTTCTTTAGAAGAATAGAGAAAAAACACATTTAAAGTGTAGCTTGTATAATTTTAAAAATAGCTCTTGAATTCCATTTATGAAATTGAAAATACTGACCCCTGTAATAAGTTAATCACTATGCATTAATCTTTTCTGTTCTGTTGGTTGCTGAAAGTAATCTTGAATATATAAAATCTTCACTAGTTTGCCAAACCTGACAAATGTTTTAGCAGTTTTAGCATTCCTGACCTTAATGGCACAAGGGCAATCTCATTAAGATTAGCAATATGTTTGTGATTAGCAACAGCCAGTGACCATTGCCATTCTTTTCTCTGAGAAGCTATAGAGATTAATCATCTACTTGATGGCTGGTAAGTAATGATAGTTATGAAGTCATTTGGAAAGAATTTAGGGGAAAATTTTAGGGAATCTCAGGTCTACTCAATGTGTACAAGATCATTCATTACTGTTTCCTAGCTCTGCCCCATGTAATTAAGAATCCATTGATATCTCTCCTATTGAATGAGTGCATTTAAAAGCTCAACTGTGGATTTCATATTATTTAATTAATTTGCCATAAAATTAATTTGACATCTTTAAAGAACACACTACAGTCCTAACCAAACGTAAACCTGGGTTAAGTAAGCAAGAAAAATAGTTAATAAAAACTAATAAAGAGTTTGGAAATTATTAGAGGAATAACAATACAACCTCCAGTTGATTTAGAAACCTCGAGCTGAGCTAGTTGGAAGGTGGTACAGGTAAAGAAGAGCATCAGGTTTATATCTTGTGCACAGATATCACAGGTACTCATCTTTAGACTCCTGGTCCACAACATGGAGATAATTCAAACATGATGAACTAAACTAAAGTTTATTAAAATGAATACTGTACTTTTGCCAATAAGTATCCTTCTTTAAGGATAATAGCGTTGTGTTTTTTCAACTAGATATTTAATCACTGCTCCTCCAGGGAAAGTTTCCTATTTTAATCAATGGATATCATGGCAAAATTGAAGAAATAAAGCCATTTATCCATACTAAAACTTATATAGGAGTTTCAACACTTGACTCCAAAATTAATGTTCTCAATTTTTTTCCTCAAAGTATACTTTTTCAACCATTATTCATAAATCATTCAGTAACTTTATTGAAGCAAACACCTTTCTTGAAATTTTAAAATATAATCAGGTTAATAAGCTTATGCTTATTATATTATGCCAGAAATTAATAAGAATTTTAATATAAACTGGATTACAGTTAACTTTTATTAATATATATTTATTGCTTTATTTGTCTGTTTCCAAAATAATAACAAAATCCTTTGCATTATGCATTTTCTCTAAGTGCTTTTGTTTTAAACGTGTAATTTTGGCATTTTTGTAAGAAACCTGATTTCTGTTCTGATTAGTTAAAAATTTTGTTGCAAGCCTTTCTGCCCTGGCATTGCAGATGAAGCATATATCTTCACCGTCTCACTGATTTTAAATGATATGCTGTCACTGAGATGGTTGATGATTGCCTCAGCTCTGTAATCTACTACACATGGCATTCAACATTATCGCATACTTTGTAAGAAAATAAAAGAGTTGTCACAGACATTTTAAAATGAAAATATGTATGCAGATTTATTTTTATTTTTGTGTGAGATAAAGAAAATAAATGTTGCCAAGAGTTACTCACAATAAGGATCTGGCCCAGCCTAATGTCTGCCTTACATGTATGGTATTTTCATTGCTCTTTGATTCTCCCCTTTTGACCTAAGCTCCGATTTCTGTCCCATCGTTTCCTTGATGCATTCACTTTGTAGTCTAAACAGGAGGTTATCTAACTTGCACAAGACATGAGCTCTCACCAGTGAGAGCAGACATAGTCTCAAACAGCCTCAGTGGTCATACAATTGCTCAGCAGCCTTGGAGGTGTAGCAGTTCCTTCGTGTGTACTCTGCAGTGTGCCTGCCCTGCCCAGGTCCACTCCACAGGCTGGTGTCCCCTCCCCTACCTGCTGTCAGTGGTGACTGACAGTGACTTGCACGGCTATCCACTTCTCTAGAGAACTGAAAGGTTTGCATTATTATTTATACTTCTCTGATACACATAAAGGAGAAATAGATAATATGAAAGATAGCTTTTGGTCGTTATTATCTTTTAAGAAATTGGCCCATTTCACCTAAATAGCAAATGTGTAAGGCATAGAGGTTTTGTTATTCTATTTCATTCATCTTTTAATGTTCATGGGATTTGTCATGATGGTTCCTCTTTCTGATTTTGGTAATAAAAAAAATTCTTGGTTGGTCTGGTTAGAGTTTAATCAATTTTATTGATACTTTTAATGAATCAGTTTTGATTTCAGTCATTTTTCTCTATTGCTTCTTTGGTTTTTTTTAAAGTAAAGAAATGATAACTTTATTTTAGGCTCTATAGAATCATGATTGACAATTAAACTTGTAATACTTTAAAAGTGTGGTGTGTACAACATGATGATTTGATATGCAGCTACATCGTGAAATGATTCCCACCAGCGGGTTAATTAGCACATCCATCCCCTCACATAGTCACCTTGGTGCATGTGTGTGAGAATGTTTAAAATCGAGTCTCTTGGCAAATTTCAAGTAGAGTACCTGTGCTGTGCATTAGGTTCTCAGAACTTACCCATGGTATAACTGAAAGTTTGCATCCTTTGACCATCATCTCCCCGTTTTCCCCACTGCTCAGGCCCCTGGCAATCACCTGCTTCTATAAGTTTGACCCCTTTTTCCCCCAATTCCGCATATGTGACACTCTCCATTATATGCCTTTCCCTGCCTGCCTTATCTCTGATATCTGCTCGAATGTTTATTGCTTCCTGTTTTCTGCTTCCTTTATGTCTAATTGTTCTTTAGTTTCATAAGATGGGAGCTTGGGTTGTGGCTTTTACTTCATTCTTTTTTTTTTCTTATAATGCATTTATTGCTCTTTTCTCTCTAAGCACTGCTTTATCAGCATCCCGCACATCTTGATAAGTTGTACTTTTTATTTAATTAAGTTCATTTTGGTAAACTGCCATTGGAGACCATGTGTTTTTAAAAGTGCATTGTTTAACTTCCAAGTATATAAGGTTCTTTTTTCCCAAATACATGAGGTTTCTAATTTCCAAAGACATGAGCTATCTTTTTGTTATTGATTTCTAGCATAATTCCACTGTGGTATAAGAATATATTTCTTATGTTTAAAAAAATGTTAAGATGTGTTTTCTGAGCCAGAATATATTCTATCCCCTTGAATGTTCTATGTATGCCTGATAATAATGTGTTTTATGCTGTCGTTGGATTATTATATAAATGTCTATTTCTGTGTATATGTTTTGTGTGGGGGGGGTGAGTGGGTGGGTGAGTGTGTGACATTTGTTCTGCTTAATGTTCTCGGAGATTTCTAAATGCATATTTCAGTAAATTTTGCAGTGTTCTTGGCATTATATACCTTAAATATTGATTCTGCTCCATTATCTCTCTCTTATCCTTTTACTATTCCTTCTTTGTATGTTGTGACTTTTGTAATTTCCCAGAATTTGAACACTCTGCTCTTTTTTTTCCCTTTCGAATCTCAGTTTAGAACATTGACATGTCTTCAAGCTCATTGCTTCTTTGCTCGGTCATGTCCTGTCTACTAATAAGCCCACTGAAAGCAGCCTTCATTTTAGTTACCAGGTCTTTGATGCCTTGTAGATCCTTCTGATTTTTTCCTGAGTTTCCCTCTTTCTGCATATATTACCTATACCAGAGGCCCGGTGCACGAATTCGTGCACAGGGGAAGAGGGGAGCAAGGGGAGGGACCATGGGAAGTTGGCCAGCAGGCCCCGATCTAGTTGTGTACTTGTGCTGAGGTAGCGGCAAGCAAAAACCACAGACAGAGTGCCCCAAAATGGCCCGAACACCAGCTACACTCTTAGGTGGAAATATAGCTCTACTTCGCTACCCATGCTAAGGCTGCCTCACTCTCCCCGGGTCGGAGTTGCTGACAGACAGACAGGTCATCTCTCCTACCTCAGCCACACATTTTCTTGGGGCTCCACCCCTAAGCATGATAGGTAGCTGACTTTGGCTGATGGTGATTGGAAGCGCTGAAAGGCAGGGTGCTGAGCTAGAAGTGGCTGATGGGGGCAGAAGGGCAAAAGGCAAGCGGCGTGGAGTGCACAGTGCGGTGGCAGAGGTAAGATGGCGGTGGTGCTGATGGTGGTTGGAAGCCCGGAAAGGCAGGGTGCTCAGCTAGAAGTGGCTGATGGGGGCAGAAGGGCAGAAGGCAAGCGGTGTGCACAGTGCCGTGGCAGAGGTTAGTGGCGGTGGTGCTTTATTTACGTCTTTGCAGTTAGGCTGCTGCCTTGTCCCTTCTGCCCCCTCTGAGCAGCTACTCTTTCTCAATCAGCATCAGGGTCACTCTCCTCCTACAGGCTTCCCAGACCCAGATTCTCTGGTGCCGCCTTAGCCAAGGAGAGGGACCAGCCAGGGAAGGTAACCGCAGGCGGTTAGCCCACCAGCCATGGGAGGTTGGCTGTGGGAGCACACTGACCAGCAGGGGGCAGCTCCTGCATTGAGCATCAGCTCCCTGGTGGTCAGTGCATGTCATAGTGACTGGTAGTTCTGGTTACTTAGGCTTTTATATCTAAAGATTTTCTTGGATGTTTCTTACTTTTTTCTTTAGAGTACTTAACATATTAAAAATAGTTATTTTAAATTCCCTGACCATTCTAGGATCTGTGTCATATGTGGGTCTAGCTCTGAGGTTTACTTTGCATCCTCATACAAATTTTTTCCTTGTCTTCTGTTATGCCTTGTAAGATGTTGCATCAACTAATAGAAACTGAGTAAATAGAGCTTTAGTGTCAGGATTTAGGAGTTGGTTTGTGTTTAATGTCTGACCTAGGCTCCAAATTCCTCTGATGTCCTGCGTCCTGGCCTCTCTTGACTTGGGCCTTCTTCTGTGCTGCTTCTAGACAGGAGTATGTGTGTTCCTGCTCTTTTCTCTGTAATCTGCTGTTATTAAACCAGAGTTTGGTGAGAGGTAGTAAGGAAAGGGAGTTAAAGTATTATATAATATTCTGATTGTCTCTCACTCTTTTAGTGGGTGAATGTCTCGGTACAAGGGAATGGATGTTTTTCTGACCTTTCTTCACTCATACAGGGTTGTGTCACTGCCTTGCACTTTTAGCTGATTGCAGCATTCCTCATTTATTTTTTTAGTCTCATTCCCTGTTGATTATGTTGCTATTGTTGCCCTTTTACTTAGAGGAAACAGGAAGCCTGGAAGAGGCTGAAGTGGGGAGACATACCCTTCAGGCACCTCGAATGAGGTTTCAGAAATACACTTTGGTGAATTTGGGGAATTCCTTTTCCCTGGAGTATACATTTTTGCTTTGGAGAAGGGTCTGGGCATAATTCATAATTATTTTTCCCTCTTCCCCTGAAGGCCACTAAAAGAACTTTCTCATATCATCACCATAGAACCTGGCAGGGGTTCCCCTAAGACTGACCTATGGGAGTTTCTTACTTCCCTACCCATTTATTGCTTCTAGTTCAGGTAAACAGAGTTCAGTTACTGGGTCTCTATGGCTACACCTGCCTCTCTGGGTTTCAGAGTGGCAGTTCGCCTTGCAAACTCATTTCTCTGGTGGGCATAAGAAAAGTCATGATTTTTCAGTTTGTCCAGCTGTTTCTTGTTGTAATAATGGGAAGGACAACTTTCCAGAGCCTCGCATGTTGCTGAAACCCGAAGTCTCAAACTTTCAAGCAGACCAGTTCTCTCTTTGGAAGACAAAAAGCAGTATGCCAGTTGTCTAAAGTCAGGCTTATCTGCTCTGATAACCATAAAACATCCAGGACAGCAACTGTGATTGAGATATGACCCATTTATAGTAGTCATTGCCCACAACCATTGACCATGACCCCTCTGTTTCTGCTGTGTCCAGAGAGGTAAATAAAAGCAGGCTCTGAGAGAAATCTCTATCACTGCATTTGGTAGATACTGGAAGGTGCACTAATTTCTTGACATTATTTTTGATTTGCTGTCACTGGTGTTCATGTGTGTGTTTGGGGTTGAGGGGCACAATTTCATGGGCCTTCACTTGATGTTTTGTAAGATAAGGGTCCTTATTTCACAGGCCAGACCCTGTGAGGGTTTTGCAGCTGCTGAGTATATATGTATTCCATTATACCTTAAAAACAGAAGACCTGAGTTTCTTATTGCTGCTGTAATATAATAGGTGGCTTAATGTAACAACAAAAATTATCTTACCTTTCCGGAGGTTAGAAATTCAAAATGGATCTTATGGGACTAGAATGAAGGTGTTGACATCAAGGTGTATTACCTTTTGAGGCATTAGGGGGAAAATCTCTTTCCTTGCCTTTGCACTTCTAGAAGCTTCCTTCATTCCTTGACATTCCTATGGTCCTGTCTCAGTTTACCTTTGCTTTCCTGGTCACATCTGTTTCTCTGATTCTGACTCTCTTTCTTCTTCTTTCACTTATAAAACCCTCGGGCCTGCACTGACCGGAGGTTAGAAATTCAAAATGGATCTTATGGGACTAGAATTAAGGTGTTGACATCAAGGTATATTACCTTTTGAGGCATTAGGGGGGAAATCTCTTCCCTTGCCTTTGCACTTCTAGAAGCTTCCTTCATTCCTTGACCTTCCTATGGTCCTGTCTCAGTTTACCTCTGCTTTCCTGGTCACATCTGTTTCTCTGATCCTGACATTCTTCTTTCTTCTTTCACTTATAAAACCCTCGGGCCTGCACTGATAATCAGGATAATCTCCCATGTCAAACACTTTATTCACATTTGATGAATCCCATTTGCTACATATGGTAACATATACACAGGTCTGAGAGGTTAGGACATGAATTTTGGGAAGGAAGACATGGAATTGGGAGTCAGGATTATTCTGCCTACCACTGTAGTCATTAAATCCATCAGATTCACAGGTATGTGCCAAAACTGTACTTCTCACCTGGCTCCTTCACTTCTACTCATGATAAAACTACCTGGGATTCCAGGTCTCCTGTTATCTGCTCCACATTCATCTTTTAGTCAACAGACCTTGAAAATACGGACATTCTCCTTCCCTCAGGGATATTTACCTTGGTGAGTAGCTTCAGAATATCTATGTAAAGAATGTATACTGATATATTTGTGATGGATTTGCAACATCTTACTTCAAAGTGATCTGGCCTTTTCTTTATTCTGGGTCAGTGAACTGACTTCAATCAGGAACGTGGGTAAGAGGTCGTAATTTTTCCTGGTAGTGACTGACTCATTAACCTTCTGTCTGCCAACCTTCATTTTTGTTTTCTTATATAAATCAAGTGACACTGTTATTAGCTATTTATATATCTCAACACTAGTGACTTCAAGATCTATTAGCTCCAACCATAAATCATTGCAGGTCAAGAGATCCTGCTTCCCACTCAGCCCTGCTGGTCATTTTGAAATTATGTACACCCTGTTCCTCATGTTAAATGCTGCCACTTCCCCGTTATTTTGGGACAGTGGTGGATGGCATCGTTATTTGAGAGCTTACCTTTGTGACAGAATATCTCGCCTACAGATCACAGTCATTCCTGATCTCAAGAATCCAAGTGCATCTTCAACAGTGTGTTGTTTTCTGCCTTAATAAAAACAGAATCCTTTGAATGAATATATCAGATGGTGGGTTCTCAGGCCACCTGTAATAAATCAGCCCTGACATTCCTACTTCCTGGAATCATATGTTGTATCCAACACTGATAAAAGGAAGTTCTGCTTTCTCTGTTGAGTTTAAAAAGGATCTTCATTGAGCCCATGTTTTAAGTAGCCATCCAGCAAATTTTGGTGCCAGCTGCAGGTATCTTTGCCAAAACACGAGGAAGTGGCTTATTTTTTTAAGAGTGTATTCCTTGTGCAGTCCCTATTTGGATTCTAAACTTCCTCTCCCACTTGTGTTTCTCCAGATCCTGCCTATTATGCTAGCTAGGTCTGAAAATTTCTTGGTTGACTAGGTCATTTCTTCCCAGAGCAGGATTAATATTTCTCTGCTCTGGCTAAAGTGAGGTACAAATGTGGGCTTATAGCAGCAAGGGAAGAAAGTGATGAATTTTGATGAACAAAGATCACTTACAGAGTATCTACTTCAAGTGAGATTATTATGTGGTCCATAGGAAAGGAGTGACTATTCTCCACTGACAAGAGTAAAGGGACTATTTCAGGGAAATTCGGGGATTCAATATTTTCAGGCATCAAAGTATTCTGTAGGCTGTAGACTTGGGAGAACACTATATAAGCTTCCAAGTAGACTGTATATAGAAGCAAGAGAAAACCAGAACCTTAGTCTTCTATAAAATAGATTTTATATAACTATACATATTTAAGAATTAATATAAGTAGTATTAAATAAATAGCACTTTGAGAAACAGTACTCTAAAGAAAAAAATATTCCAGTGATTAAGAAGATGTATACTTTTGATTGTTAGTAATGATCAAATAATTTAGAGTAATTTAGAATCATTTCTTCAGTCTTAACAATGAACTTGAACACTCCAGCAACTACTTACTAAAAATAGAAATTATTTTTTACATAAATCACAATATGAAAGATATCTTGTGTCTAAGGAAAATGAGAGACATTAGTGAGATGAAAAACATAATGAGGTATTAAGGCAAAACTAAAGAAGTTCAGATAAAATAAATTTAAAATGAGAAAATTGTAACAGTAAAGTTGTCCAACATATTGGATAGCATAAAGAACAAAATTGACAATGGGAGAATTCAGAAGAGTGAAACAAAGAAAAAGTTGAAAATCTCTCACAGAATAAAGAGAAAGGGGTAAGAGAACAAAAAGTGAAAAAAGAAATTGAGAGAGGTAGAGAAAACTGATAGGTAGCAAGCTTAATTCTAAATGTTCCACAATGAAGACAAGATGAATTGGACCTGATATTTAAAGGTTGTAACTGACATCATGGAAGAACACCTCTTTGGAATGGAAATAAGAGGACTATATTGACTGGAAGAATCACCCTTCTCTTTAAAAAATGTTATTTAGAAATATTTCAATTTAAAATACTTTGTGTGGTTAGTTCAACCACCACAGAGAGAAACACAGAATGCACAAGATCCTCCACCCATTAAGCCAGAAAAGTACACCAGTTCTCTTGTGAGCTATGTGTTACTTTTCTGTTATTCTTACTGTTGTTATGCAAATTAACTATATATGTTAAGATTTCTCACTTTACCAAATATTTAAAATTAAAACTTTATTGCTTTTTTCACAAATTTTACATTTTAATCTCTCCATTCATTATAAATTGGAAGTCATTATAAATTATTCAGGTCTCTGTATTTTGAATTATATTGTAAATTAGTGACATAGAAAATTATTCTAAAGCAGTAGAATAAATAGCTACCATTTCTGCATTATTTTTTTATTTATAGATTATGTGGTTACAATTTAAAATTACTTGTTTGCATTATGGTAAGTCATTTCTAAAATTTTCTGATGTATGTATTTATCAATCTACACACCTTCATAGTTTCCTCTACTTTTTGAAGTATAAACCAAATAAAACAAAAATCTTTTTTAAAGTATACAATGTGATAAATTTGGGCATACATATTTACTTGTGAAAGCTGGTTTTGAAATCTTTAGCATGTGTGTGAGTGTGAGCACTAAATGGTTATTGTTGTGAAAAACAGAAGTGGGGCCAAACACCAAATACATCAGCACTTGTCCACTGCAGGGAGGAAGAGCGCAGGGTGTGCCAATTAGGTTCCTTGCTGTTCTTGAACATCTTTTCTGTTTGCTCACAGCCAAACTTTTCTTTATCCTGTTCCCCCTGTCAGAATCCTCTGACTACACTATCCAATTATCAAAAGGTTCTCTATTTGTCAATGTCTGCATCAAATCCCAGCTAGTCCTTGGAGTCCTTTTTAATGTACTTATCAAAAAGTTCTAACAGCCTTCTTTAAACTTCCATAGTGTGCTAGCTCATGTTGTTATTTATGTATGTATGTATGTATGTATGTATGTATGTATGTATGTTTAAATCTTCACCCAATGAGTGAGAATGTTTTTTTTCAGGGCTTGTTATTATTCTTGAAGAGTTACCAAATACTATTTTCCAAGGCAACAGTGAACCCATGGCATCCTTTTCAACAGAACACATTTAGTAATTCGTTAAAAAGAGCGATGAATTATATTTACGTGTAATATTATTTATGTAAATAAATGCATGGACCAATGTATCAGTCAACTTGGGTTTCCATAACAAAATACCAATGGCTGGTTGGTTTAAGCAGCAAACATCTATTTTCTCAAAGTTCTGGAGGCTAGAAGTTCATGACAAAGTTGCCAGCAAATTTGGTTTCTTGCAGTTGCTCTCTTTCTGGTTTGTAGACGGCTACCTTCTTGCTGTGACCTCATAAGGCCTCTTCTCTGTGCCCAGAGGGAAGAGAACTCTGATGTCTCTTCCTCTTCTTAAAAGGAGCCCAGTTCTATAGGATTAGGGCTTCACACCAATGACCTCACTTGACTTTTATTAGCTCCATAGAGGCCCTATTTCCAAATATAGTCATATTGGGCATTGGAGGTTCAACATTTGAGTTTTGGGTAGAGATACAATTCAGTCTATAATAAGCAGGGAAAGATTGACCTCACCATGTACTTTATTTTTGCTTCATGGACACATATTTTTAACAATCCAACCCTTTCCAGATTATCATCAAATCAGAACAGTCTACCCTTTGCTTATTTCATGGTCTATCACTTAATGTAGCACATATTGGTTAATATACTTTGCCGTAGATTCTGCTGAACCACATGTCACCTCTCTTTAATATTGTAACTGAGATCACCAGTGATTACATGTCCTATGGAATCTAGAAAAGTAGAGATAGTAGGTAATACTTGTATTCAGGAAATAATAAAGGAAATTAGTAAATCTTAATTCCCATAGTTAGACGTGGCATATTCACCACACACACACACACACACACACACACACACACCACAAAAAACAAACAAAAACACCTCATTTTTGTTTTTTTAATTTTAACAAAAATTTTTGGAAATGGGAAATTTCTGCCTCAAATAATTACCTGGGATAAATGTTATAAATACAGATACATCCTAAGGAGTCAGTGATTATTTGCCAAATGAAAAACATCAATCAATAACTGTATTTCTGTAATCAGTTTAAAAACAGATACAGACTGGTCTAATGATTTTCATACTATTTTGAGTCAATTCTAAATAGTGTATAGGATTGAAAAACTAGAATTTTTGCCTGAATCATGAGAACAGCTTTTATAAAGCAAACCCCAGGTCAGAAAACAACTGTCTATTTCTTTGATTCTGGATATAATAAAACACTGAACAAAAGGATGAATAAAGCATGCATTCAAATGAGCAATAAACATAATATTATAAAAGTATACCTATTATGAAGGTAATTGATATAACTTTAAAAAACACATTCATTTTTAAAAAGCAGTGGCAAATAAAAGTTAAAAATCAAGAGTTGGATAATAAAGAATATATAGCCAAAGTGGATGTATTTATATTTAAATATGCATAAGAGCTGAGATAGAAGTAGTCATCAAATGCACAAGTCCAGTAAGATATCATAAAGTATTATTTGAGAATAATGATCTGTAAAAATCATGCTCTTAAGAATATTTTTATACGTTTCACTTATAATAATACATCTAGGACACAATAATCAGTTCTATTATTAAACATAATGACTATTCATCCATGAAGTTTATGATAGGAACTGAAAGCCTTGTGTCTGACAATATTCCAAAACTTGAAGGCAAAGTCAACTAGTTGTTATAATTAAATGTTTTATTAAAAAAAAAAAACTGTGCTCAATAATATCGATACGCTAGCAAAAATGCCAGTAAATAAATGATTAGGGCTGGTATAATAGTAATAGCTTAATATATGCAGGGTGTATGTGGAAAGGGGTTGCATTTTGGTTTTACAAAACCTATATATATAAAAGGCTAATATGCTAAATGTTCGTCCAGGTAATACATCACATAGCAACACCTGGCTTCCTCTTCCTAGCGACTAGCCTCCTTGCAGTTTCTTCAGCCCAGGAACAAGACTTGCTTTATAGCCAGGTGCAAACATTTACACTTTAACCAATGTCTGTGAAGTGTTTTCCCATGCCTCATCTCATTTGATCCTCACAAAAGTCCTGAAGTAGGTAGATAGAAGATTCGGTGGAATCCTATTTTCTTTTCATTAACCAGAAAATGGAGATTTAGAAAGCTTAGAAACTTGACTGAAAAGAAGTAAGAAATGGTGGACCTTGAAAATGACTTCACGTTTTTTTGTCACTGCACAGAATATAGTCAAACACTGCTACAGTTAAATATTTTATCCTTTGTTCTCCCTGCATGATCTACAATAATAATCTGCTTCATGTTGATTTTTACTGCTGTGTTGCTGACAATTACCTGAAAGAGAAGTTGGGGTGCTTCACTGGGCTGGAAAAAGTGACAATTATCTGAAAGAGAAGTTGGGGTGCTTCACTGGGCTGGAAAAAGTTTAGCTACATCAGAAAGCAGGTCTAATTAAGCAAGTTCATACTATATGTATATAAAAGCTAAGTTGATTCGCACATGCTCGATACATATAAAGCTCTCGCTGGCTACAGTCGCACGCATGTGTTTTGATCTGTCATTGTCGATCATGAATTTGGTTGATACTTCTATTATAGAGAAAGGGCAAATAGTGATATTAAAATATTTCTTCTAATTAATTTCCTTTCAGTGTGCATGAATTCGTGCACCAGGCCACTAGTATATTATAAATGTCCATTTCTGAATCTTTCTTATTGGTGATATGAAGAAAACACTCAGTTTCTCCTGTGATGCCAGAGATCATCATAAACTTCCATCTGCATCACCCACCAATTCTTAAGAAAATGACTCCTGGGACAACTATCCAGAGTTTCTCTTAAGTATCCTTTATAGATACGGTCCTACAATCATTTTAATGTAGTGTATATGGCATACAACCAGAGAAACAAGTATCTTGTCTCTTTCCCTTTGATCTCCCAGACTTCTTATCTCACCTCCTTTGAAAAAGAACCAAAAATTAAACGCTCACATGACCACTACATTTTATACAACTAGAATGCAATTTAGACTTATTATTCATTAAAAATTAATATGGGACTAATATTTATACAACTGCACACAATCCCAGATAAATGACATTCTTTATTAAAATTTTGTGTATCAATCAAAATCCTTTTGGTGAAGTTTTCAGCTTTCATTGCTTCTTCATGTTATAGTCAATAAAGCACTGATGCTAGTGTAAATATTTTATGATGCTATAGAAAGAACTCTATTTTGTTAGATTGCTGGGACATTGAGTGTTGAATTTTACTGAAAGCTTTCTCCACATTTATTGAAGTGGCCATGCCATTTTTTCTTTATCCAATAATGCAGAATGTTGAATTAGTAAGTAGGTTCATGTTTAATCTCTTTGAATTTCCTCAGTTGAAATATTTGTCCAATATATTTATTTCATAAAAAGTAAGGGTAGACTGTGAGGATTTTATTTAAAGAACTTTATGCAGGTTTATAAGTGAAATGAGTACATACACATGCACACACACATTACATATATATAAACACACACACACACACTATATATACACACACACAAATATTTCTTAAATGCATATCATATATATGTGTATATATGTGTATATATGCATGGGAATGAGATCTCTGCTTTTTCTACAGGGGCAAGAGCTCTGTTTCAATAAGGCATGTTTTCTAATAATTTAATTATTGATCATCAGTACTATTTTAAACCCTTTTACCTGAAACTCTCACAAGCCAATACCCTGATTTGATGTATTTAGTAAAATGAAACATTGTGCCTCTATAATCAATAAATAAATTTCTCTGGAGTAAAAGAATCAGGTAAATTGCTAAGCTTAAAGGCTATAAAAGACCACAGGTTTTTATGCTCTTATAAGGACAGAACAGAAAGTCTCAGGGAAAAGCAATAATAGTTAAAAAGCAATATTCAGAAAATAAATTTTAGAGAATAATTATGATTGCATGTAAGAAAATACAAATATCTTATTTCCTAACCTTTAATATATTTTAAAGCAAAAAATACAGACTGCTGTTTTGATAGCATTGTATAAACATAGTCATTTCGGATTTTTTTCTACCCAATGTAAAATAAAAATCCTATGATGTAGTAACGTGCCAGATAATATATGTTTATTCAGGTGTGTGTTTTTTTACATTTTGTCAAACAATTTTCCAAAGTGATAATGCCAGATAATATATGTTTATTCAGGTGTGTTTTTTTTTTTTACATTTTGTCAAACAATTTTCCAAAGTGATACCAGTTTACAGTCTCATCAGCTGTATAATCATGCCAAGCCTTGGCATTTTTTAATGTAGTTAGGGAAAAAAGAAAAGAATAGTCATTGTGATGTGTGTGAAATATAGCACTATCTATCACGCTGTGGTTTTGATTATAATTTCCCTGATCACTAATGAAGTTGAGCACATTTTCATATGTTCATAGTAAAGACAATGAGTCTCGACCTCCCAAACAAATCTGTGCTTATCCTGAAACTAGGAAATACTTCTTATTTATGTTTTATGACCAGTGCCTGCTAAAGTGCTGGCTCAGAATCCATACTTAATAAGAGTTATATGACTCAATACTCATAGAGGATGAAAAATAATTTGTGTCAGAGTAAGCAATATGTATGGACACTAGGTAAGTGGGATGTCTAGATATCTGTTAAGAGGTGCTTCTGAAATTTGAGAGAGTGTTTGTCTTATATCAAAGATGCCTTATTCAGCCACATCTTGTTAAGATAATTGCCTTTCACTGGTATTGGTAGCCCTACATTTTTAACTACAATGTCTTCATGCATCATATCTTGGCAAGAAAATTGCTTTTCTGAAGATTTCCTGTTAATAATACCAATATCTTCTCTTATTTTTTATTATAGGTGAATATGCTAAATTTGGAAGTTTCTATCCATAATACAAAATACTATTATTCATCCCTTAGTCTGCTTCTTCATTTTGTTTAACAAAATTTTCCATCAACTTCATGAAAAATGTCACTTAATATTACAGTCACCTCTGCAGTGTGAATATCAAAGCTACCACTTTGATTCTCAAATAAAACTTAGGACTTCTGCTAGTCCTCAAAGTCTTTATTCTATCCCTGTACATGGTTACCTATAATATTTATGAATAATTTTTATCTATCTGTTATCTATCCATACATTAGTCATCTATCTCATCCTTGTTTAATAAAGTTAATACATGTTAATTATTATTTTTAAATCTTTTTGTACCAACATTTTTAGAATTTGGACATTATTTAGAATTTGCATATTATCCTTTCTGTTTCTTTGTGGCATCTACATTTTTGATTATTTTTTAAAGCTGAGATGTCGTTAAAGTAACATGAGACTATCAGGAATGACTGGGAAGGTAGCTGAGGGCATATTTTCTGATTATATCTGGAACAATACACTTAAAATAGAACTATTAATCTGTATCTAATAATGTAGAAAACAATGTTAGCTATATTATATATTCCATCTTTGTTTTTCTGCAAATGGCCTTCCATATTCCCTAATAACAATCCTGAATAGTTAGTTAGAGGACACATTACCAAATGTACTGCACTTTGCCATGCACCATAGACACAGATCTGAAAAATACCACTACATTCCTCTTTACGGTAAATTTGTGTTGACTTTGTAATGTGAACAAAAGAACATCAAAAAATCATGTGTGACAATATCTCCTCTTCGTAATAGAATGACTTAATATTAAGATGTCAATACTTCCCAATTTAATAATAGATTTAATATAATCCTAATTTTTTAAAAATCCCAGCATGTTTGTCAATATTAAAAAATGGATTCTCAAGTTTAAATGAAGAGGCAAAAGACCCAGAGTAGCCAATGTAACATAAAAGAAGAAGAATGAGATGGGAGGACTGATGCTACCCAACTTCAGGAATCACTATAAAGATACAGTAATCAAGGCAGAGATGTTTGGGACAGAAAATAGACAAACAGATCAGTGGAACAGAACAGAGAGCATAGGAAAGCCTAAGTCATTTATTAAAAATTAGGAAATTGTATATATACTGTAATTCAATATTCTTTTCATTAAGAAAAGTGCTGATGCACATTCAGATATCCAGAGTTGGGCAGGCTTCAAAGTTTTCTAATCTAGTGACTAGCCAGTGGTTCTCAACCTTCTGGCCCTTTAAATACAGTTCCTCATATTGTGACCCAACCATAAAATTATTTTCTTTGCTACTTCATAACTGTAATGTTGCTACTGTTATGAATCATAATGTAAATATCTGATATGCAGGATGGTCTTAGGCGACCCCTGTGAAAGGGTCGTTCGACCGCCAAAGGGGTTGCGACCCACAGGTTGAGAACCGCTGGATCACTAAACTCATGTTGTGCTCCTTTTAGAAATCCTTTTTGTTTATTTTAGCTTCATTTTAAGATCCTTGCTATATCTAGTCTTTCATACTCAGACCTCATATCCACACGTGATGATAACTGAGGGAAAGAAGACTTGTATTTCTATAGCCTTATTAAGAGAAGCAAAGAAAAATTTTCCACAAACCCTCATCTAAACCCTCCCTTGATCTAAATAGAGTCATGTCTATTCCTGAGATAATAGTGCAAGTAGCCAAAAATTAAGCATGACATTCTGATCCAATCAGGTGTAGAGAATATATTATTATGATGATAAGCTTATGACAAATAGGCCCACAATTGGAAAGTGGATGGATGGATGCATATGTGTATAAACTAGAGGCCTGCTGCATGAATTCATGCACTTGGGGCGGGGGGGTCCCCAGTCTGGATTGCAAGAGGGCGCAGGCCAGGCCAAGGGACCCCACCCCCCACCGGTGCATGATCGGGGCCAAGGAGGGATGCGGGAGGGCTCCAGGGCGTGTCCAGCCCATCCTGCTCAGTCCCGATCGGCCAGACCCCAGCAGCAAGCTAACCTACTAGTCAAAGCATCTGCCCCCTGGTGGTCAGTGTACGTCATAGTGAGCGGTTGAGCGGCCTTAGCATACTATTAGCATATTACGCTTTGATTGGTTGAATGGCCAACCGGTCAACTGGACACTTAGCATATTAGGCTTTTATTATATAGGATATCTATATGTACATACACATACTTACATATTTGTAAATATAATTGCATATATATATATATATATATATATACACTACTCTCATACATTTTTCTAGTTTTTTCTTTATTTGCAATGAGGGAGATATAGTAAGATATTTGAAATATGTTTTCAAAATTGTTAGGAGGTAGAATGATAATTATCTTCTGCTGCTTCTACCATAACAACAGAAGAAAACATTAACATTTAAATAAAACATGGGAAATATTTTTCAATAGTAAGGTTGACATATTCATATAGATTTTTTAAAAATGTTAGCCTACTTGTATCCTTAATGACTTGAATACATGATACGAGAACCAAAAATCACTATTGTCCGAGTTAAATAAATGAAACTTTTGACCTATATTTGTCATCATCAGAACCACTCCTAATGTTAACAAGTGTTAAAAGCTTCCTGAATGTTGGACTCCCATATACTACCAAAGAAAATAAATATTTTATCTTAGGTCTCCTCTGGACATATTTAAATATGATCAACAAAAAGAGACTCATGTTAAAACCTGTAACCTTTCAAATTTTAAAAGATTTTTTATCTCAAGTAGCAACCATGCAAAAAAAATAATGTAATGTGAGTTGTAAAGGCATCCTCTTCTACCCACTAGAGATTAAAGAATTAAGAACTAGAAATTCATAGGTAGGTTGTACATATAATATAACAAACTGCTATATCTTTTATTTTTCAGTTTTAGATTACATCAAAACCAAACTGGAATGGAGTGAAGGATTGTGTATTGATGATAATGTTCTCTTTCATAAAAGAATAGCAATAAATTTGAACCAGTAATCAGAAGCTAGGGAAGAGCATAAAAAACATGTCACATTTGCATATTCATGACCATTTTAGAAATTCAAACAATCTAAGTTAGAAGATAGCCTTTAATATCAACAGCAAGAAAACAATTAGCTCTGGCTGGGTGGCTCAGTTGGTTCATCCCATGAACCAAAAGGCATGGGCTCAATACCCCCTTAGGGCAGAGACCTAGGTTTCAGGTTCCATCCCCAGTTGGGGTGCAAACGGGAGGCAACCAGTTGATGTTTGTCTCTCACATTGATGTTTCTCTCACTTTCTCTCTCCCCCCTTCCTTCCTCTTAAATAAATAATAATAATTATAAAAACATATCCTTGGGTGAGGATTTTTAAAGAAAGAAGAAAAAAATAAGTAAACTGACATATATCTTTTTCTGAAGTTTACCCTGGTTTTCCTGAGACTACAGCTTAATTTTGCTCTTGAACTTAGAGCTGTTTCTATGTAAATGCATTTGCGCTGGCTCTAATTTATGAGTCACTGATGAGAGCTATGCACTGTAACATACAACATCAAGGTAATATATCTTGCCCATTTAATCCATGCAGGAATTTTGATACATAACCTGTGAACTTTAGATCCAAGAGCAGGACAGGCAGTGAGGTCAAACAGGAGCCCTGTGGACTCATTTTCTAGTTTCTGTTTCATCCTGGACACCACTATTTCTCCCTAGGAAGAATTTATGCATAATTGAATTCTTTTTCATTTTCATTATCATAATAGTTACTTCATTTCTTCCTTACTTCTAATAATAACTAAAATGTTCATCAGATTTTTATGTTTCTCACTCCTTGCTAATATTCCAGTGTTCGCTTTAGAATGGCTATACACTCTCTGTAAGTCTCATTCTTTTTTTCTTTTTAACGGTATTGATTATCTTTAGTAATTAGAAATACAATCTTGATTCAAAGAGCTTTTTATGGATCCAAAATTTCTAACTACATTATGATCAGCACTTTAAGCTTTAGCAAATACAAAAAAAAAATCTCACTATGATTACATATACGATGAATATATGTACTTATAAATATGAATTTAATTTGCAGAGTTATCTTTTATCACTATTTTGCCAATTTCAAAGTAATGGAACTTTTCTATTAACCTTGGTATTATGGTTTTTTATTTGATTTTTAGGAGGCAATGTTCAGAGCCTGGTTTTAGTACAATGAAAGGTCATATATTTCTCTGGGCTCTGCTAAGATTTGTTTGGGTTCTAAAAACAATGTGATGTCTTGTGGGTAACCCTTGAGAAGAATAAATATCCTTTTGAGTGTCAACTCCTTAAAGTAATCAAAATGTGTTTGTCTTTTTCTTTTTCTCCTCCCCCCCCCCCCCCCCCGCCCATGAACATGATAGCTTCCTAAGTTTGGAGGAAGGCTTGCTTTGGCAGACACTAAATGAACATTTTATTGCTGGTTTTGGTTTGTATTCTTTTTTTCCTTTGCTTGTTGCTTACTCTCTTCTGCCTTCCTGTGAGCTACTGAACATTTTTAGAATGCCATGTTGAAGTGAGTGGAGAGGTTTCTTGTTTGGGGTTGGATGTGGGTGTCAGACTCCTTAAATGCTCTTCAGTGACAGGGTCTGTGGAGGGTGAGAGGGGTACCTTGATACCACTGGGCAGGCAATAAATTCCCAGCTGTCATTTGGACTTGTCTGACACCACACCAGTGAGGTATGCCTCATTAGGCCTGGGAGATGGCGGAAGTCTAGGTTCCCCACCCAGCCTTTGCTGGCAGGGGTAGAGGTGTGGCACATATTGTCATGGTTTGGCTAAAGTAAGGTGGTTGTTGTCTACAGGTTTCCTGCCTTATTAGACTTCCTCTTTCCTGGTCCATTGCCTAGGGAGAGCAGGTTTTTGTTATTTTTAAATTTTAATTATTTTTGTCTGCGCTCACTGGCATTTCTGGGTTGCTGGCTTCTTTAGCTCTAAGTCTGGGATGTATGAAGCACACAGAGAGCCCAGAGGACTGCCCTGCTGTATTTTGGTTGCCAATTTTCCAATCCAGGGTGGCTTTATTTTTTTCCAATTTATAGAGTGTTTTATGTTTCTATGTTATAGAGTGTATAAATATATATATATATATATATATATATACTAATTAGACCGGACAGCCGAATGACCTTCCAGACATCAATCCGGATATCCGGACGAAGCTGCGGCAGTGGGGACTGAGGCAGAGGCGGTTAGGGGTGATCAGGCAGGCAGGCAAAGTGGTTAGGGGCGAGCTGGAAGACAGAGGGGTTAAGGGTGATCAGGCAGGCAGGCAGAGTGGTTAGGGATGATCAGGCAGGCGAGCGGTTAGGAGCCAGCTATCCCGGATTGCGAGAGGGATGTCCGATGCCGATTTAGGCCCAATCCCACGGGGATCCTGCAAGATTGGGCCTAAACCAGTAGTCGGATATCCCCCGAGGGGTCCCGGATTGCGAGAGGGTGCAGCTGGGCTGAGGCACCCCCCCCATACAAAAATTCGTGCACCAGACCTCTAG
>NW_005355584.1:1912810-1925061 GCF_000412655.1 Myotis brandtii
TTAGCTGTACTTAGCAGGAAGTATAGGAAGAAATATATCTAATGTCTACTTTCTTGCATTGCACTAAAAACAGCAATTTAATTTTGCTGTTTCAAAGGCTTAATCCTTCTGATTGGTATTAATTGAATCTCTTCTAACTGTGGATTTTAGTTTATATCCAACTGGAATAAGTTTGAAATGGTTTTAAAAAATATTTTCCCTTCTTTTGTCTCATTCTGGAATTCTAAATACACATATGTTAAATTGATATTGCTTACAAATCCTGAGGTGCTAGTTCTTTTTAAAAAAATTTATCTCTTATTAATAGAACAGTGAACATTTTTCTCTTTTGTGCATTTTTGTATTTTTTATTTCTCACATGGATATTTATATATAGAAATGGTAATTCCTGAAATGACCATGTTCTACATACAAAATTTTGAGAAATAAATAGTTAGAAAAATGGGGAGAAAAAAGGGTGCCTTCTATCCAATAATATGGTAAACTATATTGGCCTATTTCTGTGAGATTAAATAGTAGATAAACAATAAAACATAATAGATAGCTCAGAAAAAAAATTGTCTTTACTTTTAAAATACATAAATTTAATAGTAGATAATTGGATAAAAATCAGTGTTCAGTTAATTGTGTTAAATCACTTTATTGCTTCTTTAGAAAAAGTATGTAAACATTAGCTTTTGCTTCAGAGCTAAATACTTTTGATGTAAATAATTTAAATCATGAATGTGAAAAACTAGTAAACAATTAAGGAAAGACTTGTAAGATCTTGAGGATAATTGGTAATTTTTTCAAAAAAATAAAATGTTCTTATGTGAAAAACATACCAAAATAAATTGTATATTTAAAGGACATACTGAGATTAAATGCCTACAAGTATTGTAGGAAAAAAATAAGAATATCTTTATTATGTAAGTAACTTCTAAAAGTCAAGAAAGAACTACAGATGTAGTGTATAGTAATTCAATAATTAGTAAGTAATTTTTTTCCCTCTAAAGCAAGTATAAAAACAGCTGGTTGAACTAAAAAGTATTAAACTCCTTCCAAAATTTAAAAATATTTTTTAACTTTCTTTCTATTGGTTACACAAAATGTACAGTTATACAATCTCTTTGGAAACTAGTTCAGCAGTTTTATATTGCTTGACCTAGTTACTCAACTTTATTCAAGGTATATTGTAGGATAGTTATTGAGAAAATTAGCTCTGGATAGAGACTCCCACGATCTTGCTATGTGACATTGTGTAAGTTATTTTTCTGGTTTTGTCACCTAAAAGTACAGATAATAATTTTAGAATATTATAATGCTGTACTACCAAAAATATAATATTTAACTATTAAATTACATTTTCAAACACTATGTGATGATTTAGCAAAAATTTACAGTATAAAATTCTGTATTCTTTAAATTTTAAATTTATGATAAATATGTACAAATGAGTACAGAACCACACACAAACACAGACACATGCAAGCTCTCCCAATACATTCTATATGGTATGGTTAGAGGTCATTTTTATTTTCTCTTTTGTGTCAACTATATTTCCAAGAACTCCAAATATTTTCATTTTCTAAAATATTTCACATGAGCATGTGTTACTTATTGAGTCAGAAGCAATCACTAAGAGCAATCAATTAACTTTCCAAAAATGTCTCCTTGTTCTCATCTGTGTTTGCTGTTTAGCAATTATGTAGTATGCCAAAACTAAAATTGCCTAGTGTTGTTTTTTTTATCATGGGGAGTCCATATTTACTTCTGCCATCTGGAAATGTGGTTTACCTACACCACAGAGAGCAGCAGATCATGATACAATGAACTACCATATGTGACAGAATTCAATTTTGTTTCAAAATGTTGTATAGTAAAAATCTGATTGTGTGCAGTATTATGCCATCTGCATTGTCACAAAGAGGTATTTCCTTAGGTTTTTCAACAATGAGACTGTTCATGCTTTACTTTTTCTTTCCCCAGGGATACCAACGCTGTCATTCATATGTCCTCTGGCTAATCAAACCAACATGCACTAAAATTAGTCTAAGATAATTACTCCTCCCACCTCTTACACAAAGGAACAATGTCATTACATGCCATAGAAATTGCATTCTTTAAAGCAATGCAATCCATTTCAGATTTGACTTTCTAGTAATTGCCCTATCACCAGAGGAAATAGAAACATTTAAGGGTGTGTGCATATTTTCAGATATCTGATTAGAATGTTTATTGGGAAAAATTATCAGACTCTGTCAACGTTTTTAAGTTATATTGAATTCAGAAAACCTTAATGTCTACTTTCTCTTTTGCTCCAACTATTAAAATATATTTCTTTATTTTAAGGTGGGTGGTAAATTAAGATAAAAAGCTCTCTTTTCTGACAACATAGATTGAATGATCCCTGCCCTTCCACGGCAGAATTAAGTTCCTATCTGCACCACTTCTGTCTCTCCTGATGTGAGTGTGTCAGCTTCCCATCATCTCCACCAGGCTAGTGGAAGGCATGCTCAAAGAATACCTTAAGCAGACAAAAATGAAAACCTCTTTGACCCTACATCACAGGTGTAAATAAGGGGAACTTGCCACAGTGCTGACAACAACAAAAAACTTTAATAGAGTAGGTGCTGGAACTGCTGGAAGAGCATAGTTATTTCTCCTACTTTAGTTTAGGTGCATTGTATTGGCCCTCTGTTAAAAAAGAAAATTTGGGAAGCCTATCTTCTACACACCTGCATTTTTACATTACATATATTTTGCATTGATTATTAGCAGTTTCGGGCGGGGGGGGGGCGGGCGGGGGAGAGTGAAAGCAATCTCAAAGCTAGACCAAATTCTGGCCCTGAGATGTCAATAACTACAGTCATTGCTATTCATAACCAATCTTCACTTGCATTTGGGGTATTTTGTGGTTTGTTTATTTGCTCTGTTTCCATCTCTTGATTAGGTCACATTTATCAGGTTATATAATGTGATTGTTTCAAAGGTGTTTCATGGAGTAATTAAATCTGTTGAGTAAGTATTAATTCTTCAGGTAGGACAATAAAATCATCATAACTACATACACATTTTGGCTTTATGGGTCTTCTCAGATCCATGTCTTTTCTAGAGGATAGTTAGCTTGACTTTTTATTACTTTTAACAAACAGTGCTCTCTTTATATTTACTAACTCGTTTGTAATTCTTTTTAAGCCCCAAAGAGCAGACTAGGAAAGAGTCTAATAATTAACATAAAGGCAGAACCCTATTCCAGATTTAAAAAAAAAAATTGGTAAGCAATTGTGTCACATTTTGTGTGTGTAATATAGTTAGTTGCTTATGTTATCTGTTACCTTTGCATGATATTTTAAGTCAATGTGAAAAACACAACTTCATTAATTTTTCTCTCTGTGTAAAGAATAAATTCTAAGCTCTAGCACATTGTAGTGTTTCATACTTTGAATTACAGTTTCAGAGCCATATTCCTTCCTTGGCATTCCCATGAGAGACTTAATGAATTACTGGTAACTCTGAAATCCACACGATACATCATTTCCAATGTATTGTGACTGATTTCCAGTGAGGTTGGCCTTTTAGATAGAGCAAATGAGAATTTTCTTTGGAACAATTATGTTGACCTATGCATGAGGTCCAGAAATAGAGACAGACATATGTGGCCAATTGATTTTTTACCACAGTGTCAAAAAAATTCAATGGGAGAAGTGTACTTTTCTTCAACAAATGGTTCTGGAGTATTTTGACAATGTTTTTTGGGGGAATAAACTAAACCTTCACAGATACTTTGCAACATAAACTATTGCCCTAAATATACAACTGAAATCTATAATATTTAGTAGCAAGTATAGGCTACATCCCTTATGAATTTGGGTTATGCAACAATTATTTAGGGAATAAAAATTATGATATGGAAACATTTTGATAAATTAAACTGCCTACAAATTAAAAACTTATGTTCTTTGAAAGAAAAATGTTAATTTAAAAAATGCTAGTCACAGCCTAGAAGATAGTATGTACAAAACACAAAGGTGATATGAACTTTTAAAACTCAACAATTAGACAAAAATTGGGCAACTTCACTAAAGATGATATATCGGAGAAAAATAACCGAGAAAAATTGCTCCATATAATTAGTCATTTGGGGAAATCAATTTAAAGCAACACTGAGATACCACTATGTAACCTAGTAAAATGTCCAAATATTTTAAAACACACACAAAGGAATGCAAAATTAAAAGTTATGGTAAGTGTGTATCAAAAAAAAAACTCATACTTTACTCATCAGATTGCAAAATGTAATTGTAAATTCAATTAAAATTGACCACATTTTATAAAGTTAAACATATACTTACCATAAAAATAGCTATCCCATTCCTAAGTATTTATATAAAAATAACTAAAACATGTTTGTCAGAAAACCCTTTATCTGAAAAGTTCATAGTAACTTTACTCATTAGAGCCAAAACATGGAAAAAAACAAAAATGCCCATCAACTGATGAATAGATAACTAGATTGAGTACATTCATACCAGACATACTAGCATGTGTGACAATGTGTGTGTGTGTGTGTGTGTGTGTGTGTGTGTGTGTGTACCTTCCCTTCATATATTGACTATAGTCACTCTGTAAACTCATATTCTCAATGGAGGGATATTTGGCATTTTTCTATTTAAAAATGATTTGCACATTGATTATAATTTGAGAATGACTAGGTCCTATTTGAGAGGTCAGAGAAATAATAACCTACCATTATATAACTTTTACTATATAACTCATATTATTCTAAATACCTAATATAATAAACATTTACATTGGTAATCATATTGCAATAAATAAACTGTCATGTCAGCACATGAGGTACCTTAAACATACACAATGTAACATATTGGTGATATCTAAATAAAATTAAATTTTTAAAATGCTAATATAATGCTGAAAATAGCCTGTAGTGTGCACCTCTGGGGTGCTCCAGGATTTCCTCATTTGTTTAGTCATGAGGATCATGAACACTCTGTCCTGCAGCCTCCCCTTGGCCTAGACCAGGGGTCCTCAAACTTTTTAAACAGGGGGCCAGTTCACTGTCCCTCAGACCGTTGGAGGGCCGGACTATAGTTTAAAAAAAAAAACTATGAACAAATTCCTATGCACACTGCACATATCTTATTTTGAAGTAAAAAAACAAAACGGGAACAAATACAATATTTGTATTTGCATGTGGCCCGCAGGCCGTAGTTTGAGGACCCCTGTTCTAGACTTTTTACTTATTTCCTTTTTTCCATGAAAATAGAAACATTAAGCTGAAGAGGTATCATGCTAAATATATTATGGATGAAGAATGAAGCATTATGATAGAAATTTTTCTCCCCAGTGAAAAATTGGCCTTAAATATGACCCTACCCAACTCAGAAAGACACTTTTTCTTCTAAAGGGAATGGAGTATAAAATATTCCTGCCATCACCACTACATAATTTAACACCAAGTCAGTTGGCCAAGAACATGGAGTCCACTGCTTATTGTACCAAGAACACCTGTGAGGTGAGGTGCAGCTCTATGCAAATGGTGAACCATTTCAGCAACTTAAATGTTCAATGACAAACATTTTACAGAGCAAATAAGAGGCAAATTTTAGGTATCTATAATAATAAAAAGGTAAAATACTAATTAGACTGGATGTCTTCCGGACATCATTCCGCATGTCTTTCCTGATGAAGCCAGGGCTGGAGGGAAGCCAGCTGGGTCCCGGGTGCCTGCCGGCAACTGGAGGAGTGAAGCTCGGGTCCCGGGTGCCCGAGGGAAGCCGGTGCCAGCAGCCGGGGGAAGGAAGGCCTACTCTCGCATGTATTTTTGTGCATTTGGGCCTCTAGAATAGTTAATAAAGATTTGGCACTTAAAGTAAATATGAACCAACTCAAGGGAAAATAGTGAGGGTCACCCTGTGGTATATAGACACAGAACAAAAACAGTTCAGGATGTGTAAGAGTGAATTAGTATCTGATGTTCTGGTAATGCATATGAAGTCATACTAGACAAAAACAAAGACCATTAAAAAACACACAAACACACACACACACACAAACCAACAACACAAAGACTATTACCTTTGCCACATATTGCTAAGTATTTCTGCCAATTGCTCAGCATTGAATGGATGTGACTATTATGTATTTGCCAAAATTCAGCAACAGAATCTACTTCATCTTGTTTAAGCAGAAAAGGTCGCCCTATAGGCTATTTGTTGGCTGACAGTTTTTGGAAGGGCCAGGAAATCAAACTTCGTGATACACAGCCAGGATTTACTTGTGTCCAAACTTAGCACAGTCTTTTAACAGAAATAATTTGATCCACTGCATACCCCTAGATACTCATAAAGCCAGGGGCCAGAAACCAGACAGCCAACATCTCTGCCAAGGACGCTACAAAGAGCCATACCCTCCAATGAACATGGCCAAGAAGGCCAAGAGAAATCTTTCTTCACTCCAACTTTTAAATTTTTGGAAGTGGATGCTGATGTTAAGTCTTTTCTTGTGGCAATACATATCGCTCTTTGATTCTACTTAGGGAATCCATGATTAAAATGTTGAGAAATATCAAAATGAGGTTTTGGGCAGGCACATTTAACAGATGGTGATTATAATACAATTTCTCATTTGTTGCATTTGATTATGCCTAACCTTGTGTTAGAAATAAATATATATTGTTTTCATTCTAGATGGCAAATCTTTCTTTCTTAATTTAAATGTAATCTTCATGAAATTCAAATTTCTTGGCATATATCATGCAGATAAATAGACTTGGTATACATGACCTTAATTGTGCCTTCAAATTTAACCACACTGACTGGGAAAAACAAAATAAACAATGCCTATCAGAGAAGGTACAGTTAACTAGGCCATTTCTCTCTAGGTGAGCTAAGTTTCATGGTAGCAGAATTTCATCTTATGGAATTTCGAAAGGACTTCTATTTGAAAGTGGAAACAAGCAAGTCTTAAGAAGTAGATTTAATTTATATGACATGGAAATTAAATTTTGGGGTCAATAGTACTTAAATGAAGAATTGTGTATGACAATATTAATGTGCTTCATTGTTCTCTATTGTTTGAGCTTCCCTGTTATTTTTTTTTTAAGACTCACAGAATTAGAGTCGAACTATTGTTTGAGGTTTCTGGCTGTTTCTTTTTAAGGACCCACATAATTAGAATCTCAGATATCCAGGGTATGTGAGAAGCAAGTAAAGAAAATTAGTAGCAGAGTTTTTATTGCTTGATATTGTTTTGTCATCTCATCCACCAAAAAATAAAATAAATGAAAATATATATAATTTTTTCTTTCCTTTCTACTCACCTTGCAAATCCCCAAGTCCTGTTGAATCCAATGCTTTCTGCACTGTGCACCTGGATACGAGTAGCTGAAAGTGAATACTATCGCACATCCTTTCTTGTTCTGGTAGGAAACATTATGAAGTCCATCCTATGCCATTGCTTCAAATATCATCTGCATGCTGATGACTCCAGGGAGGAAAGAGTTAGCAACAGGTCTCCTGGATGTGCAAGAGGCCATGCTGATCTCAATGAAATCTACTTGTAAACATCCCAATGGGATTTACAGCAGCAAGATATCTGAGGCAGTTCTTACCTAAGAATGCTTATTTTAAAAAGCAGGATATACCTTTTGTTCACTTTGCTTATAAAAATAAACCTATAATGCATAGATTTATAGTATGCGACAAAGCTAATGGGAGAATGAAAGTTAGTTGCATAGACCACCTATGTGACTGATGAAGTATAATAACCAAGAAACCTCAGACTAAAAGAGCTTCCTCTGAGCTGGACTGTCCCATACACATAGGTAGTATCTGTCTTTTTCCCCAAAATCAAAACTCATGCCAAGATGGGAAACATGTTTGGTTTGGTTTGGTTTTTTATTTGCTTTGTGTTTTATTTGCTTTGTGTTTTGTTTTGTTTTGTCTTGGAAGTTGCATCTGTTGGGTTTGTGATGGTCTGAGAGACTAATATGGCGAGGCGGCAATTGTCACTACGTTTTTACTTATGTCTCTTACTAATCTTTGGGGAAGTTTGACGCTGAGTTAGACCTATTCTCCATGTGCACCTGCTTTGACAATCTAGCCATCTGTGATAACACAGCTACCAATTAACCCTACCCCAGACCTCGTCCCTAGATTCTAGCCTTCATATCCAATTTATCACCTCTATGCGATGTATTGGAAGCCTCTAAAACTCACACTCCTAACATCTAACATGTTTCCACACATTTCAGCATGTCCCTCCTCTAAACTTTTCTGTGTCTAGAGCTGTCAACACTCAGGCCAGCTGTCCAAGGCAAAACCCTGGAGACATTCTTGACACTTCTCTCTCCAGACCCAAATTATTTGCAAGGAGTTGACTGTACTATAGAAATAAACCGGGTATCTATTGTGCTTGCTCCATTTCCTCCAATACAATCCTGGTCCAAGCCATCATTTTTTAACACATTATAGTAATTGCCTCTTAAGGGGCCTCCTATTTTAAATGACAGCCATAAAATCTATTTTAAGAAAATTAGAGTATAACAGATTTTTATTCATTAATTCAGTCAAACTTGAAAGAAACTGAAGAGTACACTACTTTTCTGCTTATTTACAAAAGGAAAAGTATTTTAAAATTAGTTAAAATCTTCATATTGCATGAAAATAATGTTTACAAGTTTAGTATTACAAAGTTTCAGTAATACAAAACTAAAGACTAAGACATATGTTGGGGGTATTATGTTAGGCTCAAAGTTTTATCACTTCTAAGATGATATTTTAAATAGAGAGCTTTTCCGTTTTTATTTTATTTTTGAGGTGCCTTTGGTGATGTTCAGTAAGATGAAAGAATTTAAATAGGTCCTTAGAGTTTTACTGTGCTGTCTGGGCTTATTATAGCATAAAGAATAGACATGTTTTTTAAGTCTGAATGACAAATGTAGTCACTAAACTACTTGATATATTTTAATATACATTTTAAAACACCCACTAAGATTTTAAGAAATCCTCTGATAACTAGTGAAATTCAAATTGGCTGAATAATTTATTTAGCTACTACATTAAAATGAATATTTAACAATAAAATAGTGAGTTCTTGGAGTTTGGTAGTGATGCGATTTTTAAACAAACACACAAAAGTGAATTATTCTATTTTCTCCAAGCTTTTGCATCAATTTCTAATAAAATTTATGAGACTTTAAAGAAGACATTATCAGCTTTTCCTATTTTCAAATATTTATATGAATAAATTCTTATGTTGTGATACTTCTTAACTGAAAGGAAACCAAGAAATAAATTAATTATGATATAAGTTAAGTCATTCATCAAGCCTTATTTCAAATAATACATTTGCTGCAATGCTGTCGTGGTTTTTCAAATATGTGATTTACAGCAGACAAATACTATCCTCTTACACTTACAAACTTATAAAGCATTTAAGAAAGTGTCATTCATATACAGAATGCAAGTTTTGATTTTTTAAAAAGTAATTCTGCTAAATAGTTTGATAACTAGTGCCTAGATGGAAGATAGCTTTCATATTTTATAAGCATATGATAAGCTGAGGGTAGTGATTAAAACATTAACATTTTCAGAATTACAAAAGAAATATGAGGTGAGTAAATATTAGAATGAAAAATAAAAAAACTCTCTGTATCATGACAGGTGGTAAAGGCCACCTGTTAGCAACCATTGACAAAATTATATATGTAGATATTATGCTAATGTTGTGTAGATATATATATAAAACACATTGTCTTTGGCTTAAAAACCTTATAACTTGTTAGTAAGTGTGTTTAAGTGAGTTTAAGAACTATATGACTGGTTTATACAGACCAATAAGAAATTAAAGCATACATCTAATTATTATTTGTGTGTTTGTTGTTTTCCATCACCATTTATCCCCTCTTCTCAGGGAAGAGAACCATGTAACATGTTTGAGTTCATTGAATATGAAGATTGAGGACAGAAAGCTTGGGTTTAACCTGACTTTGGCTTTCCTCCATATTCCTTTGGATCTTAGATTCATTATCTGAATAACAGAGATGACTGGAATACTTAAGAAAGCATTCAGTCCATTAAGTTCATTTGTCCTTGGTCACTTTCTGGTAACAGAACACAAACTTGAATGAATTAGAAGTCAAACAAAGAATAGTAATTTTTATGTTATGAGATACTAAAAAAAATAATCAATTATACAGTGCTTTTCAAATTGAAACACACAATTAAGATTATTGACAAAAATCAATAAGGAAAAAACATCTATTTCTAAAATGAGCTATGTCATCACTACTAACTGCATGATTAATAAGAAATGCTGTACTTTACCTAACTATCTAATTTTTTTAAAATCTTTATTGTTCAGATTATTACATTTTTTTAATTAAATCTTTATTGTTCAGGTTACATTTGTTCCTCTTTTTTTCCCCCCCATAACTCCCCTCCTCCCAGTTCCCGCCCCACCCTCCGCCCTCACTCCCCACCCACTGTCCTCATCCATAGGTGCACGATTTTTGTCCAGTTTCTTCCCGCATCTCCCATTCCCCTTTCCCCCACAAGAATAGTCAGTCCATTCCCTTTCTATGTCCCTGATTCATTATAATCACCAGTTCATTCTGTACATCAGATTATTTATTCACTTGATTCTTAGATTCACTTGTTGATAGATGCATGTTTGTTGTTCACAATTTGTATCTTTACCTTTTTCTTCTTCCTCCTCTTAAAGGATACCTTTCAGCATTTCATATAATACTGGTTTAGTGGTGATGAACTCCTTTAGCTTTTCCTTATCTGTGAAGCTCTTTATCTGACCTTCAATTCTGAATGATAGCTTTGCTGGATAAAGTAATCTTGGTTGTAGGTTCTTGGCATTCATCACTTTGAATATTTCTTGCCACTCCCTTCTGGCCTGCAAAGTTTCTGTTGAGAAATCAGCTGACAGTCGTATGGGTATTCCCTTGTAGGTAATTGAGTCTCTTTCTCTTGCTGCTTTTAAGATTCTCTCTTTGTCTTTTGCTCTTGGCATTTTAATTATGATGTGTCTTGGTGTGGTCCTCTTTGGATTCCTTTTGTTTGGGGTTCTCTGCGCTTCTTGGACCTGTAAGTCCATTTCTTTCACCAGGTGGGGGAAGTTTTCTGCCATTATTTCTTCAAATAGGTTTTCAATATCTTGCTGTCTCTCATCTTCTGGCACCCCTATTATTCTGATGTTGGTACGCTTGAAGCTGTCCCAGAGGCTCCTTACACTATCTTCGTATTTTCGGATTCTTTTTTCATTTTGCTTTTCCGGTTGGGTGTTTTTTGCTTCTTCGCATTTCAAATCTTTGGCTTGATTCTTGCGCTCCTCTGGTCTGCTATTGGGTGTCTGTATAATATTCTTTATTTCAGTCCGTGTATGCTTAATTTCTAGTTGGTTCTTTATCATAGCATCGAGGGTCTCATTAGTTTTCGTGACTCTCTCCTCAAGTTTATTGACAGCTTCTAGCACATTTTTGCAAGCCCTCAAAATTGCGATTTTTAGCTCTATATCCTCCATTTCTGTCATGTTTTTTTGTCTCCGCATTTTTTATGCTTTCTTGGTGCACCCCCTAGTGGTCTTTGTGCGCAGTCTTGTTCTAGTTGAGCCTTGATTGTTGTAGTTAATACTAGAGGGATTTGACCACCAGGCCGACTGGCTGTGTGAATCAGCTGTGTCTGCCGCGGAAAACTTCTGTCCTCTGGGGAGGTGCTAATCTAGCCTTTGCCTGAGGCGATCTGGCAAATGGCTCTGCGCAGGGCTTGGGCGGGGCGGGCTCAACAGGGCGGGCGGAGGGAGCGGTTATAGCCCCTCTCAGTCCCGTTCCCAGAGGCTCTGCTTCTCAGAACCCCAGGAACCGCTGCAAACCTCGGAGAGAAAGCTGCCTTCCAACTGATGCCAGACACTCCCGCTTCTCCCGTTTGAGTCCGAGTCCCCAGCGATTCGCCCGTATCTGGAGCTCAGAGTCTGAGACTCCCCCCTGACCGAAAACGACAACCGCGCTCTCAGCCACCAGCCCGCTTTGCGCGCGCACCTCCGCACCTGAGTATTTTCCACACTGCGCCTCCTCTGAGCCTCGGTGTGCTGTTATTTTTCCTTCTAGTTGAAGAGTCTCTCCTCAGCCAGCCTTCCTGTGGTTCTGGGTGATGTCCGTTCCGTCTTTTAGTTGTATTTTTGAAGTGGTTGTTTGCGGCAGCAGTCTGCGGTGTTTACCTATGCCGCCATCTTGCCTC
>NW_005355584.1:1927187-1967363 GCF_000412655.1 Myotis brandtii
CGCACTGCGCCTCCTCTGAGTCTCGGTATGCTTTTCTCTTTCCTTCTAGTTGTAGAATTTCCACTCAGCCAGCCTTCCTGTGGTTCTGGATGATGTCCGTTCCGTCTTTTAGTTGTATTTTTGAAGTGGTTGTGCGAGGCAGCAATCTCCGGTGTTTACCTATGCCTCTATCTTGGTTTCTCCTAACTATCTAATTTTTAAGGAAATATAATATAACTTGGGTATGGCTTTTGGCTTAAAATCTGAATGGCAGGTATCGCTTTTATTTCCTTGTCCATGTTAATTGTCTGTATTTGTCAATAGGAAATTTAGTTTGATCAATTTATGAGTTTACAGTAGAACAATTTATGAGTTTACCTGGTTTTGGAATAACTGGAAAATTCCTGCTTCATACTTTAGAAAATTACATATTTCAGGAGGCCCTGGCTGGTATAGGTGAAGAATACATTTGAAGCTTTGAATACAGTGAACTCAAAACTTTTGAAGGGAAACACTTACATCACTCTTCTGTGTGATGTGCTTCCAGTATTTACAGCCAACTCCAGTTATTGATGTTGCAAATTGGTTCTTTAAGTGTCTCTTCACTCTTTCAAATTGATGAAGCACTCAAGCCCCAGGTTCTTGAAAATTATTTGAAGGAAAACTCAGCTCTCATCCATTTTGTCTGCAGGATGAATTAAGGCAATGTTTCCCTGGTGTCATGATTGAAAATCCCATTTGTAGGCTTGTGCTATTATGTCTTTGTGCAAAGACTTCATAGGGGAGAGTTAGGAATTTGATTTACTTTTCTAGAATAACTTCTAAAAAGTAATTTCAAAAAATTATAATGTACACTATCTCTTTGCTTACTCCAAAAGCAGTGAACAGATTATATGGATCATTATCTCTTTAATTCCATCTACAAACAATGATAGAGCTCATTTCTCCATTTTTAACACTTCCCAAAGCTAGGGGCTCAGTTGTTTCTGATTTTCTACATTGTTGTATTGACCAGCTGACAACGGACAGCCTGTCATGAAGATTGATATCTAATGGCCAAAGCAAACACATGGTAATCATTAAATGTATTTAAACTTATAAGTATTTTTTAATGTTGCTGAATTTTCATAGAGGTATTTAATTTGTTCAAAAATTTAAATGGCATAAAGGAAACAAGATAACATAGAGGAAACATTATTCATTTAGTTTTTAAACAGGGAAGGACTCAGTTACAAAATTCATATTAGTAATGACATTTTGTCCTCGAATTATTGAGAGGACACTCTAAGCCATCTTTTTTGTCTAAATTGATATTACATCTCTCATTCTTGGCTCAATTCTTGCTGCTTGCCTTTTCTCTAATTATCCACTTTCCTTTCCTTACATTTTGATTTCTCTTCAGTTCCATTTCTCTTTAATTTCCTCTATAGTCACCTAACATTTTATATTATCCTTCACATTCATTCAATGGCCCTTTAATTGCCACTCATTATATAAGCCTATCAGGAAGTTGAGGAAACTAGTAATTTTATGACCTAAGGAAGCTTTTGGACTTACTAAGTTACATCTGAGATAAATTTTCTCTTGTTATGTGAATGAAGATAACTTGTATCTCTTGCTGAAAGTACATTTCTATAAAAGAGATTAATTTTACCTCAGTGCAAGCTAACATTTTAACATGAATTATTTTTCCATCTGATTTGAAATTGGGATATGTAAAAATATAGTCTATGACTAGAGGATATACATTTTTGTGTATATGTATATGAGAAATATTTTATTTGTACATTTTTGTGGGTATATAAACAAAGTATTCACAAAAACATAGGCTTTCTTTACATATCATATGACTTAGTATGCTTATTATTAGTTTGTCACCTCTGTATTGTGATCTGTCGAGAAAGATGAGAAATATTTATGAATAACTGATGAAATAGTGAAGTTTAAATTTAAACATTGCTATTTAAGGAAGTTCCAAAAATGGGTGTTGTTTTCAATATTTTCTTTACTGTCAATATATGTAAAGGAAGACATTTCAATTAATATGGTCTTTTACGTACAATAAACACAAATCCTTTAGCAGGTGGAGTATGAGCATTGTTCAATTCAGTTGACTTTGGCTCCAACCAACTGGCAGGGATTGGTTTTAATACAATACAGGTGACTCACCAATCCCAAATACAAGAAACAGTAAACAGTTAAGTCCGGCCAGCGTGGCTCTGGGGTTGAGTGTCGACCTATGAACCAGGGGATCATGGTTCAATTCCTGACCTGAGCATGCCCAGGTTTCAGGCTCTATCCCAGGAGAGGCCTGCAGGAGGAAGCCGATCGATGATTCACTCTGATCATTGATGTTTCTAGCTCTCTCTTCCTTTCCCTTCCACTCTGAAATCAATAAAAAAAACCCAAACATATTATTTAAAAAAGAAACAGTTAATATTGGATTTTTTATATTCTTGAATTGAATATAAACTACATGTAAAAAGATATCCTTGCAAATAATCTCTGACATTATTACTTGAAGGCTATCCATGACTATAAATGAAATAAAAAGTCCACTGAGAAAACAGGTCATATATTCTGTACCTGTCAACACCCTTCACTGCTGAAGTGTGCAAAAGCTGAGAAACTAACAACACAACTTTGGAAAGCTTCAGGAATTATTTGAGGCTCTACTCAAATCATCTCCCTAAGAGTTCTATCCTGTCACTTATTTTGACCCTTTCTTATGTAGAACCTCTATTTTCTGACTTTTAAAAATGTGCATTTTGGCCCATTTCTCACTAACCTCATGTGGGCTTAATAATCTAACGTAAGGTCACATATTTTTGTCTTGTAGAAACTTATATTGGCCTGCCCCTGGTAAATGACCATCAGATCCTGGCAGAGCATTAATGGCCACAAGTATGCTGGCTAGGTCTAAGTGTTCTGGCCTGGTATCACATTTCACAAAGCGTAGTCACTTATGGAGTAAGTGATAGTAAATGCATACATGAAAATAAAGTGTATTTCATGGTTGACACTATTCAAAATATATAATTTCTCTAATTGCTAAGTTTAAAATTTGATTTCTAGTCAGAACACAAATATATATTTTTATATATATACTACATTTCTTTTCTTACAATTTTAACATTCACTTTCTTCAGTCTCACAGTTTTCATGAAACACATGTAACATTGAAAATAGAACACAAATAAAGATTTTTGAAGCACTGTAAAAGTTATATATGTGCATATGAAATTACATAGATAAAGGCCCCTGAGGGGTCTATACAAACCACTTTTGTCACCTATATTCATTAAAACTCTAAAATCTAGACATTTCATTAAAACTCACAAATATGACATAAATTTTAAAGCTACCATTCTGCTTAATTGTATTTTTAGCTATTTTTTCCAAAACAGTAGAGTCAGTTATGCGTCAGTCCTTTGCTCATGTACATAATCTTTTCATATTGAGTGCATTTATCACAAAATATAAAAATACCAAATTAAAAATATATATTCTTCACAATGTATTCTCAATAATGAAAAGTTCTAAATAGTTTAGAAATATAAAATGTACTTTTATAAGTATAATTTCTGCTAGTTTGTACTTAATATCTGGCAAGGATGTTTGAAAATAAAGAAGAGATATTCTTTCTAATACTGTTTCATAGTCTATAAAAGTAGGTAAGATGCCCTAGCCGGTTTGGCTCAGTGGATAGAGCATTGACCTGATGATTGAAGGGTCCCAGGATTCATTTGGTCAGGGGCACATGCCAGGTGATCCCTGGTTGGGGCGTGCAGGAAGCAGCCAATCTATGATTCTCTCTCATCTTTGATGTTTCTTCTCTCTTTCCTTCTACTTTCCTCTCTGAAATCAATAAAAATATATATATTTTTCAAATGTGAGTAAGTCATCCCTTGAACTTACTGAAAAGTGAGAAGATAGGAAGAACTCAATACATGAGAGAAACATATATCTGGAAATGTATATTGATATCTACACAAATATATATTTTTATATGTAAATATATATACATTTAGACATACATATGTATATATAGTTGTATATGTCTATATATCCATATATTCATATCTCTGTATCAGTTCCTCTATATGTAGATCTAATTTTGCATTTATGTTTCTGGATCTGTTTTTTTGACCTGCAGCAAATTTTCAGGCCTCTGAAAATGGCAAAATCTTCAAATAATAAGAGCATCTTCTTAATAGCATGATAATGGAGACTATGTGAATAATTTTTAAATAGCTAAGTAGAGTGGATGGAACCCAGTAATTGGAATTACTCAATTGAAATAGTTATTTTAAGACTTCATTTTTGAGCTTAGATGTTTTGTCTTATTGAATGATTTTAATAAACGTAAAAATTATATTTCCATTTTTTCATTATCTTAGCATTGTAATTTCCAAGTACAAACTTGGCATCATATTTAGTCTTATTACTAAAATTTTTAAAGATATATTTAATAAGAAAACACAGCTGGGTCACAGTACTATTTCTACTACTAAATCTGTTTCAAGAATGAGAAATGAAATATTAGTAAAATATGCTCTCCCTAAAATCTTTAGGAAAAACAAATAATTTCTGAATGGCAGTTTTCAAAAAAAGTACCCCCCCCCCAAAAAATCAAATATCAATAAATCATATTTTGTCATGTTTTGTTTAGTGGAATGTGTTTTTGGGACATAAGCCCTTATTTAAGGGGATGATATTTTTTTTCAGAGAAGCTAATTGCACCTATCCTTGTTTAACTTGGATATATTGCTGTATATCGGTGATTTTCAACCTTTTTTCATCTCATGGCACACATAAACTCATTACTAAAATTCTGCGGCACAACAAAAAATATATTTTTTGCTGATCTGACAAAAAGTACATACAATTCTGATTCATTCACATCAACACCTATTGTGTTAGCTGTTGTCATTTTTTTTAATTTGGCAAAATAAGAGAAAACAGGCCAGTGCCCCTGACTAAATAGTCAGGTATTGCATGTTTTAAAAATTATTGCTGCATACTGGTCGAAAATCGCTGCTATATATAGTAGTGTCAACTTCAGATTTTTCCAACTCTAATCTCTGAAATCAATGCTCACTTCTAATGAGGTGAGACCAGTAACAACAGCCAGGAAATCAGTGTCTGTCACAGCAAGAATTATTGTTTATCAAATATGAGTTCAAATAACACCAAAAAAAGATTTAAAATTTGTCTTGGAGATTGTTATGGGATTAAAAACTCCTAGGCAGGGGAGATTGTATTTACACATGCCTCCCTCTACAACCTATATTTATTGTATAGTTCCTTTCATCCTGCAGTGATTCACAAATTGATTTACGAATTCTGTGGACTGCAATCATTCTCGTTTTTGAAATGCACTTCATCCATTATGCATACGTATATTGCATTTTATGAATTTCAGAATATGGCACAGTAATCCCAAAATATCACTTTGAGTCTGAAACACTATTTTATGGCTCCATGAAAACAACATGACAAATTGTTTACTCTGGTTTCTGTGACAAATCTGTCTTTTCAGTAAGTGGAGCTCTAATTGAAATGTACACTTCAACTCAAGTCAGAAAAAGATAAAAAATATCAACAGGGCCCGTGAATGGGTGATGCATTAATTAGCGTGAAATGTATTGTGTTACCACAGTATATGTGGGTGAAATAAAAAGTGCATCCTCTGGCCTTGATGGTCATACAAGTTAATTTGCACAGACAGAACGTATCCGCATCTAGATTTCAGAATCTTCTTTAAGTAGCAAACCAGCAGATGTGCACAGGTTTAAGCTCAATTCACAAGTGCAATGAGAATGGAATCAGGGCAGGACTGACTGAGAATCCTTGAGGAAGTATATTTAAACCAGGTTTTAATTGGTAGAAAGATTAAACTACTCCTAACACTTATCAGAACTCTAAATTATTGTCACAGTCTACCAACATCTGAGCTCAACAAGAAAAAACTAGAAAAGCAAAAGAATGCAAACAAGAAATATAAAATCCTAGTCCCCGTTTTTAATCTTCCTGAATATGCATATGATTATCTTACGGACAAGATTAATGTGATGATGCATAGATGAAGAAGGTATGTGAAATGCCTTATGATTATCTAAAGGAAGTCATTACTTCTATCTGAAGTGATACGGAAATATCAAGAATGAGGTGGCATTTAAAATAGCTCATGGAAAATTAGTAAATATGCTATAAATAGAAATGAAAGTGAGGAAAATCATCACCAGAAAAAGAAACAAGAACCAGGACTATGATGTAAAGTAGAGGAAGACATGGATTTTGTGCAGTAAATATTCCATTCTGAGCGTAACCTGTTTAAGAAGGTGTACAAGAAAAAGTATCCTAGCCCTAACTGGTCTGGCTCAGTGGATAGAGTGTTGGCCTTTGGACTGAAGGGTCCCAGGTTCAATTCTGGTTAAGGGCATGTACCTTGGTTGTGGGCACATCACCAGTAGGAGGTATGCAGGAGGCAGCTGATCGATGTTTCTCTCTCATTAATGTTTCTAACTCTCTATTCCTCTCCCTTCCTCTTGGAAAAATCAATAAAATATATTTTTTTTTAAAAGAAAAAGTATCCTATATAATAATAAAACCATATGCAAATTGACTGAACAGCAGAACAACCAGTCGCTATGGCGCTCAATGCAGGAGCTGCCCCCTGGTGGTCAATGTGCTGCCACAGAGGGAGCACTGCTCAGCCAGAAGCTGGGCTCATGGCTGGCAAGCACAGAGGTGGTGATGGGAGCCTCTCCCGCCTCCACTGCAGGCAGGCGTTAAGGAGTGAGGGGTCCCAGACTGCAAGAGCCTCGGACTGTGAGAGGGATATCTGACTGCCGGCTTAGGCCTGATCCCCCCGATGGGCTGGCAGGTGGACATCCCCCAAGGGGTCCTGGACTGCAAGAGGATGCAGGCCAAGCTGAGGGACCCCCCACCCCCAGTGCACGAATGCCATGCACCGGGCCTCTAGTATAATATAATCATGCCTGAGTACACACTGGGCTGAAGAGGTGTGGCTATTGTGCCTGAATGTAATTGGTCTGGAAAACACTTATCATAGCTGCCTGACTAGAAAATTGTGTATACTCTCTGAGTCTGTGATCTAAGGATTATTCTTATTCTTAGAGATAATGCACACAACACACCTAATATAGAAGATAGTCTATAAGCATTATCTATAATCTGTTGAAATTGGTTATAGTATAGCATCACATTCATTCATTCAGTAGCCTGGCTAGTGTGTGGGAGCAAAGAATCCTGCTAGGAATGGAAACACACTTCTCTGAACAATAATATAGCCTTTAGAAATCTGAAATGGGTCTAAGGGAAAAAAATCTATTGTTTCCCTGAAGATTTGGTTTATTTGATTTTTAAAAAACAAAGATTAGCATTCTCCTCTTTCATATTCACTTTTCAAGTAAATTATGGAAATTAAATGAAGCAAAGTATAATAACTGTTTTCTCCACTCCAGTTGATATCAGTGTCCAGGGTGGGTAACACTTCATGAATAACACATTGAATCATTAGCATATCAAAGCGGGTTTCCTTTCACTGCTTTTCACCAAATGGCTGAGGTCTTTGATTTGCACTAAAGGACAGTTGGGCATGCTGTGACTTCACAAAGGATTAGTTAATATAGAGAACCTAACCTCCTATCAGGCGGGGTGTTTAGTGTTAATTCGAATGTTTAGAAAACAAGTCCACTAGTGACTGCTATGCAGGAAAGGCTGCACCTCCTCTCTGCCCCTTTCCTCCTTAAAATACTGAGTTTTATGATGACCCACTTTGGAAAGGGGATTTTTTGTCACAAACAATTTCATGGTTAGATATACTTTTTTCCTCAAAATTACATAGAAAATCAAGAAAGAAACACACATTCCATGTAGAAAATTCTGCCAGAAAACTCAGTCTAATTCACTAATACCCAGGAAAGTTTCACATGCTGCATTCCTACAACCCCCAGGCATGTGTAGAGCATAGGACACCATACCTCCCCTTCATTATCTCATTGTCTCTTAGAAATAAAAGTAGAAAAGGTAAGAATACAGAAAACAGCACTTACTCAATGAGAGTATAGTTAGTAATTATACAAAATTGCACAAAGCAAGTGTGTGGGGTCAGAGGGAGGCAGTAGAGGAGAGGAGTGGGGAGGGATGAGAAGGAAGGCAAGGAGGGAGGGGAACACGTCATTCAGTAATAAGAGGGTTTCATATAGCTATTCTGACAAGCAGAATATATGATGCTATTCAAACTTAATGAGACTAATTCAATATAGGTGATGGCACAGCCAATAAGAAGTGGTCATATGTTTTTTTATGACCATTAGCAAGGAGATGAGAAACTGATATAAACTATATCCATTCCTTCCAAACCTGCACAGTCTATATGTGAGATAAGTTATAAACTAGCAGGTTAAAATCTTTTATTTTCTTATTTTTAAAGGAGGGAAAGCATATTTATTTTTATTATTACTTTTTAATATTTTTGTTGATTTCAGAGAGGAAAGGAGAGGGAGAGAGAGATAGAAACATCAATGATGAGAGAGAATCACCGATCGGCCGCCTCCTGCATGCCCCCTACTGAGGATCAAGCCCACAACCCAGACATATGCCCTTGACTGGAATCAAACCTGGGACCCCTCAGTCCGCAGGCCGATGCTCTATCCACTGAGCCAAACCAGCAAGGGCTAAAATCTTTTATTTTCAACTTATGTGAGAGAATGAGTAGAGATGAACTGTCTCAAACTAAAAAATTCATCACAGAATAATAAAAATTAGCATCTTACATTAACAATAATGAAAGTGACCACTATGGTGGGCTGTCCCTAAGAGCTCAGATACATTCTGACAGTTTTTACCATCTACACTAATAAAAGAGAAACATGCAAATTGGTGTCACTCCTCTATGCCCACCAGACAATCAGAGCAACTATGCAAATTAACCCAACAAAGATGGTGGTTATTAATTTGCAGTAGGCACGGAGCGAAGACTGAAGGCTCCGGCCTGAGTGAAGACTGAAGACTGAAGACTGAAGAGGCTTGGCTTCTCCACTGCAGTCGGACCAAAGGCCTGGGTCCCGGGTGCCGGAGGAAAACCGGTGCCAGCAGCCAGGGGAAGGAAGGCCTATTGTGCGAATCTTCGTGCAATGGGCTTCTAGTCAGTATATATGTGTCTCTGAGTTTCAGTGGGATTTAATTAATGAGGGGAGCAAATCTAGTAGGTAAATTCTCAGCTTCCAATTCCACAGATAGGCAATTCTAGGAGGCACTCAAGTTTCTCAGAAGTCTCGTGGAGTAACTCCCTTTGCGTATGACATTTTCTATTGGTTGTTTATCATCCTTCTTTCATTCTCCTTAATCCCTCATTCTTGTTTCTTCCTAAATAAAATTCTTTCAGCAAAATCTTCTTTAATATTTTTTCTTGGAGGGGGACCCAAATTAAGATGCAATTTTTATCCAATTTTACATGTAGAAAACAAAAGTTTCAGATAGATTAAGTAATTTACCAAAGTTTGCCCAGTGGCCAACCCAATATACTCTTTTTTTTCCTTTTTGTAGAATTTATTGGGGTACTGCCACTTGTTAACAAAATTTTACAGGTATTAGGTGCACAATTCTGTAACATCATCTGTACACTGTACTGTGTGTTCACCATCCCAAGTAAAGTCTTCACCCATCACCATTTATCCCTCCTATGCTGTCCTCCACCACTCCTCCAACAATCACCACACTGTTGTCTGTGAGCAAAAAATAAAAGAAAAAGACTACAAGAACTCATGGATACAGATAATATACTCTTGACTAACAGCATATATAATCACAACTCTGGAAGACCAATAAGAAGCGTAGGAAAACAGAGCCAGCGTATTCAAAAGGAGAGCCCTCTATTTCCATTTGCTTCCAGTGAGAAATGACTAGTGCAAACATTTTTGGATCTGATTGAAGGTGTAGGCCACTATAGACAGGAATATATGCCATCTGGAAAACACACTGGGGCATTGTTTATAAATGCCCATTTCCAATAGGGCCTCAGCAGGAAAGGTAGCAGAGACAATATTTAAATCCCAGATATTTTTTACAATAACCCATGCTCTCAATCAATAAGCATCCTCATTCTCTCTACTGAGATGACTATGATGTAATCTGTTCCATAAACTCTGTAAACTTTAATCTATACAACTCTATAATTTTCCCTCAATGTACTGCTGTTATCAAAGAGCTACAGTTAAACACGGTATTTTGCATTACAATGAAATAATTGTTTGAATGGGGGTTTAATGGGGGGGGGGGATGAGGACACATTAACTAATAAAGAATTAAAAAAAAAGACAATTGTTTGGGAAACTGTATTTATTAAATATTCAAGAACCTCAAAATGTTTTTCACAAATGTACTTCTGCCTTGATATTGATGAACATGGCTTATTTGTGTGTGTGTGTGTGTGTGTGTGTGTGTGTGTGTATTAGATGTTTTCTAATAAGTTTTCTATAGTAGTTGCCATTATGTAAGTAAATATTAACAAAGTAACTTTTATTGTAGTGTTTATTCAATACCAATGCAGTGCATGGTGTCTGTTTAAGAGGGCCTTTAATCACTTTATGAAATACTATTCAAGAGAAAGCTTCTGAAACCAACAGTTCCTGTTCATTTAATTACAGTTCTGTTAATTTAATCACCTCAGTAGGGGCTATGTTACTTGGTAGGTGATCTTTTCTTCACACCATGAGATGCACATTCACTGTGCTTGTCTCTATTCACTTAATTAAGAAATTACAATTAGAAAAAGAGCTATGCATGGGACATTTATTTGAACACACCGAAAGTCACGGGAAGCATCTATGTAAACCTTTCTGGATTATGAAATCAGTAGCTGGTATTTTAGTTACTGTTCAAGGGCTTTCTTACTGCCTTTTGCATTATGTGCACATAAGCAAAAACCAATGCCTGAAATATTAAAAAAAAAAGCTTTGCATAAATGCTCTGTCGCTTTAAGAATTTAAAAGGCATGTGAAATATGTATTAAAAAACAACTTTCCACATTCTTTTGCACTTAGAGGAAGTGGTTGAGACTATTTAATGAATGAGTGACATCTCCTTAATTCCACTGTGCCCTGATTTTTTCTCTATTTGAGAGAAAAAAAACAAATATAGTGTGTTCTTTTAAATGAGAACAGTTATGTTTATTCTCATATCAGCCCTTCTGAAATACATCCCGGAAGGCAAATTTGCAGTAATATCTAGATGTTAGTCAAACTCTATCCTAAAATGTTCATGTTTCACAAATGCATCAAATCAGATCCGGGAAAAATACATATTCTGATTTTTATGACAACTTTAGAATAAAAGTAATTTGTAATTGGGGACAGGAAAAATTTATTCACACACTTAAAGAGCAGATCAATTTGAATGCAGAGGTGAAATGCAAGTTATTTGACACAACAGTAGAGCCCCTCATAGACCAACTCCTCCATAAAGCCATCATGGATCTGATAGACCCCTACCACCACGGCTTCTAGCTGCCATCGTGTGTGTGTGTGTGTGTGTGTGTGTGTGTGTGTGTGTGTGTGTGTGTGTGTGTGTTTTCTGGAATGCCTTTTCTTCCATTCTTAGTCTAAAAAATTACTATATGTTTTCAAGGTTCAAATCAGGGACCATGTCCTGAAGAAAGCTCCTCTGACCCCCGGAAGCTGGGCTCAGTTTCCATTCTCTGCTTCTAATCTTAGCACAACTCCTACCACGAGTCTGAAAGTTTTAATGAAAAATTTTAAGTATATTATTTTTCTATAGCATGTGTTCCTGGAAGGCAAGGGTAGAGACTTTGTCAGCATTTTATACACTAAGTCAAATAAACTATGCTGAGCCTCAGGTATATGAAAGGCAGACCTCATTTGTAATTCAATAGAAAGCATTTTCTATGAGGAAATTAATCTAACTTTGCATTGATTTCAGGAAATTGCCCAACCCACAATCATACTTACAGCATGTACTTGAAAATTTTCAATATTGGGAAACTTTAGAGTACAGAGGGTTTTTTAATATATATTATTTTGGAACCATTTTAGGTTTACAGAAAAATTGTGAAGCTAGTACCTAGACTTCCCTGTGTACCCTATACTCAGCTTTCTCATTTGTTAACATCACTCACTAGTATGGGATGATTATTACAATTTATGAAGCAACAATGGTACAATATTATCCAATATAGTCTCTGGTTTACTCAAACCTCCTTTGTTTACATCCCAATGTCCTTTTCTATTCCAGGATCCTATGTAGAATACTACACCACACTTAATTTTCATGTCTCCTTAGGCTCCTCTTGGCTAGGACAGTTTCTCAGATTTGACAGTTTTGAGGTACTGTTGAGATATTTTTTATGATGCCCCTTCATTTGGATTTGCTTTACATTTCTCTTATGATTAGAAAGGGATTATGTGTTTTTAAGGGAAGATTATAGAGGCAAACGTAATTTTTGTCACATCATATCATGGATGGAGTCCATCATCATGAAACATCACTGTTGATTCAATGTTCATTACCGGCCCAATGCTATTTGTCAGGCTCTGCACTGTAAGTTATTTTTTCCTTAGCTTTCCATGAAGTAAATTGTTATATCCAGGCCATAATAAAGGAGTAGACACAGTGGTTCTCAACCTTACTAATGCCGCAACCCTTTAATACAGTTCCTCATGTTGTGGTGACCCCCAATTTCATTGTTACAAATTGAACATAATTAAAGCATAGTGATTAATCACAAAAACAATATGTAATTATATATGTGTTTTCCCATGGTCTTAGGCGACCCCTGTGAAGGGGTCGTGACCCACAGGTTGAGAACCACTGGGTAGTGAGTTATTTTCCAACCCTTTCAAGATAGATTATCCATAAACCTGGAGGATCTCTCCAATTATTTAGAAAATTTTAAAGTATTGTGTTTTTTAAAAAATCAGGATTTTGTCTATTGCATCTATATAGTTTGTACAAATTTTGTAGATTTATACATAAATATTTCATTTTTCTTGGTGCTCTTGGAAATAGCATTGTTTTTTGACATCTGTATTTATTTTTTCTTTTCATATTACTCCTTATTATAAATAAATAAACAATATCTGTGTCATTACCACACTCATTTGTCAGTTGCAACTCTTGCTTGGACTTGGGCAGAAAAGTTCAGCAAATATCAATGAAAGTATTATTGGGAATCAAATGACTTATGAATCTATCATAAGCTTAACAAATGTTTTATAATCATTTGTAAAGGCAATGGTACACTCCCCTTACATTAGTAAAATTTATAATACAATTTTGTATATAGACGTACACATACATACTCTTCTCATCAGAGAGCCAGTTGTTAATTATTTATTTGCACACTTCTAATTCTATGCCTGTACTTTGCATGCACTTAAGTTAATAGTGTCCTGATTTACATGAGATCTAACCATGAATAGTGAAACAATTAGCACACCTTTTATTGCTAAATAAATAAGTTATTATCCTATATAATAAAAGCCTAATATGCAAATTGTCCCCTCAGGCGGTCATTCGACCAGGAGACCAGGAATTCGACTGCTCGCTATGATGTGTGCTGACATTGGGGGGCAGCACAGAACATGGCGGGCATCAGCAACGCAGCGCTGGCAGTGGGTGGCATTGGAGGTACTGCTAGGCCCAATGGGCCCTGATGAGAGCGGGACTGTGGTGGGATGGTGGAGCAGGTGAGCAGGCAGCACCAGGCCAAGACGGGTGCAAGCGGGGGCCTGATCGCCCCACCAACCACCCCAGAGATGGCGACCAGCAGTGGCAGCAGGGGGTGGGGCCACCGCCCGGCTCCCAGGCACTGAGGGAGCCTGGTGGGGGGCCTGGCCCTGATCGGTTGCCCCACAGACGGGATGGTGGAGCAGGTGAGGGGGCGGCGCCAGGCCAAGGTGGGGTGCCATGCAGGTCTGTGGGGTTGCCAGGCTGGGGGCACGAGCTGGGGCCCGATCTCTGCAGGCCACCCTGAGGGACCCCACCCATGCATGAATTCATGCACCAGGCCTCTAGTAATTTTTATAAATGTAAACTCTCTTAAGAAAGGCTTAAAGTAAATTCATTGGAGGTGGAATCCTATTAGACTTATTTCTCAGAAAACTTTATTTGGATATGATCTCTGTCTGTCTCTAATCCTTGTCTCTCTCATACATGATACAGTGTTGGCCTAATGTATTAAGGGTGACTCTCTCTAACTGTAGATGAGCAAAATACACTTTTAATATTCTTGATAATATGGAAAAATTATTTCCTCAAAGTTCAATATTCAGTCTTTTATACATGTTAAAATATAGTGATTAGACCTCTAAACTTAACTGATAACTCCTTGGAAGATTGGTAATGAAAAGTGAGACATAATTAATGTTAGATGTCTTTTAATTATTAAATATTTTTGGACCTAATTGATTTCCCTAAGGTAAAATTTCTGTTAATCATCAAAACATTTTAAAATTCCATTTTAAATTTTTTATAATTTTTAATTTATTATTTACTTCCCCTAACATAACCTCAGACTAACCAGGTACACATAACCTCCTGGGTGACAACTTGTCCGCAAATGGCATAGGGAATTGGTCATAGCCTGTCTGTACTGCTGTAACAAAATACCTAAGACTGGGTGGCATTCCATTCACCCAAGAATCCTATAAAATATGAATCGTTAGCTTTACTTCATGAATGGAGGAAAAGTTGCACAGCCTGACAAAGGCTCACGATTTGCACTTTGGTCTGCTTTTTTACAAAGCCTCTATCCCTTCCACTGACTAGACCACCATGTGTTCCTTGATTTGTATGGATGGTGCACAACAGTTTCAATGTGCAGAGTTCACATGGAGAGATAATTAATTGCAACAATGGAAGCCTTCCCTTCCTTTTTTCTTTACTTATTTTTCATTTATTTACTTATTTTTATTATATTTATTGGAGTGACATTGTTCAATACAATTATATAGGTTTCAGGTATACAACTCTATAATACATCATCTGTGTATTATATTATGTGTTCAGCACCCCAAGTCAAGTTTCCTTCCATCACTATTTATTCTTCTTTACTCTCTTCTACCTTCCCCATTTCCTCTTCCCCCTGGCAATCACCATACTCTTCTTGTCTGTGTCTGTGAGTCTTTAATTTCTCTTCTATTTTTCCCTTTCTTTCTTTTCTTCTTTCCTTCCTTCCTTCCTTCCTTCCTTCCTTCCTTCCTTCCTTCCTTCCTTCCTTCCTTCCTTCCTTCCTTCCTTCCTTCCTTCCTTCCTTCCTTCCTTCCTTCCTTCCTTCCTTCCTTCCTTCCTTCCTTCCTTCCTTCCTTCCTTCCTTCCTTCCTTCCTTCCTTCCTTCCTTCCTTCCTTCCTTCCTTCCTTCCTTCCTTCCTTCCTTCCTTCCTTCCTTCCTTCCTTCCTTCCTTCCTTCCTTCCTTCCTTCCTTCCTTCCTTCCTTCCTTCCTTCCTTCCTTCCTTCCTTCCTTCCTTCCTTCCTTCCTTCCTTCCTTCCTTCCTTCCTTCCTTCCTTCCTTCCTTCCTTCCTTCCTTCCTTCCTTCCTTCCTTCCTTCCTTCCTTCCTTCCTTCCTTCCTTCCTTCCTTCCTTCCTTCCTTCCTTCCTTCCTTCCTTCCTTCCTTCCTTCCTTCCTTCCTTCCTTCCTTCCTTCCTTCCTTCCTTCCTTCCTTCCTTCCTTCCTTCCTTCCTTCCTTCCTTCCTTCCTTCCTTCCTTCCTTCCTTCCTTCCTTCCTTCCTTCCTTCCTTCCTTCCTTCCTTCCTTCCTTCCTTCCTTCCTTCCTTCCTTCCTTCCTTCCTTCCTTCCTTCCTTCCTTCCTTCCTTCCTTCCTTCCTTCCTTCCTTCCTTCCTTCCTTCCTTCCTTCCTTCCTTCCTTCCTTCCTTCCTTCCTTCCTTCCTTCCTTCCTTCCTTCCTTCCTTCCTTCCTTCCTTCCTTCCTTCCTTCCTTCCTTCCTTCCTTCCTTCCTTCCTTCCTTCCTTCCTTCCTTCCTTCCTTCCTTCCTTCCTTCCTTCCTTCCTTCCTTCCTTCCTTCCTTCCTTCCTTCCTTCCTTCCTTCCTTCCTTCCTTCCTTCCTTCCTTCCTTCCTTCCTCTCTCTCTTCCCCTCACCCTCTCCCTCTCTCCCTCTCTCCCTCTCTCCCTCTCTCCCTCTTTCGCTTTCTTTTTTTGTTTAACCCCTTCACCCATGCATTTAAATGGCATTTTACACCACATATTTTTGGCTTCTTGGGTTTTCCTGCTTTCATATAATCACAGATCACATTATAAATAAAACTGATGGTGTAAAAAACATATTATTTTACCTTCATGTATTCAAAATATGGAGTTTGAATTGGTGTCAGGTCTTTTCCCTCATCTGGGCACGTATGGGTCTTTGAAATTCATAGGAAAGCAAACATCAATCTTTACCATCCCAGTCCAGTTCAGACATATGCTGAACAGACAAGGATGCTCAAGGATGTTGTTCAGTGCATTTCAGGAGTTACTCTTTCAGTGTAGAAATCATTTAGGTTCTGTGCCAACATCACCTACTGTACCCTTTAATTCTGTAAATGGTGTGTCATCAGTTTTTTTCTTCCTCTGTAGAGTCATTGTTCTATCTGGCACTGTTCTTCCCTGTTCTTTGCATCATTACATGATGCTGAAAATGGTACAGGTCATGGGTGACAGCATTTTTGCTACCGACACTAATGACTAAGAACAGATGCTACATGTGCTCATATTTGTCACTAGAAAACCTTCATATTATCTAATGCAGCAGCTCATGCCCTACTTTACTCCACTGAACCAACCAAAAAGTCTTTTAAGTGTCTTAATAACCAGTTGGACTGACAAATGCTTACATTACATGCTAGGCTTCAGGTATTATGGTTATATCACAGTAATTTTCCTAGTATAACATGTGACACTGAAAAAAATAGAATATCTCCTGTTAGAATTATATAAATGGATTATATTGGGATCAGGTGAATAAAAGCATTTAATTATGTAGCATTAGGGGTATAGATAATTGTTTGAATGCTTACATCTTGGTTGGAATATTAAATGATAGAGGCACTATGGGTCCCCTGAATATAAATAAAAGAGCTGACTTCAGGTAATGACTCACTTTCAAGCATGGCTCTTTGACAGTTTTTATCGGTAATTGAAAAAAATTGCAAAGCAATTTTATGACTGTGCTTAGAGGAAAGAGCCCAGTCCATAACATGAAATCAGCCAGCAAAGCATTTTTACTACGATTACTCCAGACTCCCAAACAATAGGAAAATGCTTTTTTAAACGTTTCCTTGTTACTTGTTTATTTCTAAAATTCATTAGAAAACGTCACAATCCACAGAAAGAAAGATGCTGGTAATACTTCCATAACTAATCAACTTAAACAACTTAAGACAAAAGAACAATCAAGGCTACATACCAGTGTTTAACCTAAATACATCCCCCGACCCCCAGCATAGTGGAAACTGATGATAGAGGTTACTGTTGTAAAGAAATAAAATATTTGGGAATAAGAACAACATTGAGGAATATATATATATTATTTCACATGCAACTGACCATTCATTCTCTTTTATGCTTTAGACTTAAAGAGAGACGATTCTGGCATTTTCAGGACTTGGCATAGGATTTTTAAAAATCTGTGCTCTAAAATTATACTTACTCTAATCCTGTTTCAATTTAATTTTTCCATGATATTTTAGAATATTATTAAATAAATTTATTCAAACCCATTCATTATAAGTTCACTAATATAAGTCATTGTTCTCCACTTTTCTTGTTATACTTTCTTTCCCCCAAAATCCTCTTCTCCCAATTGTCCAGTCTTCTCTTTCATCAAATGACCTTCATACCCTCAGATCCTATTTACCTTAAATCATCTGATTCCTTATATTTCAGCCACTGCTTCTTAATCTACTTTCCTCTTTTTTCCCCATTGATTCCCAATCCTTTTTTATACCTCTACACAATAATGACTTTTTACATAAAACATTATTTAAAGAACAAAAAGGAGACATTTTGAATAGGTTCAACCATCTTGTTTTTCCTGAAATAAGCCTTAGCTTTTGCTAAATAAAGAACCAGCCCTAAATCCAGTGGTTTAGGAAAACATCATCTGATTGGCGAAGAGCTCGCTTACCTGGACTCAGCTGACAGCTTTAACCCTCTTAGATTTCTGTTACATCAGCATCTTTCTTCCAGATACTGATTTCTGTGCTGACTTTCTCTGTGCAACAAACCAAGTCAAAATTCTGTGACTTTAAACACACTAATTATCTCTCAGAAAACTTTGTATTGGCTGGGTCAGGTGACCCAGAATGAGCTCAGTTTGGAGGCTCTGCTTCTAACTACAGATCCATCTGGACTTGCCTCTTCTCTGAGTCAGGGCTCAAGTCTACTCCAAATATGTGTAATCTAGGGCTCTTATGATAAAGACAAGGATATTTAAGAGAAAGTGGAAACACACAGGGTTCTTAAAGTCTAGCTTCTTAACTGGGTCATTTTCACTGTTAGTTACTGGTGACCGTCAACACTTTGGACAACTCACATGAAGAGACCAGCAGACAGGAAGGGTTACTATGATCACTATACATAGAGCTGCAGTTACACATTGGAGGCAGAGTATGGTTGGGATTGTTTGGTTCACTTGGACATTCATGATTCTTAGTTGTTCAACTTTTATTGTGAATAATAAGTAATCCTGGCCTGGGAATACCCTAGCATGAGGTTCAAAGTCACACGCCCAGTTAAGCCATGGAGACCAGGAAAGGTGTTAAGGGTGTAACAATTGTAGAATGGGTAGCAGAGAACAGAGATAAGGAATGAGTCTGAGAACATATAAGAAGACATAAGCAAGACATGGGCAGTAGTAAGTAAAATATGCTGTTCAAATTTTCTTTGAGTTACTGATCTTGTATTTTTAAGCTCATATTTTAATTTTTTTTCTGTGTATTTTTCCACTTTGGATGATTGCTTTGTTTTGGGAACCAGGTCCCATCAATCTGCAGAAAATAAAGTTTTAGAGAGGGTTGCATAGAATATACCTTATTCTCAGGAATGTATCTTTCACTGATTTTATGCCATCCAAATTATGTTCATTCTCACTTGCTATCACTTGCTAATTCCAGGCTTCAGCAAAAGCAGATTCAATCAAAATCTAGACCATAGTAAAATATGACCCTCTTGTATATTGACAAGATTCTATATAATGTCTTTCAGTTCCAATGCACAACAAAGCGCACATTTGTACATATCTATGAGAAAAAAAGTTAAAGTATTATTATATAAAAGACTGTATTAATATATTTTATACATTATATGGATTTAGCTACTATGTTACTTAAATACTTAATATAACTTTGGTTAAAATTTTAAAAATTGTGAAGTTAGCCAAGTTAATAGCATAAAGAATTTGTCTTAGTGTGGAAATTAATTCTTAAATAAAAATTTTAACAATTTTCCTGGCAACAGTACCTGGTGCCAGAAGATGCATTTAGCCACCTACTACAAGAGGAAACTTTGCATTCTTCTCTGGCATATATGGTTCACTTTTAAATATAGGGCCATGTATGCTCAGTGCCTTGGATTAATCTGATAGTAGAATCTTATGATACAGAAAATGGAAATAGAAAATGATATCATTTTCCATATATTTTTCCATGTATCTTTAAGAAATTCTTTTTCAGGTTGCTTTGAGGGGGGGGATCCTTTTGAAAATGAAATTAAATTTTTCTATAAATACAAAGAAAGAAAAAAAATCTGTGAATAAGACCACTTTTTAGGCTCCTGTGTAAAAAGTACCTAAGTGCTTCATCTACCTGTTTAAAACAGGATGTGATATTCTCTTTAAAAAAAAAATATTTTATTGATTTTTTACAGAGAGGAAGGGAGAGGGATAGAGAGTTAGAAACATCGATGAGAGAGAAACATCGATCAGCTGCCTCCTGCACACTCCCCACTGGGGATGTGCCCACAACCAAGGTACATGCCCTTGTCCGGAATTGAACCTAGGACCCTTGAGTTTGCAGGCCGATGCTCTATCCACTGAGCCAAACCAGTTAGGGCAGGATGTGATATTCTTAAGCTTGTCTAGTCAAAACTCTGATAGAAAAATAAGCCTTTGGTTTGAATAATTAATGGTATCTCTGAGCCCATTCTGGAATCCAAAAGAAAACAACATATGTTTGTTATTTAAGACTGTCTTTCATTTTCTTCTTTTCAGAGGTACTGGATTGGTTACAATATATTTTTTCCTTCTAGTCTATGGACTTAGTCAATTTCCATTTTTACAGATATGTCTTTACCATATATTCAATTTAGTTTAATAAATTAAATTTTTCTAGGTAGTATATTTGCTTAGAAGTCTACTTAAATTCATCCCCCAACCCCACCCCTTTTTTTTGTCCTGGGGATTTCATCTGTATAATTTTTTTTAATTCCGTTTTTAAATTTCAGTTTATGTTCAATTTTATACTGTATTAGTTTCAGATATAAGCATAGTAGTTAGACAATCATATACTTTACAAAGTGTTCCCCTTGATATTTCCAGTACCTACCTGGCACCACACATAGTTATTACAGTATTATTGACTATATCCCCTATGCTGTACTTTACATCCCTGTGACTATTTTGTTATTACCAATTTGTACTTCTTTTAGTCCCTTTAGCATTTTCACCTTTCCCATGCTTTCTTAATATTTGAAAAATACTTGATATTTTTGTAGATTTTATTGTGTTATACTTTGTTTTAAAACCCTCAATTTTGAAACTTCCTTAGTTTTTCTGGTCTTTTTCAGCTAACTTCATTTTGGGATTAGTTCCTTTTTAGCTAAAATTCAAATGTGAGTTGTGCTTTAAGACATGCTCCAGGTGACCTGAAGAATAGTCTAGCTATTCCTTCTTGCTCAGAGAACAGATAACCTGGAGGTTTGCTCCATGAGCTCCAGACTCCGCTGGCACTGCTTGGGGCACAGGTACACAGAAGGGCCAGCGCAGTCTTCTATATTTGTATTCCCCTTCCCACGTTTCTACTTGGGAAGTTAACTGTGTGGTTTTGCTCTGTGTAAATAGTGCCAGTCCCATGAACTAATTGCATCATAGCAGTCATCCTTTCTAAGGTTCCAGCTTGCCTCAGTTTTTCTTCTTTCTTTTAATTGAATTTCATTACTTGGGGTGACATCTGTTAATAAAATTATATAGGTTTCAGGTGTACAATTCTACAATACATCATCCCTATATTGTATTCTGTATTCTTCACCGCCCCAAATCAAGTCTTCTTCCATCTCCATTTATCTCCCCAATACCATCCCTACCTCCTCCCACGCGCTTTCTCTCTGGTAATCATCATGCTCTTGTGTCTATGGGGGGTTTTGTATTTGTTTGTATTTAGTTAGTTAGTTAGTTAGTTAGTTAGTTAGTTAGACTCATAGATAGAGAACAGACTGACGGCTACCAGAGAGGAGAGTGGTTGTGGGGCTGGGTGAAAAAGGTAAAGGGATTGCCTCAGTTTTAAAAAAATCAGTTTAGAAATTTGTTTGCCTGCCCACTCTTTAAAACATTTAAGATCTTTGAGTATTCTTCATGCATATGTTGATTTAATAATAAAGTTAATGAATATGAAAAAGGATTTAACAAGGTTTATACAAATTACACACATACACACACACATATTCACTTAAAAACTGCAACTTTCAAACTACAAAACCTAACTTTGGTTATGCCTTTGAGGAGAGTGTGATTTCCTTTCATTGTAAAAATAAAATAATAATATATTGTAAAATATTTAATTTGCTTAAAAATCATCATCCCATATATGCAACATATATCTACATATGTAAAATGTGTAATATTTGTGTATGTGTCTTTCCTGTAATGACTTGAACAGCCAGTTCCTTCCTAACAACTTGTAGAGTTGAAGCCTAATTCCTGGTAACAGAGAAAAACATATCAAAATTTATTATTTTTTCATACATTGACATTTTACATTTTAACTACAAACTTCTGAGAGGCTCTGGCTGTGATTGAAGTGTCTTGCCACTTAATGCATGTATGATTTCACATATTCATGCATCATCCTTGAGGTTATAATATTTACTTTAAAAAATGTATGCCTGAAGCCAGACAGAGGAATAAAAAACAGGCCTAAATATTATAAATAGTCTATTAGTATAGTATTACAGTCTATTTTACAAAATATACTGAAATAATGTTTCTCCAGAAGTTTGTATGCTTATTTTAAATTTGATTCATTAACTAAACAATAGGTATTTTATACCATGAGGCTTGATTTAAATCTATAAACACAAAAGCAAAAAAAAAATGTTTAAAGAGCTACCATGAACATGTATATTTTTAAATTTTTTTATGGTAGAAAATGTTGCTGGATGGATATATATATATATATTGTTGTTACTCCATTCTAATCAATGTACTTTCAGCAGTTTATGTGTAATGCATATTTCTAATTGAAAATGTAAGGAAGTATCAGAAACTCTGAACTTTATTTTTAAACTCTTTTTAACTTTGAAGCATATTCCCATTATTCCAATGAGGATAGATTCATATTAACATTCTAGCCCATTTTAGTCCTTGTAATGAGCCTAAAATAGCTGCCAGCCTGCAGTGCTGGAATTAATGATAATTAAATGTAACACAAAATGTATTTCCATATTTTGTATTGCTCAAATGATTTCATCTCAGATGTAGTATGATTCTTTTTAGAGATGACTACTTCTGTGTAATCTCTTTTTCAATTTTAATTTGAATTTCATATTGTTCCTGACTGTTTAATGAATATTTTGGGAGTGGGCCATAGTGTTGTTAATTATACTGGAGACTGAGTATAATTAATTCTTTTGGACCCAAAGTCAGTTAGTTAATCGATTTCTGATGAAACTGTAGATTAAACACAGATACTTCACCTCTTCCTGCCTTCATTTTAATTCTTCTCTTTTTCAATTCATTCAGATTACTTTGGGAAGTCATTGCGGTCAAATCAGTTGGTGAAGCTGTTTTTGATACTATCCAGATGTTAATAGATGGGTGATCTTTTCTGTCAGGGTAGCTTGATAATTAAGGACTTTGAGTTTCAGTGATTGAGAAGTAAAAGTCACCACTGTTATTTATAATTCATGTTTAATTAATGTATAATTGTCTATTAACTATAGGTTCATGTAATCACACATACAAAAAGTTGGCATGCCATTCCTAATAATCCTAAAAAAGAAAAGAGGCAAAGGTTTACTGTATTCCCAAATATATTTCCTACTGTATAGTATTTCTGATAATTGAGTTAATAACTCCTGAGGACAAAACTGACTTCGTAAACAGTTTAATACTCTCATTGTTTGAAAAACACAGTAGCATGTATGGCTGCTTGCCATTTTCAATGCTATATATATTGACATATTATATTTTGATACTATAAAATGCCTTTAAAGATTAAGAAAAAAAAGAATGTGAGATATAGTAAGTTAACGCTATTCCCATTAGTCAAGGAATAAAAATTTAAGGATCTTTACATTTTTCATATTATTAGAGATAACTTTTACATGTTTATTTTGGGAAGTACATATTGTTACATCTTAACAGGGATATCTTCAAATAATATTGACTACAGGCACTGTTTAATTATTATTTTACACTAAATCAAATCATTTTACTTAAGCTTGATTCAATAACAGGTAAGATCCCTCCTAATGTATTTGCCATGCATTGGAAAATAGATTTTTCTGAATACTTCTGCTAGCTTTGCAATTTTTGGATTATGCCGAGAATTCTGGGAAAACCCCAATCGTCTTCTAATTTAATACTGATTGTACAGATGCAGTTCTCTGTAAACTGACCCTGACCTTGCACTGTGCTACTAGACATCATATTGGCAAGAGGAGACTGCAGTTGCATTTTAAGAATCCATTTCATTATATATAGATACACCATTGGGCAGTGTTTCTCCTGAATCAAATTACTGCAATTTGAATTTTCGCAGCTGCTTGTGAATGAGAAAAAGCATCCCATACTCAGCACATGACACCAGGCAAGAAAGTATTTTTATTTTCATAAGAAAGTGAAGTATATTCCAGACATCAAAGAATTTGAAGAGGAATAAAAAAGTGTGATGGAAATTTCATTATTTAAGTATGTACTTAAAAAGCAAAGCAAAGAGCCTCATTATACTGAAAAAGTTTTAAATAGGGTTTGATTTGCATAAACACAATAGCATGGTTTAATATGTAAATCTTATCACTATCTATTTCTCAACTAAAATGTAAAATGCACTGTGTCTTCTTATGTGCATATTATGATATGATTAAAATAGTTGTAATTATATTGCTTATTTTTAGGTGATTATACTTTGACTTTCTGAGATAGTTTATGTTAACATATCAATTCATTTCATGTGCCTTAAAGCATTCAGAAACTTCCAAACAGCATTACATTTTACGCATTAATTTGCATTTTTTGTCAACATATAGCACTGACTTTGCCATGGATCTGTTCGCATATAAATCATATTTCTCAGACACTTTCTAAAATCTCTACTTTTCTTGCCAAAATATTAGGAGGAAGGAAACTAGTCTTTCTAGTAATTCTAAAAGCCAGGAGAAACCAGATGAACTACTGAAACATGAGTTTGAGCAGCTCTGATAAATATAATGGAGTGAAAACAAAGTGACCATTGAGGCTACAAGTGAGTCCACCTGTGGACAACAGTTATGATCAGAGAAAAGTTGTAAAATGTAAGGTAGTTGACTCCAAGATCATGCAAAGCTCCTTCTTCACAAAAGGCTTCAGTTTTTCTTGACTTCTGGTGTCACCTTTTTCCCATCAAGCTACCTGTCAGTTGTGGAATCCCAATGGCTCTGCCTTTGAACTACAAGTGTGGGGTTTGTTTGTTTGTTTGTAGATTTTGGAAAAAGGAGGTTACTATTCCCAGGGCAGAGGAAAAAGGGGCAGCTGGAAACAAGACAAGACACCTGCAGCTTCTGCTTGGTCACATTTGCTCACATCCCATTGACCCTGAAGGTTCCAGGTATGTGGGCAAGAATTTATTTAATCTTCTCACACAGAAGAGGGAGTGTATCATGAGGAACAATAGCAGCCCCCCACTGTGTTCTAATTGCTATCTCTGTTTGATGGAGGGGGGAGGAGGCATGCTTGCTCAGCAGGCAGTATCATTACTAACTAACTCATGCATCACCACACTTCAGCAAAATGGTAGAGCTCAGATCAGAACCCAGGCATTTTGGCTCAGAAGCCATTTATTTTAAACACTACATCATACTTCTTTTAATGATAGGCAGAGTTTCTAGTCTGTCTTATACTCTTTCCAGTGGTTCTCAACCTTCTGGCCCTTTAAATAGAGTTCCTCATGTTGTGACCCAACCATAAAATTATTTTCATTGCTACTTCATAACTATAATGTTGCTACTGTTATGAATCATAATGTAAATATCTGATATGCAGGATGGTCTTAGGCGACCCCTGTGAAAGGGTGGTTCGACCGCCAAAGGGGTTGCGACCCACAGGTTGAGAACTGCTGCTTTAGACTCTATAGATAATTTCCTATAAATCTATTCATAGTATCTGATACTACCCAGCAGATCAATATCAAAACCACGTATATCCCACTTTTCATAACCCTCCATGAACTCGCAGTTCCCGAGGAACACATCATATTCTGGATGACCTTATGCCCTATAGGTCCTCTCCATACTGCCCCTTCCTGCAATCTTTGAAATATTTATTTTTAAGTGTCTCCCTTAGGGCATTTCCTCAGTGAAACCTTCTTGGACCTCTACAAACTGACAGAGTCTCTTCTTCTGTGATCCCACAATATCTTGTAAAATATCTCTATATAACTAACATTATACTTTTTATTTTTTTATTTTTATTTTTTTTTGAAAAGCAAGCATGAATTTACTGACCACAGCAAAAAATATACTTAAGACAGTGAAAGAAGGAAGGGCATAGAAGAAGCTACAGGAGAGCCTAGGCTGGGCTGCCTTGGCTCTCTGGGAAGTCCGAGAAAAGGGGGCCTTGGAGACAGGTTCAGGGGGCTAGCGTGGGATGAGCTGCTGCTGCCCATTGCTCCCCTGATTTCAAGTCTTGTTGGGTCCCTTGGAGTTTAGGAGATACATGCCTGTAGGAGAAGGAGAGGGGGAAGGAATGGCACAGAGTGTTGCCCCTGAGAGAGAGCACCAACATTATACTTTTTATAATGGTTAGTTGGTAAAATGGTTAGTTTAGGACAGTGATGGCGAAACTTTTGAGCTCGGTGTGTCAGCATTTTGAAAAACCCTAACTTAACTCTGGTGCTGTGTCACATATAGAAATTTTTTGATATTTGCAACCCTAGTAAAACAAAGACATATTTTTGATATTTATTTTATATATTTAAATGCCATTTAACAAAGAAAAATCAACCAAAAAAAATGAGTTCGCGTGTCACCTCTGACACACGTGTCATAAGTTCGCCATCACTGGGTTAGGATTTCATAAATTTTTTAAGGTAGTAAGTCTGGTTTATTCATCTTTATCCTCACTGACCTAATGTATTCCTGGTGAAATAGTTGAAATTAATTATATAGTTGTTGAATAAATGGACCCACCTTAGAAGAATATAAAAAAATTTTAGTTTATTATTTCATAAATACATGCATTATCGGTCTAATGATCGTATAATTATGTGAAAAAGAATAACTTTGTAAAACTTACAATTTCACTGTATTGACTTGACAATGACAATAACCTGGAGTTCCATCAAGGTTGCATCTTTGTATAAGGTAGCTGTTTTCTAGCTTAGTTTGGGTCGTTAAGCTGACTTCCAATAACTCCTGGCGTACGTGACCACGTTACACATAAAGCAAAATGCTTCCATTCATTCGGACTGCTTAGCCACCTGTTTGTGGTAGTTCTTTGTGAGCATAATAAGGACATAGCAATTTTAATTGAGGACATTACTAAGATTTATTGATCTGCATGTGCTAACCTTGGAATTTAAAAGTCAAGAAGCCACAACACAGACACAAAAATGTCAGTTTTATGAATTTGCTGCCACATGTAGGCTCATTTTAGAAAGAGCCCTGCTTCCCTAAAATGTAGATGTATATTCACCATGAATTGTCTTCCTCCTGCCATTATAAAGATATCAGTGCCGCATTTCACATTTTATGAGACTGGAAAATACAATAGGATACTACTCTGAGTGGAGTCAGACTTCTTTTGGACACAGCAAGGAAGAATTCTATCCTTTTATGGTTGAATTTTTACAAAAACCTCCCATTAATTGATTGTAGCCAACATTTAACAAGCAACATATTGGAGTAGACAGGCACTTGCAGTAGACAGGCGCTTGCATATGTTTAGGCAAGCTGATATGTGTGGTTGGCTTAATATTGCTAAATGGCTAAACTAACTTGACTCACATTGTTTGTTTTTAGAACAAATGGATTTGAACTTTTAGTTTGTGAAAATTATTAAGAAATAAATATAAGTTTAAAGATATTAAAATATTTTATGAGTAAGCAGTAAATCTATATAAATGATGTATACATCATCAATAATGCTATTTAGGAAGAAGTCAGAGGTATACAGGACATACAATTATTTTCTTGTTTGTTTTATTTCAAGATTTCTCCTCTTCATTTTTTTTCTCCCTTAAGTGGAAATCTTCACCACTCCTGGACCAGATATTGAGTTCCCTTAAACTTTCATTTTCTGTCTTCTACCACCAAATCCTGATATTTGAATGTTGCTCCATACTTGTGGCAACATGCACTCACAGAATTAACATATTATTTCAATAAATATTTGTCGTTCTGATGGAAAACCAAAGATGAACAGCATTGCTGTGGAAGTGCCTAAGTCTGTTAAGAGAAACATTGTTCAAACATCTATTAATCCTATATAATAAAAGGCTAATATGCAAATACACCAAATGGCAGAACAACCAAACAACTGATCTCTATGACATGCGCTGGCCACCAGGGGATACACGCGGAACATGGTGGGCGTCAGCAGTAGGTGGCAGAGCACGGAACATGGCGGGCATCGGCCACGGTGGGATGGTGGAGCAGGTGAACAGGGATGCCAGACAAAGGTGGGCGCTGGTTGCTGTCATCAGGGTGAGGCTCTGGTGGTTACTGAAAATTCTTTGCTCCCGCACGCCATGGTCCCACCTGGCGCTCGCACCTGCTGCCAACACTGGCCCCGCTTGAACCTGCTGCCGGCACCCGGCGCCAGCCCTGCTTGCATCCGCTGCTGGCACTGGCCCCAATCGCTCCATAGAGTGCGTGGGAGTGGTGGCAGCGGGAGCGGCCTGCCAGCAGATGGGACTGGGGGCCACGGTGGGAGGAGCCAGGCAAGGGCACAGAAGATGGGTTGAGACCTGCCCCTGTGCCCACTGCAGCCTCACGACCCACAGTTCCTTTCAAGGTGCACAGATTCGTGCACTGGGCCCCTAGTAGATACATAAGTTCATTCAAGAAATGTTTACTTGATATCAATATGTGCCAGGAACTTTAAAAGAAGAAACAGTTTTTATCCTTCAGTTGTTGACTTCGGTGTGAAAAAAAAAATAAACATTTACATAATATGAGCTATTAGAGCTTTACATATTTCTATTATGACCCAAACATAAGCAAATTAAGAGATTTTCAGATGGCTTAACCTAATTCACCCCTGGAAGGCAGAAATTAGATAGAATGTAATTCAAGGATCTCTTCAGTCAGCAAACCTTTAGTTATTGTCTGCTCTGTGTCCAACTCCTGGGTATGTATGGGGAATAGACAGTGGAAAAAAGCATCCTCTGAATGTCTACATCTGTTAGACAGACATGCTCATTTACTGAACTTTTTTATGTAGTACTGGAGGCCTGATGTACGAAATCGTGCAAGAGTAGGCCTTCCTTCCCCTGGCTGCTGGCACCCTGGACCCGGGCTTCCCTCGCAGAGGGAGGCCCCGCCCACCTGCTGCAGGCCGCTAGTTGGTGGCTTGGGCCTCCCTCTGAGGGGCGATCATGGGGTGATGGCCAGGCCCCGACCAATCGCATCGCACCTGCCTTGGCTGGCCTGGTGCCAGTGGGTGTCATAGCGTGGTCCCGGATGATCATCCAGATGGTTGTCATTATTCCGCTGTTCTGCTGTTTAGTCGATTTGCATATTATGCTTTTATTATATAGGATAGTGGGTTTTACTAGCATTTGGCACTCAGTTCTAAAGAAATGGAGAGTGCGGGCATTTAGCCAAACCTGCACAAGGTGTCTTGGAGTAGATGATATCTGAATCAAAGCTTAAGGCAATATACAATCAGCTATGACACAAAATGTGAGAGAAATGGATTTCTTCATCACTAGTGGGGACGGGGTTCTTACGATAGCGTCAGAAAAATGATTTTCTTAGACTTGCATGGGAGAATGAGTGGTTTTTATTTGGGTAAAATTATATCGCTCGGGGTCCAGCCCCTTAAACCAGTCCTGAAAAAGGTGCAGCCACGGTTCCAGAAGAGCCAAAAGCAAGGCCAGTGTCCAGAGTGTCCTTTCCATAGTGGGGTCGAGTCCAACACAGCATCAAGGTAGATGTAGTCCATCAGTCCATTGTGTGGGAATGCAGAGCCTGGGGGTCCTACAAGCCAGGAGTCAGGCACGAGCAGCAAGAGAAAGAGGCAAGAGAGCGAACTCTCTTTGTTCGGGAGTTAAATATCTCAGATTCTCCGCCCTTGCAGTGGCCTCAACTATTCTGGCCATTGGCTTGTTCTCAGGTGTGACTGACAAGTAAGCATCTTCCCATGTCACCTGGACCTTACTGGGCATGCATCTAAACTGCAGCTTTTCTGGCAAAGCTGTATAAATGGCATGCCTGTATTAGTCAGCCTTCCCTTTACTCCTTTCTGGTTAAATAATAACCGGGTTATTAATATTATCAAAAGGATATATAAATATTTTTTAAAATAAAGCAAGCTATGAACTTTCAGATGTTGCAAATTTTACCATTCATTGGAAATGCCTTCAGAGATTTTATTGATAGGATGATTTTTGAACTAGGGCTTGAAAGTTCAAATGATTCCAATAATCTGTGCTATCACTTACATTTTAGGAAGAATCATATTTCATGTTAATCTTCAAAAGAATGATACCTAAAGACTTGACTAAGTGCAGAAAGAAGTCATTACTTTCAGAAAAAAAAAATCCATCATGCATAATGACCATTATATACATTGATTTAAGTTATATAATTCTAGAAAAAAATAAGAACAATAAAATACAGTGTGAAATACTGTAGTTCAGAGGCTGTTTTCATTGTGATAGTATCAGTACAGAGCACCTTGTCTCTCCCATGCTAAGTACTTGGACTATTAAGTGGATGGATGAAATAGTTATTAAACAACTACCTATTGAAAAATAAGCTAATGGATACCTGCATAAATGACCTCATATGACATACATCATAAATTTGAAGAAAGAAAACATGGTTTGTGTTTAATTATATGCAAGGATAAAATGAGAAAAAAAAGATTAAATAATTTTAAGGAAAAAAAAGCCTGCATTACTGTAAGAAAGTGACTCAATGAGATGATTAGTTCTTTTGAAACAATATCTTGCCAAGTCTATGACTAGTGTACTGAGACACCTAATGAGAAATCTAAGTACTGAGTTGGTAAAGTGTACATTAAAGGCAGAAGTTAAGGTGAATTCTTATAGTTTTCTACAAAGTAGTATTGTTAGAACTTGTAAAAATTAGGTTACCTTTGTTTCTGGTATCTGTCTAAAGACACTCACGTATAAGCGCCCATTTTTCTTCATTTTCACACATAAATATACTTCTCTGCTTACTCTAAGCATAAGCAACTTTCTTCCACTCTCAAATTTCATGATGTCTCATTTTTGTAATATTCAACCCTGCCAGGATCTGCTTGTCAGAAGCACTCTGTATTCTCAAATTCTTCTACTAACACTGTAATTTCCTACATAACCGCTATTTCCGTAAAGGCTTTATGATTATGCCTACTGATTTATTCCGGTGATACAACACATAAGTAACAATTTTAGCAATTGCTTCTTGTTAAAACCTTAGGCGAGATGAGATTAACAGCAGGAGGGAGGTTTCTGTAGTTTGGGATTTGAGTTTGTTTTGTTTGGTTTATTAAGTAGACCAACCATCAAATCACATATGCGGAAGGAGTGGGACTTGTGACTATTCACTTTAGGGCAACGCTTCTTCCTGATCGGATTTACCATTCCTAAAAGAAACTTTCACTTTGAAGTTAGATTTATCTTTTGGAAAGTAATCTCTACCTCCATTTTGTTTCTAAATATTTTTGCCAAAGCTGAGATAATTATTTTGAGTTATTTCCTTCCTGTATTTTTCTCCTTTCTTTTTACTTCTTCTTTAATTTTCTTTTATTTCTTTCTTTCTTTCTTAAATTTTTATTTATTGATTTTTAGAGAGAGAGAGAGGAAAAAAGAGAGACAAGCATCTATTTTGTTGTTCCACTTATTTATGCATTCATTGGTTGATTCTTGTATATGCCCTGACTGGGGAGCAAATCCGAAACCTTGGCATATGGGGATGTCATTCTAACCAACTGAGCTACCCAACCAGGGAACTGCCACATGCTTTATGATTCCATTTATGTGAAATTTGCAGAGCAGGCAAGTACATAGAAATGCAAACTAGATTAATGGTTTCCAAGGACTAGGGGTAGGGGAGAATTTGTCGTGACTGATAATGGGAGTTTTGGAGGAGTGACAAAAATGTTCTGAGATGATATTGTTGTATTAGACAGAGGTCTCCAATAAAATAGAGAGAGAAAGATTTTGTTTCAAGGACTTGACTCACACCAATTGTGGAGTCTGGCAATTCCAAAATCCGAACAGTAGGCTGGCAGCGTGGAGATCGAGAGAAGGGTTGATGTTGCAGTATTGCAGCTCAAGGAGTCTGAAGACAGTCTACTGACACTCTTTCTTTTAAATAACCAGTGTCTACCAGTCATGTAATAACATGGAAGAAGATTTGATGTTGGTTCAGTGCCTCATCTATGTTGTCATCATGAAGGCATGTTTTGCATATGCTTGGTGAATATTTAATGACATTGTGTTTTTAAACATACTTTTCCCACCTACTTTAAAAAAAAAACTAGACATTTGTATAATAATTATACTTGACCATGTTGATAAAATTTCCTAAAATAAAATTTAATTAAGGAAATTGTATACATTATCACAATTAACACCAATATTAAGTTTTCTTAACTTTTTTCTCCATTCCTTCAAATTTTTAGTGTTCAAATTTTAGTGTAGCAAAAATTTTGTGTTCAAATATGGCTCTACAATGATAAATGAACTGTGCACAATCTAAAAAAACTCTTAAATTAGTCATATTAAAAGTATTAAATACGTAATTGAACTAAGTGATATGGCTTATAGTGAATGTTAATTTGTCACCTGGATAAGTATCCATTTGAATTATCTTTTCCACTAGATTATTTTAAAAGTATGGGTCCTTATTGTCCTTTGTAAGGTAATATGAACATTGATAATAGAAAAGTTGAGAATTTTCCAGCAAATAGCTTTAACAAAGCTAAGGACTGCATAGCTGTTCTCTGGTGTCACTATATTGCACAGAAACAAATGTCACTAATTTACAGAAATTTTAACTGGGAAAATAAATTGATCTGAGTTTGATTTTGCAAACTAACTTCCAAAAATTATAAGTGCTTTAAAATTTTAATTATGTCCCATAAAAACTTCATGTAAAATAGTGGCTACTCTGCTTTGCATCCTTCAATCCTCAAAGCTCTTTATAGATCATTTCATTGTGTGTAGTTGTGAGCCTAATACAAATGGTCATAGCCATGAAAGGTTTCCTTAAAAACATGCACAATGCACCAAGTCCCAGTGTTTTTGTATTATTACATCTTAAATCATGCAACTATCAGTACATTTATCAAGTTTGCAGTATGTCTTCTGTGAATACAAATGCCATGAGAACAATAATTTTGTTCTTGAAACTGGGAATTTTATTCCGGAAGAATAAGTGGATCTAAAAATATAGTCTTGTTATTTTGATTTGTGGCCGGCTACTACTGACAATATAAGCAAACATAATATTATAATAAAAAGAGTCTCAAAATTGAATTATTTAGCATTGAAAATCAGGCCAAATCCTGTTTTGATAAATCTAGGTAAAATATAATAATGTTTAGTTGAATGATGTATGCATAATACCCAGGGCTTATGCAAAATATGAAGATTTAAACCCAAGTTTTACATGTAGGGATAGCTATTAAAATGACACAGAATAAAAATGATTATTACTGAGCTTTTGAGTAAGACACAAGTATACTGAAATATCAGACCATAGCCTTTTAAACTAAGGATTAACCTTCCATGAGAACTGCTCTCTGGAAAGAAAGAAAATAATAAAAATTTTAAATGCAGGCAGTGCTGCCGGAAGCCCTGTTTTAATTCACATTATCAGTAACTCAGCAGTCCTTTCTCTCACGGCTAATGTATTCTGTATTTCATACAGTTGAACAAGGAGTGTAATTTATCGAACTAGAACTCAATACGTCACACCCTATTGAAATAGTACAGTAGTTCACTCACAGAAACATCACTATTATCATTATACATTATGACATTTTAGACAACCAAAAATACTGCTTTTGTCTCTACAGGTGCAAAGTGCTTTCCCTGCAGAAAAGCACCTCTGCAGAAGGAGGCTTTGCCAACATGTACATTGTTGCTCTGGCGTCCTCACAGTTTCTCTTACAGGGTGGAGATTAAAGCCCGTGCTTACCTTTTCTCAGTTGAAATAGAGTGTCCTGCAAAGAAGGACTGTAATATAGAGGCCATTGCCAGTTTTGTTCTATTTATTTCTTTCTCTTTTGTTTCTAAGAATAAGAAAACATGATAAAAATCATACCATTCTTACCCCCTTAAGATTGTGCATGGGGATAATGTGTGCTTTCTAAGGAAAATATTTGTATCCACGTGTTGTAGCTTCTGTGCTTAAACATCATAATTTTCAGTAGGGCATAGAGAAAAAAAATTATCCTCAATTGAAATTATCTTTTTATTTTACCAAGTTTAATTTGTTATTCAATATTCCACATGCAACCCCAAATTTTCCTTCCAATTATAAGTCTTATAACTGACCAGTGTCTCTTTCTATTGATTTAGATAGTACTCTTTTTTAGTAACCAAGGACTTCCATGAAATTATTGCCAAGAATTGTATCATATTTTAATTCATCCAAAAATATTCCAGATGCTTATTCTATGAAAAGCCACTTTCAGAATGGCTACTGATAATGATTAATATAATAAAATGTATCAGGTTTAGTGTTTTCCAAACATTTTAAAAATGGTAGATAAGATATGATAATAATTTATCTCAATATTAATAATTTTGTGTCCAAATTTAAATTACCAACTTATGGCTAATTTAAAATTGTATTAAAAATACTACACTAGGGTCTGGCTGGTGTGACTCAGTGGTTGAGCGTCAACCTATGAACCAGGAGGTGATGGTTCCATTCCTGGTCAGGGAATATGCCCGGGTTGTGGGCTCACTCCCCAGTGGGGGGCGTGCAGGAGGCAGCTGATCAATGATTCTCTCTCATTGATGTTTCTATCTCTCTCCCTTCCTCTCTGAAATCAATAAAATATATATATATATTAAAAAAAATAATACATTAGGGTTAATATAAGTAAATGGAGAAGAAAGGTGATTGATGAAAATATTTAATTTATATGGAACAAAAAATTTAAACAATTATATGCCAATATTTAATTATTCATTGATTTTATTTATTAAAGTTTCATAATTTTTCTCATATAGGTCTAATAGTTTTGTAAGTATATTGTTTTATTAAATACTAATATAAATGATATTATATTTTTAATTTATTTGTTTATTGCTTGTATATATAAAAGCAATGGACTTTTACATAATAACCTTGTACCCTGCAACCTTGCAATTATTACTTCTTAGTTCCAGGAGATTTTTAGTAACTTATTTAAAATTTTTTACATAGACAGTCATAGACAAGTGCAAACTAAGAATGTTTTATTTCATTCTTTCCAATCTATATATCTTCAATTTTCCTTTCTTGTCTTTTTGCATTTGCTACAACTTCCAGTATGACATCAACAAGTAGTGTTGAGAGTGGACATCCTTGCCGTGTACTTGAGCTTAGTGAGCAAGCTTTGATTTCTCACCTATAAGTATAATGTCAGCCGTAAGAGTTTGTAGATATTCTTCATCAGATTTAGGAATTTCTCCTCTATAATTTGCTGAGATTTTTATTATAAATGCATGTTGAGTTTTGTTAAATGCGTTTTCTGCATAACTTGATATAACCATTTGATTTTTCTCTTGTGGATATAATGTATTACATGATTTTTTAAAAAAAATGTTGAACTAGCCTTGCATACCTATAAAAATCCCATTTGGAAAGGATCAGATTTTTAGACATTGTTGGATTCAATTTGCTAATATTTGTTGAGGATTTTTGCATACATGTTTGGCTCTTGTGTTGTTGTTTTATTCATCTGACAATCTCTGTGTTTTAATTGGTACATTTAGACTATCAACATTCAATGATTATTGATATAGTTGGATTAATCTTTGCCATTTTGTTACTATTTTCTATTTATTGCCCTGTTCTTTATTCCTGTTTTTTATTCTACTCTTTTCTGCCTTTTGTGGTTTTAAATGCGTATTTTGTATGATTCTAAAGTAGACATTCAGTAACGGGGTGAAATGTGAGGGGGAAGAAGTGTTCTATCATCCTACAATTAGGTCTGTCTGTTAGGGAGCTTATGCTTCTGGACTGTGAACTTCAAGAACATTTATCAATTTTTTCTCCCTGTACCCCAGGTGGGACAGGATGGCTAGAATGGGCTTGAGTTGAGTTTTCCCATCTCTTAAGTGGATGGCTAGAGCTGGCTAGAATTGGCTACTTCCCTTCACCCAGGACAGTTAAGCTCTAATAATAACCAAACAGGTAAGGCTCCCTGATTTACCTGAGGACAGTCCTTGTTAAGAAGAACATAGCACTTTGATATTTTCCAAATGATTCCTTTCCCTCTCCTCCTGCCAAGAGTCTCAGGGGATTTTTCTCTGATGTTTGCTATGGGAACCTTTTGAGCTCCTAGAGCAGTGGTTCTCAACCTGTGGGTTGCGACCCCTTTGGGGGGTCGAACGACCCTTTCACAGGGGTCACCTAAGACCATCAGAAAACACATATATAATTACATATTGTTTTGTGATTAATCACTATGCTTTAATTATGTTCAATTTGTAACAATGAAAATACATCTTGCATATCAGATATTTACATTACGATTCATAACAGTAGCAAAATTACAGTTATGAAGTAGCAGCAAAAATAATTTTATGGTTGGGGGTCACCACAACATGAGGAACTGTATTAAAGGGTCGCGGCATTAGGAAGGTTGAGAACCACTGGCCTAGAGGATAATCTCACAGCATGGTGATGCCTTCATTGTCACTGACTCCTTGGAGTTTTTGATTCTCAGACTTGTCCACACTGATCCTCCAACAATTTGTTGATACAGCTCAGGTTCTCCTGTCTATCATTGATTCCCGTGGTGGTTTTGCTCATGAGAATCTGCTCTGGGGAGCAGTGATCCCTGTATTTGCCTCTGTCTCACCAGTCTTGGCAGCAGGGGTTTCCCCCCATGTCCTTCCTCTCTATGGACCCAAGAAGAGCTCTTAATTTTTTAGTCTGTTCAGTTTTACACTTGTTAGAACATAGTGGTGATATCCATTTCCTTACATGGGGAACCAGAAATCAAAACTCTTAACTCAATTTTTAATAAAGTTTTTCTCTCTAAATTTTAGCCTCAATTTACCATTGGAATTGAAATGTATGCATCAGCTTGAGGATGAGTGGTTTGGAAGAGTAAAGGAGAGGCTTGAGGATGTTTTGCCAAAATGGAGTACTGTATCTTTCAAAATTTTAGAGTGGGGATTATGCTAATGAAATTGCCATACACCAATATTTGTAAGGCAGAGTTGATATGAGAGTTACTAGTAAGAAATGTGTTTATTCCATAGACTAGGTGGATTATAAATAATAGGAATTTATTTCTGTCAGCTCTGGAGGTTATGAAATCCAAGATCAAGACATCTGGTGAGATCTCCCTGTGTCTACACACGGCCAGAAGGACAGGGAGTCCTCTAGGGTCTCTGTGGTAAGGGCACTGGTCCTATTCATGGGCTCCACTCTCATGATAATCATCTCCTGGAGTCCCCACCTCTTATTACCATCACATTTGGGGATTCATTTTCAACATATAAATTTGGGGGAAAAAGGAATATTTAATCCATTATACTACAACTGATACCACTTGTATTTCTATAGCTTTAAAAATATAAGTATTTAAATACTAAACTCAATGACCTTTAAAACACTAACATATGATTTTTTTTTAAACTGTACTTTTGCCTAGTGTGGGATTTTAACTTATAAAACTCTTTTTTCTCAAGCCAAGTTAAAGTGGTATTGGGGATAAAAATAAAAAAAACCTCTGAGTCAGCATTCTGTTGTTCAATATAAGACGGAAAACCTTGGGGGAAAAGATTATTGCCCGCTGGAGGAGAACTATATTAAATACTATCTACTCAATTAAAGTGGATATTGAAACTGGCTCTGAAAAGTGAAAGTGGAATTGCCCTTTTAGGCTCTGACATTCTAAGGCATGAATCAAAATCAGTGCTGAGCAGAAAAGCATATAAGCCAGTGACAGATCTGATCCCCAGAAGTGCAATGAGTGAATAGTGTTTAGTGATTTGATTATCAAAAGGGCTTGGAGAATCAGGTAGAAAATGAAGCCAGGAGGAAAAATGGAAATAGGGTGCATGACATAAAAGACTTGATAGGAGTTACATGGGGAAGATTGATTTTGCTATCAGACTTGGGTATTTCAGATTTCAGGCAGCTACTTTCTTCCACTGGGTTGCACTGGATGACAGATACAATAAGGTGTTTTTGTAGTGTTCAAAACACAGAGAGGTACTGAAGAAATAGGGATTTTCCATCAAAAGCCACTAATTTCTAACAACCTAACAACATAAAATATTCCTTTGAGTCTTCATTATAGAGTAGTTTAATTAGGGAAGAAAAATCATAATAACTGTCAACGGTCATTTCTCCCCAAATGCAAACAGCCTTTATTTAATGCCAAAATGAAATGATCTCAGAAGTTATTCTGAAATAATTTTAACTGTATAGATGCTATACCAATAACAGAGTTTACTCCATGCACTTGGCACTGTTAGACCTATATAGTCAGACCTTTTTTACCAAATTACCATATTACCATTAATAGAGTCAATCAATAAATAATAATTTATTCAGCTTCCATTGATCATCTTTTACTTTTTTTCAATCATTGAAGTCATCAAAATTGGCATATAAGTACAAATGGTCCCTAGTTTATTTGTGTGCTATTTGAGTGATTTTAATCTTTTTGCAATTTATTTAAGGATCTGTGAAGTATAACAAGATATCTAAAATATTGTATAATATAGTGCACAATAATTGTCATTAACTTCTACTTTGCACTATTTGTTTAAAAGATGCTTTAAAATATAGTTTCGTGAAATTTTGCTGCACCATCAGTTAGAAAAAAATGGAAGCGACTAGTGAGTTAAAGACAAAATTCCCATGGCTTGTTGTGAGGATTAAATAAATGTATGTTTGTGTGAGTGTTTATGTAAATTCTTTAGAAAATTGCCTAGTTGACAAGAAGTACACACTAAATGTACGCTATTATTGTTATGTAAGGTAATTGTTAGTTTTACTATTGTTAGTTTAAGAATGAGGTTTGTATATTTTGCTTAAAGATTATAAGTTTAATTCTTGTTTTTACATTTTTGTTGAATGCCTGTCTTCCCCTTATTGTGTTATACTTTCAGAATATTGCATAAAACTTTCATAAAGAAAAATATTCAATTACTTGTGAGAATTAGGCAGCAATTTTACTAACCATATTTATGAGATATATTTCTTACCTAAATCTAATACTTTCTCATTTAAAATAGTATTTTCATGATCTTATTATGGATTAAGCATCAAGAGGATACTCATGATTCAGAATAGGGCCTCCACCTCTGTCCTTGTAGGTTGCTTATGGCACAGTTCGTTCCATGTGCTTGGCACTGTTAGACTTGGCCTTCGTTAACCTCAGACACTTGAAGGGGTCTGGGTTAAGGGAGTACCATAAAACTTTTAATACCTACTTATTTTTTCTCTGTTATAATGTAAACATACTACTTCATTCTGGCTTATCAATGTATTTGAATAGAAATATTACCAAAATTTTATTAATGAGAGAGAACTTATGGCTATTTACTATAGTTATTGTGTCAGTTTAATTACATTGAGTTTTAACTTATATATAAAATGAGAGTAAATTACAAAATTAGACAAATGGCTTTAATTTCCATAATTACTCAAGGTTCATGAATTAGAGAGGGAGCAATGATTTAGAGGGTAACAAAAATCTGATACAAGTGTAGCTGCTGATTTTCACAGAGAAGACTAAATAGAATAGGTTGTCTAGGAGAAAAACAAAGCAATGGAAGGACATTAACCCTTCCCTGCTAAGCCTGGGCACTGCACTGTTTGGTTCAGCTTGTTATCTATGTGTAAAAAAACCTCAATGTTAGTGGCTCTCCAGGAGTGGTTTAGCTTACATCTATAGTAGACACATTTGAGCATTTTTAAAATAATCTACACTAATAAAAGAGAAACATGGTAATTGGCGTATGACCGCTACCCTTCCCATTGGCTAATTAGCGAGATATGCAAATTAACCGCCAGCCAAGATGGCGGCTAATTTGCATACGGCAGGCAGGGTGGGACAGTGCCAACTGCCAGCTCGCCTCCATCCAGGGCTGGCGGCAGAGGTCCCTGCCCTCATACGGGCCTCCCGCGGGGGACCGGGGGCTGGCGGGTGGGACCCTGGCAATCGTGCACCCGCTCCGCCCTCATCCGGCCCTCCTGCAGGGGACCTGGGGTTGGCGGTGGGACTGTAGGGATAGGGTACCCGCCCGGGTATCCCCTGTGTGACTGGACTCGGGGCGGCAGCAGCGATCTGCTGGCCGGCGCATCCCCTGTGCGACCCAACCCG
>NW_005355584.1:1967580-1967967 GCF_000412655.1 Myotis brandtii
GGCTGGCAGGTGGGACCGCAGAGATCGGGTACCCGCCCGGGTATCCCCTGTGCTACGGGATCCGGGGCGGTTGCAGCGATCTGCTGGCCGGCGCATCCCATGTCCGACCCAAGTAGGGCGGGCAGGTCGCGAGCATGCCTGGCAGTGGCAATAGAGGTGGCGGCAGTGCCCATGACCTGCCTGCCCAGGTGTGAGCGGCCCCAAGCGGGCAGTGCTTTCCATCAGCCGCTGGCTGGCGCACACGCATGCAGGTGAAGTCACCAGCGTCTGCTTTCCCACAAGTCTGAGGGGCTCAGGCCTGTGGGAAAGCAGGCGCCCTGAGCTGGTGATCCCAAAGGCCTGATAGCCAGGCAGTGGAGGCGGTGTTGGGACTGGGGAGTGGTGAGC
>NW_005355584.1:1970066-1973969 GCF_000412655.1 Myotis brandtii
ACTGACCACCAGGGGGCAGACGCTCAATGCAGGAGCTGCCCTCTGGTGGTCAGTGCACTCTCACAGGGGGGAGCTCTGCTCAGCCACAAGCCAGGCTGGACGTTGCCAGTACAGCGGTGGTGGTGGGAGCCTCTCCTGCCTCCTCAGCAGCACTAAGGATGTCTGACTGCAGCTTAGGTCTGCTCCCCCCTGGCAAGTGGACATCCCCCGAGGCCTCCCAGGCTGCTAGAGGGATGTCTGACTTCCAGCTTAGGCCCAATTCCCCGGGGAGCAGGCCTAAGCCAGCAGGTGGACATCCCCCGAGGGGTCCCAGACTGTGAGAGGGCACTGGACGGGCTGAGGGAACCCCTGAGTGCACAAATTTTTGTGCATCTGACCTCTAGTATGAAAGATAAAAATTATTAAATATTCTCTTTCAAAATTCTCCAGAAAATGATTAGAGCCATCTCAAGTAGTATGTTCTTCTCTTAGCCCAACATTCAATGTTTATTGCAAAAAACCCTGGAGCTTAAGTGTCAAATTTTATTCCTGTTTATATTTACTGTATATATTTTTTATTTTTTAAGAAAATTTAGAAAGTATATTAAACTTCATAACTTGTGTTCAAAAAATATTTAGACAGTAGTTTAAGCTTCAGTCATTTTATTTTACTTAAATCATCTTAAGTGAAACATTAAACTGAAAATTTCTCCAAGTCTTTCTCCAAGTATATATGGACAATTTTACTATTTCAAGGTACCTGCAATGTAGACATGTTCTGAGAATATATTCTTCTAGGTCTGAGAATCTGTTTCTTTTGCTGACACATATTCATGATAATTACCTGTACATACACACCTAACATCTAAGTCTTCCCTTTACTGTTCTGACACTGATTCACTGGCTCCAAACACGTATCCTTGCAGAAGTGAAATGCTGTGATGACAGTGGTGATAATTATTATTCCTAGTTCTTTTTCGTGCCATTTTCTGATTTGGGACCCCTTATTATAGTCAAACTAATATCCCATTCCTCATATTTTTTACTTGATATATTTTATTCCTTAGTGCAGGTTTAGGTTTACAGAAATGTTAAAGAGCTAGTACACAGAGTTCGTATGTCCTTTCTCTACCCTCTTTCCTCCACTCATAGTTCCTTCTATTATTAACATCTTGCATTAGTTGGGTACAGTTGTTACAGCTGATGAACAATACTTGAGTAGAAACTGAACAAAGCATGTATAGTGCCTGTGCACTGAAAATTACAATATGCTGAGGAAAAGAATAAGACAAACCCAAGAAAAGGAAACGATATACTGGGTTCATGGAATGGAATATTTAACATGCTAAAAATTGTCTATAGGTTTGCACAATTGTTGTCAAAACTCCAGAATGTATTTTTGCCTATCTAGACAAGCTTATTATTAAATGTATATGGAAAGGAAAAAGCTGCATAAAAGCTAGAACAATCTTAAAAAAGAATGATAACGTAGGAGGATGCACTCACCCCAAAACTAATGATTATTATATGTTAAGATAATCAAGGCAAAGTATTGACAAAGATATACATGGATTAATAGAACAGAATAGATATGCAAGAAATATATATATATTAAATCAACTAATCTTTGACAAAGTTGAAAAGACAATTCAATTTTACAAAAGAGTAGGGAAAGAGTTTTTAGACGATAACAAAAAAAAATCAATAAAAGAAAAAATTAATAAATTGGACATCATCAAAATGAAAACTATACTTTTAAAAATCACCAGTAAGACAATGAAAAAATAAGCTATAGACTAGGAGAACATATTTGTGAGCAACATGCTGAAAAAGGACCAGTATCCAGATGTCTAAATAGCTCTAAAAACTTAACCAGTAAACAATACTCTAATTAGAAAATGGCCAAATGACACAAATATTTCAATGAAGAGGATTTGCAGATGGTAAATATGCACTTGAAAACATTTTCAATATCACTGCCAACTAAGAAAATGCAAATTAAAGCTACCATGAGATACCACTACACACTTACTGCATAGGCTGTAATGTAAAAATAGCGGTAGCCTTACACACTGGCAAAGATGAAGAGAAGCTGGGTCACACATACATTGCTGATGAGAATGTAAAATGTTACAGCCATTTGGGAAACTTTGTCAGTCATTTATAAAACTAAATATGCAATTTGCATATAACCTAGCAATTATACTCCTGGGCATTTGTTCCAGAGAGATTAAAATTTATATTCCCCCCAAATTCTTTACAGAAATATTTATGGCAGATTTAATTTTGTATTAGTTTCTTTTTGCTGCTATAACAAATATCAGGTAAATTTAAGTAACAGGTATTTATTCTATCACAGTTATAGAAGCCAGAAGTCCTATTTGGTTTCACTTGGCCAAAATCAAGGTGACAGCAAGGCCACTCTCCCCCAAGAGCTTCTAGAAGAGAGAATCTATCTGCTCCTTGCTTCTTCCAGCTTCCACTACACTGTCTAATTCCTTAGCTTGCTTTTTTTTTTTCAGGCAGTGAAACCATTTTATATGATACTACAAAGGTGGATATATGTCATTAGACATTTTCCCAAACCCATAAAATATACAACACTAAGAAAAAACCCTGATGTAAATTATGGACCTTGAGTGATAATCATGTGTCAATCAGGTTCAACCACTGTAACAAATGTACCACTCTGGTTGGGGATGTTGATAGTGAGGGAAGCTCAGATCACCTAACCTCTGCCTCCCTCTGAGGTAATTCTTCTCTGTGTGTATCTCCCTCAATTTCTGTCTTATAAGGACAACTGTGATTATGGTCCAACCAGATGATCCTGGATGATTTTCCATCCTAATTTAATCCCATCTTCAAAGTCTTTGCCATACAAGGTAACAGTCACAGTTGATAAGAATTAAAAGCTGTACATCTTGTGGGTGGGAAATATTAGACATATTTAATCTGTCACACTAGGAATAGCCTTGAATTAATGACAAATTACCCTCAACTGGTAAATTGTTAAACAAACTGTGACATGAATCCTTGGGATACTGCTCAGCAATGAAAAGGAATTAACTATTCATGTACATAACAATTTGCATGCATCTCCACAAAATTATACTGAGTGTAAAAAAGTGATTCTATTTATGTAACATTTTGTAAATCACAAAATTGTATATATGGAGAACAATTTAGTGGTTGCCATGGTTTAATTATAAAGTGTGTACTTTTTAAAATCTTTACTGGGTGTTCAGGAATTATGGTCTTTTCCTAATTTTGGTATCTTTGTCTTCAGTACTTATGAAAATTTATGAGAGTTTCTGGTTTCTCCCAAAGGTACCTTTCCTCCTTTTTCTCTTTTAATTTCATGTTTGTTTCTTTGATTTTATTGGGACCTATGGAAAGTGGAGGAATAAATGTATAACTCCATATTATCATCTTGCAGTTGGGTACTTTACATTTTGTTTTGCTTTTGAGTGGATGAGTTTATATAATAATAATTTTAATAATTATTATTTATTTAAAGCTTATTAATGTCAGACACCATGGTAAAAATTCTGCAAGTTATATATTTTAGTCTTCACCCGGGTTCCATCAGTCAGGTGAAATTATTTCCTCATTGTATCGATGAAAAGCTGAAAGCACAAAAATAATATATTACTAAGTTGACAGAGCAATAAGTTGTACAACTAAGTTATACAACTATCTGGAATTACTGGAATTACTTCAGATTCCACATCTTAACTACTATACTCTAATGTTTCATTATATGAATTGTATATATGGTATTTTAGTTATCTACACTAATAAAAGAGAAACATGGTAATTGGCATACGACCGCTACCCTTCCCATTGGCTAATCAGCATATCCTTATGCAAATTAACTGTCAGCCAAGAGGGCGGCCGGCAGCCAGGCAGCTGGAAGCGAACATG
>NW_005355584.1:1975338-1981413 GCF_000412655.1 Myotis brandtii
CCCCCCCGAGTGCACAAATTTTTGTGCACCGGGCCTCTAGTAAAATATAATTGTAAACTATTAATGTTATAAAAAGCTGAATAATTTACAAATGTATTTTGAAAAATTGCAAAGCAAAAGCATCATGCCAGCGTCACTGTGACTATAATTTTAATTATCCTCTCTGTTGCCATTGAGGTTCAATAAATTTACATAGCAAAGAATAATTGGCTCATTATAATGTAAATAACTATGATAAGGAAAATATTCTAATTATTTATAATAAATTACTTCTGTGTTTTCAGTTTTAAATTAGCAACTGTGTTTAATTACTGGGTGCTATTTATGCCACAATCCAAATTCACATATATAGGACAGGATTTTTCAGCAAGCTTAATATCCATTATTTCTCTTAGTGTTAATTTTCCCATTTCTTTATCTTCTATCTAATCTTTCCATTATCTTGGTTTGCATTATCTTGTTTACCTAATCTTTATCTCTATTGCCAGAAGTTCTAAAGGTCATATTTACAGATGATCTAAGAAATTAAGGAATTTATATGTTTTGAAACATTAGTAGAATCAACTCTAACCCTTAGATTGAGAGGCAGTATTTATGATCCTGTGTTCATTTAGCCATTTAATTATTCAACCACATTAATGCACCAGCAACTCTACATGTAAAATAAAGTCCTAATTATTATGCTAAATAAAAATGTGACTATGATACAGCCTCTATAGTAACATATAATCTAATGGAGATGAAACCCATATAAGCAAATGACTATAATAGCATGTAAAATGAAAGATACATGTTATCATGCTATATCAAACAATATATAATGGAACAGAGATGAAATGCATAATTACTCTCATTGGGGAAAATATGAATCATGAACAAAAGTGTCAAATTCACATTAGAGGATATCTCCCAATTGGGGGAGGAGAGGATATTTATGAGAAGAAAAACATAAAACAGACATATAGATCAATGGAACAGAATAGAAAGCCCAGAAATAAACCCATATCTTTATAATCAATATTTGACAAAGAATACAAGAGAATACAATGGAGTAAAGACGGGCTATGCAATAAATTGTGTTGGAAACATTGGACAGATATGTTAAAACTCAAAATGGATTAAAGAATTAAATGTAAGAGTCAAAAATATAAAACTCCTAGAAGAAAACATAGCCAGTAAAATCTCAGACATTTCTCGGAGCAATATTTTTTCTTATATATTTCCTTGGGCAAGGGAAACAAACAAACAAACAAAAAAGAACAAATAGGACTACATCAAACCAGAAAGTTTCATATGACTGTAAGGTCATCATCAATACACCATAATGCTCATAGGATTCAAGCATCATTATCCCATTAAATTATAAAAATATGCAGTTCAAAGTAGTTATTGACTTGTCAGAGACATATGGCTAACCCTGTACATCCAGACATCGTTGCTTCTTCCTCTGTTGTGTATTTATCTCGCCAGAGGAGAATTCTTCAAGAGCATCAGATAAGCTTCGCACTACTTCTTTCCACTTGGTTTACCAATGACCTCCTCTTTTGCTACAAAGAGAGATTCTTGTAGTACAGTGGAGTACCTAGGAACTACGTGTTAACAAATGGATACATACATATTAATTTTAAAATAATGGGAGCAGAAGTATATCCAAGCATTTATTGCTACTTCAAATGCCATCCCAATCCAACCTGATGACATATATTCTATTATAATACTCTTTTTTTTTTCAGATGAGCATTCTGGGGCTTAAATTGAAGTAACTCACTCATTATTTTACAGTGGATAGCAGAGTCAGAGTTCAGACCCTGGTTGTTTCACTTCAAGACCTGAGCTCCCAACAGCTCATTCTATAGAGTGTCTCTTTTTTTAGCTACTTAGTTGCTCAAATTTGGTCAAGTCAGTTAACATCTTTGTAATCATTATATTTTTTTATTTATTTGTAAAGTGAACATAATATTCACCAACCTGTTTATAAAAGGGAAAAGGTAGTCATAAAGATCAGAATGTTCATATAGTTAAGAAAACATAAAAATAAACATGAATATATTATATAAACTCCATCACTGTGACAGTAAAAAAAATGCTATTATAAATATGCAAATGTATTTAACTGTTCAGAACATTTTTCAGCAAAGGCCAAAGTGACCCTAGAAGATCACAACCGTGACTCGCAGCATTGCCAAAAAACGATAGGCAGTTGACCTAGAAGTCACTGAATGACTTGAATATTAAGTTTTTCTCTGTTCTCATCTCAACTTTGCTGTCAGCAATTTAGCCTAACTTAGATTCTGTCTTACTAATTGCTTTAACATAGTTAAAGCAGCCTATATATTTTTACCTGAATCTTGATAAGGGTTTCAGTATAATTTTCAAAGAAAGAAAAGATATTGGACTTATATAGTTATTGTAGTGATCTTTTGTCTAAATTTCCTAATTGACTTCTCCTTCATACTAATACTTATATAAAATGTTTCAGAGGATTATTAAATTTACCTTTTTCAAGCTCTAGAAATCATTCAACCCAATTTAAGGATGAGAAAATTAGTTCTCAGAATAGTAAAATGACTAACTTAGGTGATTACTTGCCTTATCATTTTATTCCATCACTTAACATTCATTCATTTTTCCCCTGAGCTTACATTTTATGTGACTTTATCAAATAGTATGTCTTACATCTTTTAACTGGAAAATTATTAAAAATTAAAATAACAAATGAATTTTAACCTATCTCTGCAATATCTGCATGCTCTTTTTACATTCTACTTTTGATGTTGCAATTTTTACTTTCTTTCCTATCATATATATTAGCATGATGGAGATTTATTGTTATTGTTTGGTTTAGTTTTTCTGTTCCTTCTCGATCTCTGGTACTGGCTTGGTGATATACTATACTAACAAAAATAGATGTCTGATGACTTATAACTTTAAATAAAAGTAGTGTCAGAGACAGCTTATTTCATCAAGCCCTACCAAAATATGGCCACAGTAAATAGAAAAGTGTGTTTGCATTAGAACATTTTTGAATCACAAATTTGTGCATTTTATACAAAATCTGCATTCTAGAGAATGTGTATTATTGCATTAAAAGTTTATCAGGTTAGCCATTTACTATCTAGCAAAAGGATAATAATTTCTATTACTATTTTTAGCCTTACAAATGATATAAAAATAAAATGTACATATTGCCTGTTTATTTTCCCCATTGTAGAATCCCTCCAAAGCATTGTGGCACAGAACTCTTTCAACATGAGAAACAGGTACCCTAGTGCTGAGGAAGGGGGAAGGAGCAAGTCTTGTACCAAAGAGAAATAGAGAAGTTGTCAGAAAGTTTTAAAGAAGAAAAAAAAAATCTTAGACTCTAGAATTGAATATTCAACCAAACTGTCATTCAAATACAAGATCATGTTAAAAATATTCTCCAGAATAAAAGTCTCCGGAAATTTGCCACAAACATATGCACATTGGAAACTGTTCTGGAAAATAGTCTTAGAGGGAAGGACAGTCAAAGTCAGAACATGCTACAAGATGAATATTAAATAAAGATGACAATGGTTTGATGTCTTTAAAAGAATACCTAAGATGGAAGAAAGAGGGGGAAATAGAGCCATAACACCTCCAAATGGAAGTCCATTTAATATTGAAGTGAATTGTGGTGGGGGAATAAAAGACTGAGGACATGCTAACATTATTTTCTTATTAGGGAGGTGATATGTCATTTAAAATAAAATAGAAAGAGTTAAAAAGACATTACAATAGATCATACGAAATAATAAATTTATTTGTGAAAAAGAGGTTCAAACCAGCAACAATTGTGAAAACTGAAATGTTCTAACCTCACCAGTTAAAAGACAAAGATATGCTTACAGAGAGGATTAGACCACTGTTCCTGTAGGAATAACTGCTAGACAAAAGAGGTAAACCATTTTGTGTCTGATGATTCAAAGAAATGTAAGAGAATCAAATTTGAAAAAAGACAAGAGTCCCTCTCAGGGAGCAGAGATTAATGGCTGCTTTCCTCTCTGAAGCCAAATTGTTAAATCTGGGCCCAGGTGGACAGATTATTAGGTCTGTCACACTCAGAAGGCTTCGGACAAAGTAACAAGAAAACAGAGAGCTTTTAATAGCTGCACTGGCTCTTCTTCTGTGCTTCTGTTCACAGCCCATCTGTAGAAATATTTCTACCCATTACAACTTCCTCAAAGGGCTTTTGCATAGGACACTGCAGCATAGGAGGCGGTGGCTGATCTGCAATCAGATCTTTGTATTCTGTGCTTCGTAGAAATATTGGAAGAAAAGACATTAACGGATGTTGTACGAAGAGACTTACAATCCAAAGCTGAATCTATTTCTTACTTAAGCAAGGATGTGCTGTGAACCTGAGACACAGCAAAGCAGGGGTAGGAGGAAATATGGCGTTTGGGGATTTGAGGGTTTTTGAAGATGGACTGTGTTGCGAATTGGCTGTCTGTTGGCTGTGGAAAGGTGACTAGTTTGTGGCTGATGCTCAGTGGCTGAATTTCAGAAGCTGAGATTGAAGCGATACTTGTGCCCATGAGTAGGAAGTTGACTAGTCAAATCTTGCTAGACTTAAATATTTGCTTGTGATATGAAAGCTAGAAAGCAAAAAATTGGCTCATGGGTTTTTGGTGCCAATGAATCAATAGTCAGAGAAAGTCTCTCTGAATCCAGTTTATCCAGGGCAAATAGTGGACAACTACACAGTGAGGACAGGAGGAGTACATGTGGAATCAGATTTATCTGCATGCCACTGAGTCTATAGCAATTCACTTCAGATGAGACACACTAATTTCATGATTCTTCATGAATAAAATAATGCCTCATGTACTCACGTCAATAACCAAAATAAGGTAAAATGCTGGGTAAGAGCAAAGAGAGCATGGCCTGGCTTGTGGAGAAGCAAATTGTAAATATCAAATACTATGTGTTGCCAGCCACAAAAATGAGAAATGGGATGCTTTGCACATTGGCTAGGTTTCAATTTTGATAATATTGTATATTAACCATATTTTTCCTTTTTCTATGCCATCCTATCTAATGCAAGATGTGTCGAGTGGCTATAAATTATATAATTATATATAAATTATACAATTATAATTATGTAACTATAAATAAACTAGAGGCCCTGTGCACAAAAATTTGTGCACTGGTGGAGGGGAGTGTCCCTCAGCCCCACTTGTGTCCTCTCACAGTCTGGGACCCCTCGGGAGATAACGACCTGCTGGTTTAGGCCTGCTCCCGGGTGGCAGAGGGCAGGCCCAATCCCTAGGTGCAGCCCCTGGTCGGGCTCAGAGCAGGGCCGACTAGGAAGTTGGAGCGCCGCCCCCTGTCATGCACAGAGCAGGGCGGATCGGGAGGTTGCAGCGCCACCCCCTGTCACGCACAGAGCAGGGCCCATCAGGGGGGTTGGGGAGCTCTCCCCTGTCACGCACAGAGTAGGGCTGATAGGGGAGTTGGGGCGCCGTACCCTGTCACACTCAGAGCAGGGCCGCCGATCAGGTTGGGGTGCCTTCCCCTGTCATGAACAGAGCAGAGCGGATAGGGAGGTTGTGGCCCTGCCCCCTGTCACACACAGAGCGGCAGGGCGATCAGGGGGTTTGGGCGCTGCCCCTTGTCATGCTGCTCCAGGGGCCAGGAGGCCTCGCGGCTCCACTGATCCCAGTGCTGGGAGGACTCACTGCTCTGCTGATCCCAGGCCGGGAGGTCTCGTGGCTCCGCTGATCCCAGTGCCAGGAGGCCTCACAGCTCCGCTGATCCTGGTGCCAGGAGGCCTCGCAGCTCCACTGATCCCAGTGCTGGAGGCATATTACCCTGTTACTATATAGGATAGAGGCCTGGTGCACAGGTGGGGGCCGGCTGGTTTCCACTGAAGGGGGTCCCAGATCAGGGTGGGGGTCCCGCTTGGGTGCCTGGCCAGCCTGGATGAGGGGATGATGGCTGTTTGCAGCTGGCCACAGCCCCTTCAGGGTGGGGGTCCCCACTAGGGTGCCTGGCCAGTCTGGGTGAGGGTCTGAGGGCTGTTTTCAGGCTGGCGGGTGACTGAAGCTCCCAACC
>NW_005355584.1:1981487-1984458 GCF_000412655.1 Myotis brandtii
TTTAGCTCTGAGGCTCGGCTCCAGCTCTGAGACCTCGGCTCCTGAAAGCAGTATCTGCGTTTGTTTGGATTCTATAATTGTAACACTGTTTCAGCTCCAGCTCCGAGGCCGGCCGGCTGAAAGCAGGTTTCTGGGTTTTGTTTAGCTTCTATATTTGCAACATTGTTTCTTATACTGCAGCTCAGAGGCCAGCAGCAGCAGGCGGGGAACCTTGGCTTCCTCCATCACTGGAGCAAGCAAGCCTCCTGTTGGCTTCAGCTGCCTGGCTGCCGGCCGCCATCTTGGGGTTGGCAGTATTTGTATATCCTGCTGATTAGCCAATGGGAAGCGTTTGGGGGTATGGTCAATTTGCATGTTTCTCTTTTATTAAATAGGATACTAAATTACATATATTTTCAAATTTAATTTCAGGATGTAAAACGGGAGTTGTGATTGAGGTATTAAATATGAATGACACCCACAAAATTATACAACTAAACTGGATTATCTCTGCTGTTTGGGGGAGAACAGTAGCAAGTCTTTAATTATATGAATGTTGTATTGTTAGGTTGAAGCACAGTGTTGTCATCGCTGTTGTTCAAATGATGAAATATAGGCAATAGGTAACTTTACAAAGTAATAGAGGATGCTAAATTGCCAAGTTGTGGTATTTACCCCTTAAGTCTACTGTTTCCTCTGTGCTAAAGAGAAGGAGCTATTAGCTACTTTTCCTAGAATCAATTGATTATGAAAACACTTCTACATTTTTAAAAAGTACATAACTAATCTACAAATAGGGTTCCATGATAGGGATACCTAAGTGGTAGAAAAATTCTCTTCCGACCCCCTAAAGAAAAAGAGTAAAGTTCAGCAAATGATAGTGTCAACTCAGTAACTCTCTGAAGGCTGTTTTAGGGGAATCAGAATTATGCAGACTCAGTAAGGAACGTACACACATTTTCTGGCTTCACTTAAGATATTCATTGGAAATTATTTCTTTTGTAGATAATGTAGCTGAAAATTACAAACTGTAAATGAGCTCATCCAAAATCTGCAGCATAGAAAGCATCTTGTCAGATCCAAATTGTAGGCACAGCTTACTTTCAAGTGAGCTTTTCTCACTAATCTAAGTAAAAGTGATGGGGTTTAGAGCTGGAGAACTGACGGTGCTTCAGCCATATTAGAAACACTGTGTGATGACCTTGCCCATTGCACGGAGAAGATACTGGACTTAGATGAGCTGGGGCTCATAATTAAAGTCTGGTAATCTCTTTGTTAGTTCTTTTGCATGTCATGTAAAGTTCTATGCTTAGTAGAAATCAATTGTGAGATTCAGGTTCTTCTACTTAAAATTTCAGGACAATTTAGACCACTTGGCAAAAACTTGCCTAGGTGAGGTATAGCATTTGGATTTCTGAGGCTGGTTTAAGAATATTTTGATTAAGAATAATAACTTTGTCTTTAAAGTAAAAGATTAAATAATAACAAATCTTACTAGACTTGAATATTTGTTTGTGATATAAAAGTTAGAAAGCAAACAAAAAAATCTGGAAGTGTTTTTTATTTAAAGTTTTACAAATATTAGTTTGTTCTGTTTATTAAAACAATGCAAGTTTCTCTTGATCATATACAATACTGATTTTTCTTATATTTGCCTTGCCTAGACTTAAGATATTTATTTCACACCGCAATCGGTTAATCTTTTTCATCCCCGTTCCTAATATACGATTCCTGCTTCCCACAAAATGAAATTAATGACATGCAAATCTACTCAGAACTTTTCAGTGGCTTGTAGGATTGAGTACAAGTGCCATGCTTCTCAGACACAGCTCTTTAGATATCACTCCACCTCATTTTCTACTGACTTCCTAGCATCTCCCAATTCTTTTGGATTTTGAGTGCCACTTAACCACTTGATTCCCATGTACTTTATTCATGTTTGCTGTCTCTATTGATGATTATTAGAAAGAGAAAATATAGAGGAGAGAAAGAAACTAAAGTCAAAGGCTGATCTGCAGTGTGTGGTGGACAGATAGAGATATAGATACATAGAAAGATAGATACAGAGGTAGATGATAGAGAGATAGATGATAGATAGATAGATAGATAGATAGATATAGATAGATAGATAGATAGATAGATGATAGATAGATGAAAGATAGATACAGATGATAGATGATAGATAGATAATAGAACATAGGTTATATATTATCTCTGTCTAGCATATACTAGTGGCAATTTAGTCTTAAAAAAATAAAGGAAACAAGGCAAACTATACCTGCCTGCACCTTGCATCTGCATTTCTCCCTATTTTTTTTTTAAAGAAGCTGAATTAATGGAGAGGCTTAAGAACAGAACTAAAGGATAGTGTTCTGCTTTCTAAAATTTGATAATCTGCAACTTTGGGATAGCATGGAAATAATGAATATTATAAATAATTCTGGGTACTACAAAGTATAGACAGCCCAGAGTGCCTCTCCAGAATTTCCCCTTTAGCTTTGCTGGGATACATATATTGACACAAGTGAACCAATTATTTCTCAGTCTCACATATCTTTGACTCTGGGTAATAATACATTCTGCAAACAGGAATCAAGAGCTATTTCTTTCTAGAATGCTTTTAGTAATCCCCTGCCATATGCAATACCTGCCATAATTCATAAAAATAGAGCACACATTTATTCCTGCTAAAAAACCTTTTCTAAAATTTTTACACTGCCTCCACCCTGGTATCACCACCTCATCACTCTCCACTCCAAGAAAAAATTTTTTTTTAATTTTTTTTAATTAAATCTTTATTCATCAGATTATTATATTTGTTCCTCTTTTTCCCCCCCCATAACTCCCCTCCTCCCAGTTCCCACGCCACCCTCCGCCCTCACTCCCCACCCACTGTCCTCATCCATAGGTGCACGATTTTTATCCAGTCTCTTCCCGCATCTCCCACACCCCTTTCCCCCCCAAGAATAGTCAGTCCATTCCCTTTCTATGT